>NC_136527.1:92969762-93382262 GCF_053919585.1 Euprymna scolopes | reverse complement strand
AACAAATTTAAAGGTATTTATATTTTATTATACAAAATACTGTTAGAAACCTAGCCAATCGATATTACCGTGATAATTGTGCAGTTTATAAACCGTGGTGTTCTTGGATAAAATATTTTTAATTTAAATCTAAATTAACGTCTTTTAATTTAATTTGTTAGATGAAAGTATATATATATAATATTATTTAAGGGCGGTCGATGAACTGTATAATTACCGTGACAATTGTGCAGTTTATAAACCGTGGTGTTCTTGGATAAAATATTTTTAATTTAAATCTAAATTAACGTCTTTTAATTTAATTTGTTAGATGAAAGTATATATATAATATTATTTAAGGGCGGTCGATAAACTGTATAATTACCGTGAGAATTGTGCAGTTTATAAACCGTGGTGTTCTTGGATAAAATATTTTTAATTTAAATCTAAATTAACGTCTTTTAATGTAATTTGTTAGATGAAAGTATATGTATAATATTATTTAAGGGCGGTCGATAAACTGTATAATTACCGTGATAATTGTGCAGTTTATAAACCGTGGTGTTCTTGGATAAAATATTTTTAATTTAAATCTAAATTAACGTCTTTTAATGTAATTTGTTAGATGAAAGTATATGTATAATATTATTTAAGGGCGGTCGATAAACTGTATAATTACCGTGAGAATTGTGCAGTTTATAAACCGTGGTGTTCTTGGATAAAATATTTTTAATTTAAATCTAAATTAACGTCTTTTAATGTAATTTGTTAGATGAAAGTATATGTATAATATTATTTAAGGGCGGTCGATAAACTGTATAATTACCGTGACAATTGTGCAGTTTATAAACCGTGGTGTTCTTGGATAAAATATTTTTAATTTAAATCTAAATTAACGTCTTTTAATTTAATTTGTTAGATGAAAGTATATATATAATATTATTTAAGGGCGGTCGATAAACTGTATAATTACCGTGATAATTGTGCAGTTTATAAACCGTGGTGTTCTTGGATAAAATATTTTTAATTTAAATCTAAATTAACGTCTTTTAATTCAATTTGTTAGATGAAAGTATATATATAATATTATTTAAGGGCGGTCGATAAACTTTAGAATTACCGTGACAATTGTGCAGTTTATAAGTTTATAAACCGTACTGTTCTTGGATAAAATTCTGGATGTGTATTTCCCCTCTAAAGTCCAACCCTATCCTCACCGTGGTAGGGGGGTGTAACGTTGTAGTTTAACAGCTACACGGCTAAATGGGCTCTGGCAAAAAAAAAAAAAAAAATCCAGAAAATGTCGGCATTAGTTTGTTGCGTCCGTCATCTGGTCGTCTTTTTATACGCTTGCATGTGGCGAGCAAAAAGGCGTGAAGGGGGCAGGCTGAAAGGAGAACAATACCCGAAAGATGTAAACCGAACGAAAGAGAAAAGTGGGCCTCCCTCCAAGGCCCTGTGTTCTCCCCAGCCTGCTCCCAGTTTCCCCGACTTTGCATGCAACTGGTTTTGAGCTTTTGGAAAGCTCTTTTCTCAGTGTCGGGGTGTTGACTCCACTTCCAAGTTAACAAATAGCTGCAAGTCTGGGTACGGTCCGATTGGTTCCGAAGCTTTTCCACTGTGAGGTGCGCTTTCGAATCTCCCGAAGGGGGCTACCCTCTAAGCAGGCGACACGTGCTCGTGTTACTATGTAATGCAGGCTTGCCTCGACTCGACTAAGGACGACTAGAGTTCGACTAGATTGTGTGCTCACAAGCCGCTTTAAGGCCGCTTTTATTATTCCTACTGTCTACGAACTCCAAAACGGTATGGTAGTGCAATTATATATGACCGTCCTCCAATACGAAATGGTAGTGCAATTATATATGACGGTCCTCCGATATGATAGTAGGAATGCCAGTTTTGTGAGCGATCATCGCCGTCTTATGAACACAAACTAGTGGTATCTTTACGAATCCTGTTGGGTAGAGAGAACACCCCTGTTTTCTCCTCCGCCTGTTATTCTGAGTAGAAACCGCTTTTTAGGAGATGTTCGCAGCAAAGCTTGTTTTTATATAGTGCCCCTCCTTTCGGGAGTTCATCACCTCGCTGCCCAGACGAGAGCTTTCCCCGGTGGAACCTCTTTTTTTTTTCTTATTTTTATTTTATTTTCCAGTTTAATGGCGAACGAACAGTCACCAGCAATTGGTCTGCACCGACAGGAAGATGAGTATAGTATCACCCTTTCTTCTTTCTGTTTCGATTTCAGTCTTTGTGATTTGAAAATTTAATTTAACTGTTTCCATTGTTCCAGCTTTCACACAGCAGTAGATTATCAACACTATAAATATCATCTCTTTTTTATAGATTGGAACAAGCAACAAAACCTAGCAGCATCACCGTTCCTGTCTGCCACATGTCTTGTGCAGTTTGAATCAAGTATTTCTTTCTTTGCGTTCAAGCACATCTGGGTACAATCAAACTGTGTATGATGTATGTCTATCTGTTTCTTCCAACATTAGCATCTCGAAGTGTTGGCAGCAATCATTGTCATAGAAGTAGAGTAAGTATTCTTTTTCTTTCCTTCTGTGTGTATATTTTTGTAATTTCAGGTACTCCTCTTGATCATGATGGAATTCTACTATCAGCTATTGTGAGAATTATGTGGATTGGAAAAAACAACTGAATCCAGCAGCATCACCTATCCTAGCTGCCACATGTTTCCTGTAGTTACAGAAGTCCTCAAGTAAGTGTTTCTTTCTTTGTGTACATGCACATCTGGGTCCAATCAAATTCTAAACTATTAGCTTTATTTAAATGAATGCAGTTCTGCTTGTATTTCTTCTCATCAGCTAACTTATGCAACTGCAAAAAAGAAATAGTAGTACATGTGTGTTTGATCATAGCCAGAAAGTTAAATATATCATTTTCAAAAAATCCATTAGTTATGTTGTCTCTCTTTATTATATAAATCAAAAAAAAATTGTTAATAATTAAAAGAAAAAAAAATCATCACAGTAAAAATTATATATATGTAACAAAGAACACAAACAAACATGAAATTGCCATGAGTTTCAGCAAGAAGCAGAAAAGAGAAAAAGTGGAGATAACACCTGGGAAGTAACAGGTAAGAATTTTCTTTATTTCTTTTATTTCTTGTCTCGAATAGCACATAGATTTTTTTCATGTATATATTAAAAAAGAAATAACCCAAGTCCAAAAATTGATGGAAAAACTAAGCATTAAAGTTCAATTAAGCATTAAAAAAATAACTTCTAATAATTATGTGATCTACATATACAAATTGTCTCCCTTGAATATATATATATACATATGTATGTATAAATATGTATAAATATATTTATTCAAGGGAGACAATTTATATATGGTCTCCCTTGAATATATATATATATAACCAACCCAGAGATGTCTCGTGATGCGGAGTTCGAATCGTTCGACTGGTATTAATCGTGACACCCTGCACTGAAGATTCCCGAAAGGATGAAACACTAGTGTCTGTAGGTATTTAATAATTATTATAGTAAAAAAATAATTATATATATATATATATATAAATTGTATCCCTTGAATATATACTAGTATGGGTTCCTGGCGTAGCCCCGGTGTTTGGTGGTGTATGCTCACCCCCCCCCCACACAACCCCAAAAAAAAGCAAAAAAACGGTTAATTTTTTTTTTATTTGCCCCCTATTATGAACCCTTAAAATTGTTTGTGGGCTCAAATCAAGATATAAAGTTAGATCCATGTCCAAGAAAACTATATCTAAAATTTCAAGTGTTTAGACCCATAATTGTCGGAGGAGTTTTGTAGAGTTCTCAAAGGTCAAATCGTTGAACTTTGACACCTTAATCGACAAATTTCTGTCCAAATACCAATCGCATAGATTTTCCAAAATCTCAGTACCCTGTATATCAAATTTTGAGTCTGTAGACTAAAATTGACAGAGTTATTGCCTAGGGAAATGTACACACACACAGGCAGATATTTTCACTTTTATAGATAGAAAGATATATAATGAGAGACAGAAAGATAACTATATACAATTATTAATGAATTAGTAGAGATAGTTGTTAAATTTTTGGGGATATGTATGGCAATTTAGATGGCAAGACTTACTGCTAGAGTGCTCAATGCATTAGTAAAGGTTACTGTTTAGACTTAAAATATATATAGAGAAATTCAAATGACAGGACTTATATGTAGATCGCTCAATACATCAGTAGAGCAAGGTAATAAGTTTAAAAAATGCATACGTCAATTTAGATAACCACACTGTTTTTGGTATTCATGTGTGAATATGACATAATGTAATATAAATTTTAATAATTTTATTCAAAATGTTATGATTCTCAATAAAAAATCTAAAATGTCAATATTGCTCTATGTATGATAAAGCATTGGCATATAATTTTCTTTCAATAATATAAACGTTTGATAATATCAGCTCTTTCTAGTGATGAGCACTTATTTACAGTGTAATTATTAAGTAAAAATCTAAATAAATGTGTTTATTGCTCTGTCTTACTCATATAACTTTAGTTAAATCTTAATATTTATATCTCTTGTAATAAAATAAACGTTTTATGATATTAGCTCTGTCATGTGTTGAGCACTAATTTCAAGTGTAATTATTAAGTAAAAATCTAAATAAAATGTGTTCATTGCTCTATGTCTTATTGAGCACTCTTATATAACTCTAGTTAAATCTTAATATTTATATCTCTTGTAATAAAATAAACGTTTTATAATATCAGCTCTGTCTAGTGTTGAGCACTTATTTTAAAGTGTATTTATTAAGTAAAAATCTAAATAAAATGTCTTTATTGCTCTATGTCTCATTAAGCAGTCTTATATACCTCTGGTTAAATCTTAATGATTATTTATCCTGTAATTAATTAATCGTTTTAAAATATCAGCTCTGTCTAGTGTTGAGCACTTATTTTAAAGTGTATTTATTAAGTAAAAATCTAAATAAAATGTCTTTATTGCTCTATGTCTCATTAAGCAGTCTTATATACCTCTGGTTAAATCTTAATGATTATTTATCCTGTAATTAATTAATCGTTTTAAAATATCAGCTCTGTCTAGTGTTGAGCACTTATTTTAAAGTGTATTTATTAAGTAAAAATCTAAATAAAATGTCTTTATTGCTCTATGTCTCATTAAGCAGTCTTATATACCTCTGGTTAAATCTTAATGATTATTTATCCTGTAATTAATTAATCGTTTTATAATATCAGCTCTGTCTAGAGTTGAGCACTTATTTTAAAGTGTAATTATTAAGTAAAAATCTAAATAAAATGTCTTTATTGCTCTATGTCTCATTGAGCAGTCTTATATAACTCTGGTTAAATCTTAATGTTTATTTATCCTGTAATAAATAGACGTTTTATAATATCAGCTCCGTCTAGTGTTGAGCACTTATTTAAAATGTAATTATTAAGTAAAAATCTAAATAAAATGTCTTTATTGCTCTATGTCTTATTGAGCACTCTTATATAACTTTGGTTAAATCTTAATATTTATATCTCTTGTAATAAAATAAATGTTTTATAGTATTAGCTGTGTCTAGAGTTGAGCACTTATTTTAAAGTGTATTTATTAAGTAAAAATCTAAATAAAATGTCTTTATTGCTCTATGTCTCATTGAGCACTCTTATATAACTTTGGTTAAATCTTAATATTTATATCTCTTGTAATAAAATAAACGTTTTATAATATCAGCTCTGTCTAGAGTTGAGCACTTATTTAAAGTGTAATTATTAAGTAAAAATCTAAATAAAATGTCTTTATTGCTCTATGTCTCATTGAGCACTCTTATATAACTTTGGTTAAATCTTAATATTTATATCTCTTGTAATAAAATAAACGTTTTATAATATCAGCTCTGTCTAGTGTTGAGCACTTATTTAAAATGTAATTATTTAGTAAAAATCTAAATAAAATGTCTTTATTGCTCTATGTCTCATTAAGCAGTCTTATATACCTCTGGTTAAATCTTAATATTTATATCTCTTGTAATAAAATAAACGTTTTATAATATCAGCTCTGTCTAGTGTTGAGCACTTATTTAAAGTGTAATTATTAAGTAAAAATCTAACTAAAATGTCTTTATTGCTCTATGTCTCATTAAGCACTCTTATATACCTCATTTACATCTTAATGATTATTTATCCTGTAATTAATTAATCGGTTTATAATAGCAGCTCTGTCTAGAGTTGAGCACTTATTTTAAAGTGTATTTATTAAGTAAAAATCTAAATAAAATGTCTTTATTGCTCTATGTCTCATTGAGCACTCTTATATAACTTTGGTTAAATCTTAATATTTATATCTCTTGTAATAAAATAAACGTTTTATAATATCAGCTCTGTCTAGTGTTGAGCACTATTTCAAGTGTAATTATTAAGTAAAAATCTAAATAAAATGTATTTATTGCTCTATGTCACATTGAGCACTCTTATATAACTCTGGTTAAATCTTAATGTTTATTTATCCTGTAATAAAATAGACGTTTTATAATATCAGCTCGGTCTAGTGTTGAGCACTTATTTAAAATGTAATTATTTAGTAAAAATCTAAATAAAATGTCTTTATTGCTCTATGTCTCATTAAGCAGTCTTATATACCTCTGGTTAAATCTTAATGATTATTTATCCTGTAATTAATTAATCGTTTTATAATATCAGCTCTGTCTAGAGTTGAGCACTTATTTTAAAGTGTATTTATTAAGTAAAAATCTAAATAAAATGTCTTTATTGCTCTATGTCTCATTGAGCAGTCTTATATACCTCTGGTTAAATCTTAATGATTATTTATCCTTTAATTAATTAATCGTTTTATAATATCAGCAAGTTAAATCTTTGTTTATTTATCCTGTAATAAAATAGACGTTTTATAATATCAGCTCTGTCTAGTGTTGAGCGCTTATTTTAAAGTGTATTTATTAAGTAAAAATCTAAATAAAATGTCTTTATTGCTCTATGTCTCATTGAGCACTCTTATATAACTCTGGTTAAATCTTAATGCTTATTTATCCTGTAATAAAATAGACGTTTTATAATATCAGCTCTGCCTAGTGTTGAGCACTTATTTAAAATGTAATTATTAAGTAAAAATCTAAATAAAATGTCTTTATTGCTCTATGTCTCATTAAGCAGTCTTATATACCTCTGGTTAAATCTTAATGATTATTTATCCTGTAATTAATTAATCGTTTTAAAATATCAGCTCTGTCTAGTGTTGAGCACTTATTTTAAAGTGTATTTATTAAGTAAAAATCTAAATAAAATGTCTTTATTGCTCTATGTCTCATTAAGCACTCTTATATACCTCTGGTTAAATCTTAATAGTTATTTATCCTGTAATTAATTAATCGTTTTATAATATAAGCTCTGTCTAGAGTTGAGCACTTATTTTAAAGTGTAATTATTAAGTAAAAATCTAAATAAAATGTGTTCATTGCTCTATGTCTTATTGAGCACTTTTATATAACTCAAGTTAAATCTTTGTTTATTTATCCTTTAATAAAATAAACGTTTTATAATATCAGCTCTTTCTAGTTTTGAGCACTTATTTCAAGTGTAATTATTAAGTAAACATCTAAATAAAATGTCTTTATTGCTCTATGTCTCATTGAGCACTCTTATATAACTCTTGTTAAATCTTAATATTTATATCTCTTGTAATAAAATAAAGGTTTTATAATATTAGCTGTGTCTAGTGTTAAGCAGTTGTTTAAAGTGTAATTATTAAGTAAACATCTAAATAAAATGTGTTCATTGCTCTATGTCTCATTGAGCACTCTTATATAACTCTAGTTAAATCTTAATATTTATATCTCTTGTAATAAAATAAACGTTTTATAATATTAGCTGTGTCTAGTGTTAAGCAGTTGTTTAAAGTGTAATTCATAAGTAAAAATCTAAATAAAATGTCTTTATTGCTCTATGTCTCATTGAGCACTCTTATATAACTCTGGTTAAATCTTAATGTTTATTTATCCTGTAATAAATAGACGTTTTATAATATCAGCTCCGTCTAGTGTTGAGCACTTATTTAAAATGTAATTATTAAGTAAAAATCTAAATAAAATGTCTTTATTGCTCTATATCTCATTGAGCAGTCTTATATACCTCTGGTTAAATCTTAATGCTTATTTATCCTTTAATTAATTAATCGTTTTATAATATCAGCAAGTTAAATCTTTGTTTATTTATCCTGTAATAAAATAGACGTTTTATAATATCAGCTCTGTCTAGTGTTGAGCGCTTATTTTAAAGTGTATTTATTAAGTAAAAATCTAAATAAAATGTCTTTATTGCTCTATGTCTCATTGAGCACTCTTATATAACTCTGGTTAAATCTTAATGCTTATTTATCCTGTAATAAATAGACGTTTTATAATATCAGCTCTGCCTAGTGTTGAGCACTTGTTTAAAGTGTAATTATTAAGTAAAAATCTAAATAAAATGTCTTTATTGCTCTATGTCTCATTAAGCACTCTTATATACCTCTGGTTAAATCTTAATGTTTATTTATCCTGTAATAAAATAGACGTTTTATAATATCAGCTCGGTCTAGTGTTGAGCACTTATTTAAAATGTAATTATTTAGTAAAAATCTAAATAAAATGTCTTTATTGCTCTATGTCTCATTAAGCACTCTTATATACCTCTGGTTAAATCTTAATGATTATTTATCCTGTAATTAATTAATCGTTTTATAATATCAGCTCTGTCTAGAGTTGAGCACTTATTTTAAAGTGTATTTATTAAGTAAAAATCTAAATAAAATGTCTTTATTGCTCTATGTCTCATTGAGCAGTCTTATATACCTCTGGTTACATCTTAATGATTATTTATCCTGTAATTAATTAATCGTTTTATAATATCAGCTCTGTCTAGAGTTGAGCACTTATTTTAAAGTGTATTTATTAAGTAAAAATCTAAATAAAATGTCTTTATTGCTCTATGTCTCATTGAGCAGTCTTATATACCTCTGGTTAAATCTTAATGATTATTTATCCTTTAATTAATTAATCATTTTATAATATCAGCAAGTTAAATCTTTGTTTATTTATCCTGTAATAAAATAGACGTTTTATAATATCAGCTCTGTCTAGTGTTGAGCACTTATTTTAAAGTGTATTTATTAAGTAAAAATCTAAATAAAATGTCTTTATTGCTCTATGTCTCATTGAGCACTCTTATATAACTCTGGTTAAATCTTAATGCTTATTTATCCTGTAATAAAATAGACGTTTTATAATATCAGCTCTGCCTAGTGTTGAGCACTTATTTAAAATGTAATTAATCAGTAAAAATCTAAATAAAATGTCTTTATTGCTCTATGTCTTATTGAGCACTCTTATATAACTCTAGTTAAATCTTAATGTTTACTTAGCCTGTAATAAAATAAACGTTTTATAATATCAGCTCTGTCTAGTGTTGAGCACTTATTTAAAGTGTAATTATTAAGTAAAAATCTAAATAAAATGTCTTTATTGCTCTATGTCTTATTGAGCACTCTTATATAACTATGGTTAAATCTTAATGTTTATTTAGCCTGTAATAAATAAACGTTTTATAATATCAGCTCTGTCTTGAGCACATTTTAAAAATGTAATTATTAAGTAAAAATCTTAATAAATGTCTTTATTGCTTTATGTCTCATTGAGCACTCTTAATTAACTCTGATAAATCCTAATATTTATATCTCTTGTAATAAAATAAACGTTTTATAATATCAGCTCTGTCTAGTGTTGAGCACTTATTTAGAGTGTAATTATTAACTAAAAATCTAAATAAAATGTCTTTATTGCTCTATATCTCATTGAGCACTCTTATATAACTCTGGTTCAATAGTAATGTGTATTTATCCTGTAATAAAATAAACGTTTTATAATATCAGCTCTGGCTAGTTTTGAGCACTATTTCAAGTGTAATTATTCAGTAAAAATCTAAATAAATTATATAATGCTCGGTCATAGATATTTGAATAAAAGTAACCTGTTATAATATCAGCTCTTTTTTCGAAGCTTTGTATTTAGTTTTGAAAACATTTGTCATTTATAGCAGAGAAATTTCCTTTAAGAGTGCTCAATGTATGAGTTAATTTTTGGAGTTATTTGAAAAATACAAATTTCTGTTATGCGATCAAAAATTTTCTTTCAGACTGCAAAATAGATAAGTACAGCTCTGTAGTGAGTTTTAAAATTGTGTATTGCGAGTATGCTGGAAAAGTAATTACCAGAGTGCTTAATACTGTGGTAGAGTTCTGTGGAAAGATGTGAAAGAATTTTTCTCATTTGTGCTAGACAAATTTACTTTGAGTAAAGCTCTTTCGTACGTTTAAACAATATATATATATATATATATATATATATATATATATATATGCCAATGATGCTTGCATGTGCTCCATAGTTTAATATAGCTGTGTAGTAAATTTAACAATTGTGTTGTTTAATTATGCAAGACGATTTTACTTTAAGAGTGCTCAATGCATTTATAGAGCTTTGTAGTAAGATTTGGAAACATTTTGGCAATTATTTTAGACAAATCTACTTCCAGAGTGCTTAATATATTAGTAGAGCTTAATAAAACCTTTGAGAAACAGATATGGCATTTCAACTGCATAAATTTATTTTTACAGAGTTCAATACATTAGTAGAGCTAAATATAGACTTTCAAAAGATATGTATGGCAATTCAGCTACACGAATATACTTTGAGAGTGCTCAATACATTAGTAGACGAAAGCATAAAATTCAGAAACCATGAAGAGCTCTGCAGTATGTTTTAAAAACCTAAATGTCAATACGTAAGTATAGATATACTGTAAGTTTTTAATATATATATATATATATATATATATATATATATATATGACAAGTATTTGAAACAAGCTTCCTATTTGAGTGCCTAATATATTTGATAGCTCTATGGTAACTTTAAAAAACATATTTCCAAATTATGTTAGACAAATTGTCTTTGAGAGTGCTCATTTTTAAGTAGAGCTCTGTAGAAAATTTTTGAGACATGTTCAGCAATTTAAGTTCATATCAGTTAATAAATAGAGCTATATAGTGAGTTTTGCAAGCTTATATGTCACTTATCCTAGACAAGTTAACTCTTGTAGCTGTGCAATACATAAGTAGAGTTCTGCATTAGTTTTGGGGGTATGGTTCTCACTGTATTAGGGCAATAACTTGGACACATTATACTCTGGACAAATCCATTGAGGACAACCAAAGGTACCCTGTTTTTTTCCACTCTGTTGAATAAGACTCATCCGTCTGTGTTCACTCTTGGGACATTAAAACAAAAAAGGTGAAGAATTAAAAAAAAAAACGAATGCAAAAATGTAAATGTCTTTGCAAGTCATTCATTTTCATAACACAAAAATATCTGTAAGAAATTGATAAAAGAATGCACAAACAATAAAATACAACTTTCCTGTCTTGGAATCTAAAATCAGTAGAAACTTCTCCTACTGAAATTCCCGCACACCTCAAAAAAAAAAAAAAGAATCCTTCCTAATGCAATACTTTTCAAGCAATTACAGTGTCAGACTTGGTACTGCAATGACTCTGTAAACTGAAAAAATATGTATAAAAAAAAATTGTTAAGCAAAATTGATTCATGTTAACACCTCTCCCAACACCACAGATTAACTACAAAAATACTTGATAAAGCAAAACCCAATTACAAATGTGTATGAAAAAAATTAAAACAAAAAAAATCAAAAAAATCAACCAAGCAATGGCTCATGATTTCCTGGTGTTTGATGGAATGTGAGTAGGCATACAGCCTGGATAATTTTCCAAGGTAAGTGATGATATTCATTATTATTGTCTTTTTGGATTAGTTAGATATATCTCATAACTATAATTGTTTTATGTATATATTTATATGTCTAGATGTTATGTGTGCTATTTGTATGTTCCCTTTAGAAAAGAAAATTTAACTTAAATACACGTTGATGTGTCAAGGTAACAGCAGGCATCGATCGGGCACTTCCAGACGCCAACCTACACGGTGCAGATAAAGAAAAGAAAAGAAACTAAGTCCCGATGGGCCTAGCAGATCAGAAGGCATTTTGCTACGCCTACATGCACCCAACATGGAAGTAGGCGTCGATCGGGCACTTCCAGACACTTACTTACACTGTTTTGATCTTGGAAATTTTCAATTGTATACACGTTGACTTGCCTTGGTCTATAGGATTCTCATTTACCTATACCTTCGTCCCCTCTTGTTTGGACTTAGAAATTTTCAATTGAATACACGTTGAGATGACTTGGTCTATAGGATTCTCATTTACCTATACCTTCGTCCCCTCTTGTTTGGACTTAGAAATTTTCAATTGAATACACGTTGAGATGACTTGGTCTATAGGATTCTCATTTACCTATACCTTCGTCCCCTCTTGTTTGGACTTAGAAATTTTCAATTGAATACACGTTGAGATGACTTGGTCTATAGGATTCTCATTTACCTATACCTTCGTCCCCTCTTGTTTGGACTTAGAAATTTTCAATTGAATACACGTTGAAATGACTTGGTCTATAGGATTCTCATTTACCTATACCTTCATCCCCTCTTGTTTGGACTTAGAAATTTTCAATTGAATACACGTTGAAATGACTTGGTCTATAGGATTCTCATTTACCTATACCTTCGTCCCCTCTTGTTTGGACTTAGAAATTTTCAATTGAATACACGTTGAGATGACTTGGTCTATAGGATTCTCATTTACCTATACCTTCGTCCCCTCTTGTTTGGACTTAGAAATTTTCAATTGAATACACGTTGAGATGACTTGGTCTATAGGATTCTCATTTACCTATACCTTCGTCCCCTCTTGTTTGGACTTAGAAATTTTCAATTGAATACACGTTGAAATGACTTGGTCTATAGGATTCTCATTTACCTATACCTTCATCCCCTCTTGTTTGGACTTAGAAATTTTCAATTGAATACACGTTGAGATGACTTGGTCTATAGGATTCTCATTTACCTATACCTTCATCCCCTCTTGTTTGGACTTAGAAATTTTCAATTGAATACACGTTGAGATGACTTGGTCTATAGGATTCTCATTTACCTATACCTTCGTCCCCTCTTGTTTGGACTTAGAAATTTTCAATTGAATACACGTTGAGATGACTTGGTCTATAGGATTCTCATTTACCTATACCTACATCCCCTCTTGTTTGGACTTAGAAATTTTCAATTGAATACACGTTGAGATGACTTGGTCTATAGGATTCTCATTTACCTATACCTTCATCCCCTCTTGTTTGGACTTAGAAATTTTCAATTGAATACACGTTGAGATGACTTGGTCTATAGGATTCTCATTTACCTATACCTTCATCCCCTCTTGTTTGGACTTAGAAATTTTCAATTGAATACACGTTGAGATGACTTGGTCTATAGGATTCTCATTTACCTATACCTTCATCCCCTCTTGTTTGGACTTAGAAATTTTCAATTGAATACACGTTGAGATGACTTGGTCTATAGGATTCTCATTTACCTATACCTTCGTCCCCTCTTGTTTGGACTTAGAAATTTTCAATTGAATACACGTTGAGATGACTTGGTCTATAGGATTCTCATTTACCTATACCTTCGTCCCCTCTTGTTTGGACTTAGAAATTTTCAATTGAATACACGTTGAGATGACTTGGTCTATAGGATTCTCATTTACCTATACCTTCGTCCCCTCTTGTTTGGACTTAGAAATTTTCAATTGAATACACGTTGAAATGACTTGGTTTATAGGATTCTCATTTACCTATACCTTCGTCCCCTCTTGTTTGGACTTAGAAATTTTCAATTGAATACACGTTGAGATGACTTGGTCTATAGGATTCTCATTTACCTATATCCACATCCCCTGTTGTTTGGACTTAGAAATTTTCAATTGAATACACGTTGAGATGACTTGGTCTATAGGATTCTCATTTACCTATACCTTCATCCCCTCTTGTTTGGACTTAGAAATTTTCAATTGAATACACGTTGAAATGACTTGGTCTATAGGATTCTCATTTACCTATACCTTCGTCCCCTCTTGTTTGGACTTAGAAATTTTCAATTGAATACACGTTGAGATGACTTGGTCTATAGGATTCTCATTTACCTATACCTTCGTCCCCTCTTGTTTGGACTTAGAAATTTTCAATTGAATACACGTTGAAATGACTTGGTCTATAGGATTCTCATTTACCTATACCTTCATCCCCTCTTGTTTGGACTTAGAAATTTTCAATTGAATACACGTTGAAATGACTTGGTCTATAGGATTCTCATTTACCTATACCTTCATCCCCTCTTGTTTGGACTTAGAAATTTTCAATTGAATACACGTTGAGATGACTTGGTCTATAGGATTCTCATTTACCTATACCTTCATCCCCTCTTGTTTGGACTTAGAAATTTTCAATTGAATACACGTTGAGATGACTTTGTCTATAGGATTCTCATTTACCTATACCTACATCCCCTCTTGTTTGGACTTAGAAATTTTCAATTGAATACACGTTGAGATGACTTGGTCTATAGGATTCTCATTTACCTATACCTTCATCCCCTCTTGTTTGGACTTAGAAATTTTCAATTGAATACACGTTGAGATGACTTGGTCTATAGGATTCTCATTTACCTATACCTTCATCCCCTCTTGTTTGGACTTAGAAATTTTCAATTGAATACACGTTGAAATGACTTGGTCTATAGGATTCTCATTTACCTATACCTTCATCCCCTCTTGTTTGGACTTAGAAATTTTCAATTAAATACACGTTGAGATGACTTGGTCTATAGCATTCTCATTTACCTATACCTTCGTCCCCTCTTGTTTGGACTTAGAAATTTTCAATTGAATACACGTTGAGATGACTTGGTCTATAGGATGCTCATTTACCTATACCTTCATCCCCTCTTGTTTGGACTTAGAAATTTTCAATTGAATACACGTTGAAATGACTTGGTCTATAGGATTCTCATTTACCTATACCTACATCCCCTCTTGTTTGGACTTAGAAATTTTCAATTGAATACACGTTGAGATGACTTGGTCTATAGGATTCTCATTTACCTATACCTTCATCCCCTCTTGTTTGGACTTAGAAATTTTCAATTGAATACACGTTGAGATGACTTGGTCTATAGGATTCTCATTTACCTATACCTTCGTCCCCTCTTGTTTGGACTTAGAAATTTTCAATTGAATACACGTTGAGATGACTTGGTCTATAGGATTCTCATTTACCTATACCTTCGTCCCCTCTTGTTTGGACTTAGAAATTTTCAATTGAATACACGTTGAGATGACTTGGTCTATAGGATTCTCATTTACCTATACCTTCGTCCCCTCTTGTTTGGACTTAGAAATTTTCAATTGAATACACGTTGAAATGACTTGGTTTATAGGATTCTCATTTACCTATACCTTCGTCCCCTCTTGTTTGGACTTAGAAATTTTCAATTGAATACACGTTGAGATGACTTGGTCTATAGGATTCTCATTTACCTATACCTTCGTCCCCTCTTGTTTGGACTTAGAAATTTTCAATTCAATACACGTTGAGATGACTTGGTCTATAGGATTCTCATTTACCTATACCTACGTTCCCTCTTGTTTGGACTTAGAAATTTTCAATTGAATACACGTTGAGATGACTTGGTCTATAGGATTCTCATTTACCTATACCTTCATCCCCTCTTGTTTGGACTTAGAAATTTTCAATTGAATACACGTTGAGATGACTTGGTCTATAGGATTCTCATTTACCTATATCCACATCCCCTGTTGTTTGGACTTAGAAATTTTCAATTGAATACACGTTGAGATGACTTGGTCTATAGGATTCTCATTTACCTATACCTTCGTCCCCTCTTGTTTGGACTTAGAAATTTTCAATTGAATACACGTTGAGATGACTTGGTCTATAGGATTCTCATTTACCTATACCTACGTCCCCTCTTGTTTGGACTTAGAAATTTTCAATTGAATACACGTTGAGATGACTTGGTCTATAGGATTCTCATTTACCTATATCCACATCCCCTGTTGTTTGGACTTAGAAATTTTCAATTGAATACACGTTGAGATGACTTGGTCTATAGGATTCTCATTTACCTATACCTTCGTCCCCTCTTGTTTGGACTTAGAAATTTTCAATTGAATACACGTTGAGATGACTTGGTCTATAGGATTCTCATTTACCTATACCTTCGTCCCCTCTTGTTTGGACTTAGAAATTTTCAATTGAATACACGTTGAGATGACTTGGTTTATAGGATTCTCATTTACCTATACCTTCGTCCCCTCTTGTTTGGACTTAGAAATTTTCAATTGAATACACGTTGAGATGACTTGGTCTATAGGATTCTCATTTACCTATACCTTCGTCCCCTCTTGTTTGGACTTAGAAATTTTCAATTCAATACACGTTGAGATGACTTGGTCTATAGGATTCTCATTTACCTATACCTTCGTCCCCTCTTGTTTGGACTTAGAAATTTTCAATTGAATACACGTTGAGATGACTTGGTCTATAAGATTCTCATTTACCTATACCTTCGTCCCCTCTTGTTTGGACTTAGAAATTTTCAATTGAATACACGTTGAGATGACTTGGTCTATAGGATTCTCATTTACCTATACCTTCGTCCCCTCTTGTTTGGACTTAGAAATTTTCAATTGAATACACGTTGAGATGACTTGGTCTATAGGATTCTCATTTACCTATACCTTCATCCCCTCTTGTTTGGACTTAGAAATTTTCAATTGAATACACGTTGAGATGACTTGGTCTATAGGATTCTCATTTACCTATACCTACGTTCCCTCTTGTTTGGACTTAGAAATTTTCAATTGAATACACGTTGAGATGACTTGGTCTATAGGATTCTCATTTACCTATACCTTCATCCCCTCTTGTTTGGACTTAGAAATTTTCAATTGAATACACGTTGAGATGACTTGGTCTATAGGATTCTCATTTACCTATATCCACATCCCCTGTTGTTTGGACTTTGAAATTTTCAATTGAATACACGTTGAGATGACTTGGTCTATAGGATTCTCATTTACCTATACCTTCATCCCCTCTTGTTTGGACTTAGAAATTTTCAATTGAATACACGTTGAGATGACTTGGTCTATAGGATTCTCATTTACCTATACCTTCGTCCCCTCTTGTTTGGACTTAGAAATTTTCAATTGAATACACGTTGAGATGACTTGGTCTATAGGATTCTCATTTACCTATACCTTCGTCCCCTCTTGTTTGGACTTAGAAATTTTTAATTGAATACACGTTGAGATGACTTGGTCTATAGGATTCTCATTTACCTATACCTTCGTCCCCTCTTGTTTGGACTTAGAAATTTTCAATTGAATACACGTTGAGATGACTTGGTCTATAGGATTCTCATTTACCTATACCTTCGTCCCCTCTTGTTTGGACTTAGAAATTTTTAATTGAATACACGTTGAGATGACTTGGTCTATAGGATTCTCATTTACCTATACCTTCATCCCCTCTTGTTTGGACTTAGAAATTTTCAATTGAATACACGTTGAGATGACTTGGTCTATAGGATTCTCATTTACCTATACCTTCGTCCCCTCTTGTTTGGACTTAGAAATTTTCAATTGAATACACGTTGAGATGACTTGGTTTATAGGATTCTCATTTACCTATACCTTCGTCCCCTCTTGTTTGGACTTAGAAATTTTCAATTCAATACACGTTGAGATGACTTGGTCTATAGGATTCTCATTTACCTATACCTTCGTCCCCTCTTGTTTGGACTTAGAAATTTTCAATTGAATACACGTTGAGATGACTTGGTCTATAGGATTCTCATTTACCTATACCTTCGTCCCCTCTTGTTTGGACTTAGAAATTTTTAATTGAATACACGTTGAGATGACTTGGTCTATAGGATTCTCATTTACCTATACCAACGTCCCCTCTTGTTTGGACTTAGAAATTTTCAATTGAATACACGTTGAGATGACTTGGTCTATAGGATTCTCATTTACCTATACCAACGTCCCCTCTTGTTTGGACTTAGAAATTTTCAATTCAATACACGTTGAGATGACTTGGTTTATAGGATTCTCATTTACCTATACCTTCGTCCCCTCTTGTTTGGACTTAGAAATTTTCAATTGAATACACGTTGAGATGACTTGGTTTATAGGATTCTCATTTACCTATACCTTCGTCCCCTCTTGTTTGGACTTAGAAATTTTCAATTGAATACACGTTGAGATGACTTGGTTTATAGGATTCTCATTTACCTATACCTTCGTCCCCTCTTGTTTGGACTTAGAAATTTTCAATTCAATACACGTTGAGATGACTTGGTTTATAGGATTCTCATTTACCTATACCTTCGTCCCCTCTTGTTTGGACTTAGAAATTTTCAATTCAATACACGTTGAGATGACTTGGTCTATAGGATTCTCATTTACCCATACCTTCGTCCCCTCTTGTTTGGACTTAGAAATTTTCAATTGAATACACGTTGAGATGACTTGGTCTATAGGATTCTCATTTACCTATACCTTCGTCCCCTCTTGTTTGGACTTAGAAATTTTCAATTGAATACACGTTGAGATGACTTGGTTTATAGGATTCTCATTTACCTATACCTTCGTCCCCTCTTGTTTGGACTTAGAAATTTTCAATTGAATACACGTTGAGATGACTTGGTCTATAGGATTCTCATTTACCTATACCTTCGTCCCCTCTTGTTTGGACTTAGAAATTTTCAATTCAATACACGTTGAGATGACTTGGTCTATAGGATTCTCATTTACCCATACCTTCGTCCCCTCTTGTTTGGACTTAGAAATTTTCAATTGAATACACGTTGAGATGACTTGGTCTATAGGATTCTCATTTACCTATACCTTCGTCCCCTCTTGTTTGGACTTAGAAATTTTCAATTGAATACACGTTGAGATGACTTGGTCTATAGGATTCTCATTTACCCATACCTTCGTCCCCTCTTGTTTGGACTTAGAAATTTTCAATTCAATACACGTTGAGATGACTTGGTTTATAGGATTCTCATTTACCTATACCTTCGTCCCCTCTTGTTTGGACTTAGAAATTTTCAATTCAATACACGTTGAGATGACTTGGTTTATAGGATTCTCATTTACCTATACCTTCGTCCCCTCTTGTTTGGACTTAGAAATTTTCAATTCAATACACGTTGAGATGACTTGGTCTATAGGATTCTCATTTACCCATACCTTCGTCCCCTCTTGTTTGGACTTAGAAATTTTCAATTGAATACACGTTGAGATGACTTGGTTTATAGGATTCTCATTTACCCATACCTTCGTCTCCTCTTGTTTGGACTTAGAAATTTTCAATTGAATACACGTTGAGATGACTTGGTTTATAGGATTCTCATTTACCCATACCTTCGTCCCCTCTTGTTTGGACTTAGAAATTTTCAATTGAATACACGTTGAGATGACTTGGTTTATAGGATTCTCATTTACCTATACCTTCGTCCCCTCTTGTTTGGACTTAGAAATTTTCAATTGAATACACGTTGAGATGACTTGGTCTATAGGATTCTCATTTACCTATACCTTCGTCCCCTCTTGTTTGGACTTAGAAATTTTCAATTGAATACACGTTGAGATGACTTGGTCTATAGGATTCTCATTTACCTATACCTTCGTCCCCTCTTGTTTGGACTTAGAAATTTTCAATTGAATACACGTTGACTTGACTTGGTCTATAGGATTCTCATTTACCCATACCTTCGTCCCCTCCTGTTTGGACTTAGAAATTTTCAATTGAATACACGTTGAGATGACTTGGTTTATAGGATTCTCATTTACCTATACCTTCGTCCCCTCCTGTTTGGACTTAGAAATTTTCAATTGAATACACGTTGAGATGACTTGGTCTATAGGATTCTCATTTACCTATACCTTCGTCCCCTCTTGTTTGGACTTAGAAATTTTCAATTGAATACACGTTGAGATGACTTGGTTTATAGGATTCTCATTTACCTATACCTTCGTCCCCTCCTGTTTGGACTTAGAAATTTTCAATTGAATACACGTTGAGATGACTTGGTCTATAGGATTCTCATTTACCTATACCTTCGTCCCCTCTTGTTTGGACTTAGAAATTTTCAATTGAATACACGTTGAGATTACTTGGTCTATAGGATTCTCATTTACCTATACCTTCGTCCCCTCTTGTTTGGACTTAGAAATTTTCAATTGAATACACGTTGAGATGACTTGGTCTATAGGATTCTCATTTACCTATACCTTCGTCCCCTCTTGTTTGGACTTAGAAATTTTCAATTCAATACACGTTGAGATGACTTGGTCTATAGGATTCTCATTTACCCATACCTTCGTCCCCTCTTGTTTGGACTTAGAAATTTTCAATTCAATACACGTTGAGATGACTTGGTCTATAGGATTCTCATTTACCTATACCTTCGTCCCCTCTTGTTTGGACTTAGAAATTTTCAATTGAATACACGTTGAGATGACTTGGTCTATAGGATTCTCATTTACCTATACCTTCGTCCCCTCTTGTTTGGACTTAGAAATTTTCAATTCAATACACGTTGAGATGACTTGGTCTATAGGATTCTCATTTACCTATACCTTCGTCCCCTCTTGTTTGGACTTAGAAATTTTCAATTCAATACACGTTGAGATGACTTGGTCTATAGGATTCTCATTTACCTATACCTTCGTCCCCTCTTGTTTGGACTTAGAAATTTTCAATTGAATACACGTTGAGATTACTTGGTCTATAGGATTCTCATTTACCTATACCTTCGTCCCCTCTTGTTTGGACTTAGAAATTTTCAATTGAATACACGTTGAGATGACTTGGTCTATAGGATTCTCATTTACCTATACCTTCGTCCCCTCTTGTTTGGACTTAGAAATTTTCAATTGAATACACGTTGAGATGACTTGGTCTATAGGATTCTCATTTACCCATACCTTCGTCCCCTCCTGTTTGGACTTAGAAATTTTCAATTGAATACACGTTGAGATGACTTGGTTTATAGGATTCTCATTTACCTATACCTTCGTCCCCTCTTGTTTGGACTTAGAAATTTTCAATTGAATACACGTTGAGATTACTTGGTCTATAGGATTCTCATTTACCTATACCTTCGTCCCCTCTTGTTTGGACTTAGAAATTTTCAATTGAATACACGTTGAGATGACTTGGTCTATAGGATTCTCATTTACCTATACCTTCGTCCCCTCTTGTTTGGACTTAGAAATTTTCAATTCAATACACGTTGAGATGACTTGGTCTATAGGATTCTCATTTACCCATACCTTCGTCCCCTCTTGTTTGGACTTAGAAATTTTCAATTCAATACACGTTGAGATGACTTGGTCTATAGGATTCTCATTTACCTATACCTACGTCCCCTCTTGTTTGGACTTAGAAATTTTCAATTGAATACACGTTGAGATGACTTGGTTTATAGGATTCTCATTTACCCATACCTTCGTCCCCTCTTGTTTGGACTTAGAAATTTTCAATTCAATACACGTTGAGATGACTTGGTCTATAGGATTCTCATTTACCTATACCTTCGTCCCCTCTTGTTTGGACTTAGAAATTTTCAATTCAATACACGTTGAGATGACTTGGTCTATAGGATTCTCATTTACCTATACCTTCGTCCCCTCTTGTTTGGACTTAGAAATTTTCAATTCAATACACGTTGAGATGACTTGGTCTATAGGATTCTCATTTACCTATACCTTCGTCCCCTCTTGTTTGGACTTAGAAATTTTCAATTCAATACACGTTGAGATGACTTGGTCTATAGGATTCTCATTTACCTATACCTTCGTCCCCTCTTGTTTGGACTTAGAAATTTTCAATTGAATACACGTTGAGATTACTTGGTCTATAGGATTCTCATTTACCTATACCTTCGTCCCCTCTTGTTTGGACTTAGAAATTTTCAATTCAATACACGTTGAGATGACTTGGTCTATAGGATTCTCATTTACCTATACCTTCGTCCCCTCTTGTTTGGACTTAGAAATTTTCAATTGAATACACGTTGAGATGACTTGGTCTATAGGATTCTCATTTACCTATACCTTCGTCCCCTCTTGTTTGGACTTAGAAATTTTCAATTCAATACACGTTGAGATGACTTGGTCTATAGGATTCTCATTTACCCATACCTTCGTCCCCTCTTGTTTGGACTTAGAAATTTTCAATTCAATACACGTTGAGATGACTTGGTCTATAGGATTCTCATTTACCTATACCTACGTCCCCTCTTGTTTGGACTTAGAAATTTTCAATTGAATACACGTTGAGATGACTTGGTTTATAGGATTCTCATTTACCCATACCTTCGTCCCCTCTTGTTTGGACTTAGAAATTTTCAATTCAATACACGTTGAGATGACTTGGTCTATAGGATTCTCATTTACCTATACCTTCGTCCCCTCTTGTTTGGACTTAGAAATTTTCAATTCAATACACGTTGAGATGACTTGGTCTATAGGATTCTCATTTACCCATACCTTCGTCCCCTCTTGTTTGGACTTAGAAATTTTCAATTGAATACACGTTGAGATGACTTGGTCTATAGGATTCTCATTTACCTATACCTTCGTCCCCTCTTGTTTGGACTTAGAAATTTTCAATTGAATACACGTTGAGATGACTTGGTCTATAGGATTCTCATTTACCCATACCTTCGTCCCCTCTTGTTTGGACTTAGAAATTTTCAATTGAATACACGTTGAGATGACTTGATTTATAGGATTCTCATTTACCTATACCTTCGTCCCCTCTTGTTTGGACTTAGAAATTTTCAATTGAATACACGTTGAGATGACTTGGTCTATAGGATTCTCATTTACCTATACCTACGTCCCCTCTTGTTTGGACTTAGAAATTTTCAATTGAATACACGTTGAGATGACTTGGTCTATAGGATTCTCATTTACCTATACCTTCGTCCCCTCTTGTTTGGACTTAGAAATTTTCAATTGAATACACGTTGACTTGACTTGGTCTATAGGATTCTCATTTACCTATATCCACATCCCCTCTTGTTTGGACTTAGAAATTTTCAATTGAATACACGTTGAGATGACTTGGTCTATAGGATTCTCATTTACCCATACCTTCGTCCCCTCTTGTTTGGACTTAGAAATTTTCAATTGAATACACGTTGAGATGACTTGGTCTATAGGATTCTCATTTACCTATACCTTCGTCCCCTCTTGTTTGGACTTAGAAATTTTCAATTGAATACACGTTGAGATGACTTGGTCTATAGGATTCTCATTTACCTATACCAACGTCCCCTCTTGTTTGGACTTAGAAATTTTCAATTGAATACACGTTGAAATGACTTGGTCTATAGGATTCTCATTTACCTATACCTTCGTCCCCTCTTGTTTGGACTTAGAAATTTTCAATTCAATACACGTTGAGATGACTTGGTCTATAGGATTCTCATTTACCTATACCTTCGTCCCCTCTTGTTTGGACTTAGAAATTTTCAATTGAATACACGTTGACTTGACTTGGTCTATAGGATTCTCATTTACCTATACCTTCATCCCCTCTTGTTTGGACTTAGAAATTTTCAATTGAATACACGTTGAAATGACTTGGTCTATAGGATTCTCATTTACCTATACCTTCGTCCCCTCTTGTTTGGACTTAGAAATTTTGAATTGAATACACGTTGAGATGACTTGGTCTATAGGATTCTCATTTACCTATACCTTCGTCCCCTCTTGTTTGGACTTAGAAATTTTCAATTGAATACACGTTGAGATGACTTGGTCTATAGGATTCTCATTTACCTATACCTTCGTCCCCTCTTGTTTGGACTTAGAAATTTTCAATTGAATACACGTTGAGATGACTTGGTCTATAGGATTCTCATTTACCTATACCTTCGTCCCCTCTTGTTTGGACTTAGAAATTTTCAATTGAATACACGTTGAGATGACTTGGTCTATAGGATTCTCATTTACCTATACCTTCGTCCCCTCTTGTTTGGACTTAGAAATTTTCAATTGAATACACGTTGAGATGACTTGGTCTATAGGATTCTCATTTACCTATACCTTCGTCCCCTCTTGTTTGGACTTAGAAATTTTCAATTGAATACACGTTGAAATGACTTGGTCTATAGGATTCTCATTTACCTATACCTTCATCCCCTCTTGTTTGGACGTAGAAATTTTCAATTGAATACACGTTGAGATGACTTGGTCTATAGGATTCTCATTTACCTATACCTTCATCCCCTCTTGTTTGGACTTAGAAATTTTCAATTGAATACACGTTGAGATGACTTGGTCTATAGGATTCTCATTTACCTATACCTTCGTCCCCTCTTGTTTGGACTTAGAAATTTTCAATTGAATACACGTTGAGATGACTTGGTCTATAGGATTCTCATTTACCTATACCAACGTCCCCTCTTGTTTGGACTTAGAAATTTTCAATTGAATACACGTTGAAATGACTTGGTCTATAGGATTCTCATTTACCTATACCTTCGTCCCCTCTTGTTTGGACTTAGAAATTTTCAATTCAATACACGTTGAGATGACTTGGTCTATAGGATTCTCATTTACCTATACCTTCGTCCCCTCTTGTTTGGACTTAGAAATTTTCAATTGAATACACGTTGACTTGACTTGGTCTATAGGATTCTCATTTACCTATACCTTCATCCCCTCTTGTTTGGACTTAGAAATTTTCAATTGAATACACGTTGAAATGACTTGGTCTATAGGATTCTCATTTACCTATACCTTCGTCCCCTCGTGTTTGGACTTAGAAATTTTGAATTGAATACACGTTGAGATGACTTGGTCTATAGGATTCTCATTTACCTATACCTTCGTCCCCTCTTGTTTGGACTTAGAAATTTTCAATTGAATACACGTTGAGATGACTTGGTCTATAGGATTCTCATTTACCTATACCTTCGTCCCCTCTTGTTTGGACTTAGAAATTTTCAATTGAATACACGTTGAGATGACTTGGTCTATAGGATTCTCATTTACCTATACCTTCGTCCCCTCTTGTTTGGACTTAGAAATTTTCAATTGAATACACGTTGAGATGACTTGGTCTATAGGATTCTCATTTACCTATACCTTCGTCCCCTCTTGTTTGGACTTAGAAATTTTCAATTGAATACACGTTGAGATGACTTGGTCTATAGGATTCTCATTTACCTATACCTTCGTCCCCTCTTGTTTGGACTTAGAAATTTTCAATTGAATACACGTTGAAATGACTTGGTCTATAGGATTCTCATTTACCTATACCTTCATCCCCTCTTGTTTGGACGTAGAAATTTTCAATTGAATACACGTTGAGATGACTTGGTCTATAGGATTCTCATTTACCTATACCTTCATCCCCTCTTGTTTGGACTTAGAAATTTTCAATTGAATACACGTTGAGATGACTTGGTCTATAGGATTCTCATTTACCTATACCTTCGTCCCCTCTTGTTTGGACTTAGAAATTTTCAATTGAATACACGTTGACTTGACTTGGTCTATAGGATTCTCATTTACCTATACCTTCATCCCCTCTTGTTTGGACTTAGAAATTTTCAATTGAATACACGTTGAAATGACTTGGTCTATAGGATTCTCATTTACCTATACCTTCGTCCCCTCTTGTTTGGACTTAGAAATTTTGAATTGAATACACGTTGAGATGACTTGGTCTATAGGATTCTCATTTACCTATACCTTCGTCCCCTCTTGTTTGGACTTAGAAATTTTCAATTGAATACACGTTGAGATGACTTGGTCTATAGGATTCTCATTTACCTATACCTACATCCCCTCTTGTTTGGACTTAGAAATTTTCAATTGAATACACGTTGAGATGACTTGGTCTATAAGATTCTCATTTACCTATACCTTCGTCCCCTCTTGTTTGGACTTAGAAATTTTCAATTGAATACACGTTGAGATGACTTGGTCTATAGGATTCTCATTTACCTATACCTTCGTCCCCTCTTGTTTGGACTTAGAAATTTTCAATTCAATACACGTTGAGATGACTTGGTCTATAGGATTCTCATTTACCTATACCTTCATCCCCTCTTGTTTGGACTTAGAAATTTTCAATTGAATACACGTTGAGATGACTTGGTCTATAGGATTCTCATTTACCTATACCTTCGTCCCCTCTTGTTTGGACTTAGAAATTTTCAATTGAATACACGTTGACTTGACTTGGTCTATAGGATTCTCATTTACCTATACCTTCGTCCCCTCTTGTTTGGACTTAGAAATTTTCAATTGAATACACGTTGACTTGACTTGGTCTATAGGATTCTCATTTACCTATACCTTCATCCCCTCTTGTTTGGACTTAGAAATTTTCAATTGAATACACGTTGAGATGACTTGGTCTATAGGATTCTCATTTACCTATACCTTCGTCCCCTCTTGTTTGGACTTAGAAATTTTCAATTGAATACACGTTGAGATGACTTGGTCTATAGGATTCTCATTTACCTATACCTTCGTCCCCTCTTGTTTGGACTTAGAAATTTTCAATTGAATACACGTTGAGATGAGTTGGTCTATAGGATTCTCATTTACCTATACCTTCGTCCCCTCTTGTTTTGACTTAGAAATTTTCAATTGAATACACGTTGAGATGACTTGGTCTATAGGATTCTCATTTACCTATACCTTCATCCCCTCTTGTTTGGACTTAGAAATTTTCAATTGAATACACGTTGAGATGACTTGGTCTATAGGATTCTCATTTACCTATACCTTCGTCCCCTCTTGTTTGGACTTAGAAATTTTCAATTGAATACACGTTGAGATGACTTGGTCTATAGGATTCTCATTTACCTATACCTTCATCCGCTCTTGTTTGGACTTAGAAATTTTCAATTGAATACACGTTGAGATGACTTGGTCTATAGGATTCTCATTTACCTATACCTTCATCCCCTCTTGCTTGGACTTAGAAATTTTAAATTGAATACACGTTGAGATGACTTGGTCTATAGGATTCTCATTTACCTATACCTTCATCCCCTCTTGCTTGGACTTAGAAATTTTCAATTGAATACACGTTGAGATGACTTGGTCTATAGGATTCTCATTTACCTATACCTTCATCCCCTCTTGCTTGGACTTAGAAATTTTCAATTGAATACACGTTGAGATGACTTGGTCTATAGGATTCTCATTTACCTATACCTTCGTCCCCTCTTGTTTTGACTTAGAAATTTTCAATTGAATACACGTTGAGATGACTTGGTCTATAGGATTCTCATTTACCTATACCTTCATCCGCTCTTGTTTGGACTTAGAAATTTTCAATTGAATACACGTTGACTTGCATTGGTCTATAGGATTCTCATCTACCTATATCCACATCCCCTGTTGTTTGGACTTAGAAATTTTCAATTGAATACACGTTGAGATGACTTGGTCTATAGGATTCTCATTTACCTATACCTTCATCCCCTCTTGCTTGGACTTAGAAATTTTCAATTGAATACACGTTGAGATGACTTGGTCTATAGGATTCTCATTTACCTATACCTTCATCCCCTCTTGCTTGGACTTAGAAATTTTCAATTGAATACACGTTGAGATGACTTGGTCTATAGGATTCTCATTTACCTATACCTTCATCCCCTCTTGCTTGGACTTAGAAATTTTCAATTGAATACACGTTGAGATGACTTGGTCTATAGGATTCTCATTTACCTATACCTTCATCCCCTCTTGCTTGGACTTAGAAATTTTCAATTGAATACACGTTGAGATGACTTGGTCTATAGGATTCTCATTTACCTATACCTTCATCCCCTCTTGCTTGGACTTAGAAATTTTCAATTGAATACACGTTGAGATGACTTGGTCTATAGGATTCTCATTTACCTATACCTTCGTCCCCTCTTGTTTTGACTTAGAAATTTTCAATTGAATACACGTTGAGATGACTTGGTCTATAGGATTCTCATTTACCTATACCTTCATCCCCTCTTGTTTGGACTTAGAAATTTTCAATTGAATACACGTTGAGATGACTTGGTCTATAGGATTCTCATTTACCTATACCTTCATCCGCTCTTGTTTGGACTTAGAAATTTTCAATTGAATACACGTTGAGATGACTTGGTCTATAGGATTCTCATTTACCTATACCTTCATCCCCTCTTGCTTGGACTTAGAAATTTTCAATTGAATACACGTTGAGATGACTTGGTCTATAGGATTCTCATTTACCTATACCTTCATCCCCTCTTGCTTGGACTTAGAAATTTTCAATTGAATACACGTTGAGATGACTTGGTCTATAGGATTCTCATTTACCTATACCTTCATCCCCTCTTGCTTGGACTTAGAAATTTTCAATTGAATACACGTTGAGATGACTTGGTCTATAGGATTCTCATTTACCTATACCTTCGTCCCCTCTTGTTTTGACTTAGAAATTTTCAATTGAATACACGTTGAGATGACTTGGTCTATAGGATTCTCATTTACCTATACCTTCATCCCCTCTTGTTTGGACTTAGAAATTTTCAATTGAATACACGTTGAGATGACTTGGTCTATAGGATTCTCATTTACCTATACCTTCATCCGCTCTTGTTTGGACTTAGAAATTTTCAATTGAATACACGTTGAGATGACTTGGTCTATAGGATTCTCATTTACCTATACCTTCGTCCCCTCTTGTTTGGACTTAGAAATTTTCAATTGAATACACGTTGAGATGACTTGGTCTATAGGATTCTCATTTACCTATACCTTCGTCCCCTCTTGTTTGGACTTAGAAATTTTCAATTGAATACACGTTGAGATGACTTGGTCTATAGGATTCTCATCTTCCTATACCTACGTTCCCTCTTGTTTGGACTTAGAAATTTTCAATTGAATACACGTTGAGATGACTTGGTCTATAGGATTCTCATTTACCTATACCTACGTTCCCTCTTGTTTGGACTTAGAAATTTTCAATTGAATACACGTTGAGATGACTTGGTCTATAGGATTCTCATTTACCTATACCTACGTCCCCTCTTGTTTGGACTTAGAAATTTTCAATTGAATACACGTTGAGATGACTTGGTCTATAGGATTCTCATTTACCTATACCTTCGTCCCCTCTTGTTTGGACTTAGAAATTTTCAATTGAATACACGTTGACTTGACTTGGTCTATAGGATTCTCATTTACCTATACCAACGTCCCCTCTTGTTTGGACTTAGAAATTTTCAATTGAATACACGTTTACTTGACTTGGTCTATAGGATTCTCATTTACCTATACCTACGTCCCCTCTTGTTTGGACTTAGAAATTTTCAATTGAATACACGTTGAGATGACTTGGTCTATAGGATTCTCATTTACCTATACCTACGTCCCCTCTTGTTTGGACTTAGAAATTTTCAATTGAATACACGTTGAGATGACTTGGTCTATAGGATTCTCATTTACCTATACCTTCGTCCCCTCTTGTTTGGACTTAGAAATTTTCAATTGAATACACGTTGAGATGACTTGGTCTATAGGATTCTCATTTACCTATACCTTCGTCCCCTCTTGTTTGGACTTAGAAATTTTCAATTGAATACACGTTGAGATGACTTGGTCTATAGGATTCTCATTTACCTATACCTACGTCCCCTCTTGTTTGGACTTAGAAATTTTCAATTGAATACACGTTGAGATGACTTGGTCTATAGGATTCTCATTTACCTATACCTACGTCCCCTCTTGTTTGGACTTAGAAATTTTCAATTGAATACACGTTGAGATGACTTGGTCTATAGGATTCTCATTTACCTATACCTACGTCCCCTCTTGTTTGGACTTAGAAATTTTCAATTGAATACACGTTGAGATGACTTGGTCTATAGGATTCTCATTTACCTATACCTTCGTCCCCTCTTGTTTGGACTTAGAAATTTTCAATTGAATACACGTTGAGATGACTTGGTCTATAGGATTCTCATCTTTCTATACCTACTTCCCCTCTTGTTTGGACTTAGAAATTTTCAATTGAATACACGTTGACTTGCATTGGTCTATAGGATTCTCATTTACCTATACCTACGTCCCCTCTTGTTTGGACTTAGAAATTTTCAATTGAATACACGTTGACTTGACTTGGTCTATAGGATTCTCATTTACCTATATCCACATCCCCTCTTGTTTGGACTTAGAAATTTTCAATTGAATACAGGTTGACTTGACTTGGTCTATAGGATTCTCATTTACTTATACCTACGTTCCCTCTTGTTTGGACTTAGAAATTTTCAATTGAATACACGTTGACTTGCATTGGTCTATAGGATTCTCATTTACCTATACCTACGTCCCCTCTTGTTTGGACTTAGAAATTTTCAATTGAATACACGTTGACTTGACTTGGTCTATAGGATTCTCATTTACCTATACCTTCGTCCCCTCTTGTTTGGACTTAGAAATTTTCAATTGAATACACGTTGAGATGACTTGGTCTATAGGATTCTCATTTACCTATACCTACGTCCCCTCTTGTTTGGACTTAGAAATTTTCAATTGAATACACGTTGAGATGACTTGGTCTATAGGATTCTCATTTACCTATACCTTCGTCCCCTCTTGTTTGGACTTAGAAATTTTCAATTGAATACACGTTGAGATGACTTGGTCTATAGGATTCTCATTTACCTATACCTTCGTCCCCTCTTGTTTGGACTTAGAAATTTTCAATTGAATACACGTTGAGATGACTTGGTCTATAGGATTCTCATCTTTCTATACCTACTTCCCCTCTTGTTTGGACTTTGAAATTTTCAATTGAATACACGTTGACTTGACTTGGTCTATAGGATTCTCATCTTCCTATACCTACTTCCCCTCTTGTTTGGACTTAGAAATTTTCAATTGAATACACGTTGACTTGACTTGGTCTATAGGATTCTCATTTACCTATACCTACGTCCCCTCTTGTTTGGACTTAGAAATTTTCAATTGAATACACGTTGAGATGACTTGGTCTATAGGATTCTCATCTTTCTATACCTACTTCCCCTCTTGTTTGGACTTAGAAATTTTCAATTGAATACACGTTGACTTGACTTGGTCTATAGGATTCTCATCTTCCTATACCTACGTCCCCTCTTGTTTGGACTTAGAAATTTTCAATTGAATACACGTTGAGATGACTTGGTCTATAGGATTCTCATTTACCTATACCTTCGTCCCCTCTTGTTTGGACTTAGAAATTTTCAATTGAATACACGTTGAGATGACTTGGTCTATAGGATTCTCATTTACCTATACCTTCGTCCCCTCTTGTTTGGACTTATAAATTTTCAATTGAATACACGTTGAGATGACTTGGTCTATAGGATTCTCATTTACCTATACCTACGTCCCCTCTTGTTTGGACTTATAAATTTTCAATTGAATACACGTTTACTTGACTTGGATTTATCATCCCCTCCTCACCCCCATGCCAGAATGTTCGACCACCCTATATTCTTTAATGGAACTTTTATCAAATTGAAAATGTCTGGTTATTTTTAACTCGTGTGAAAAGCTGGTTAAGAAGTAATACCTGTAGGAGGTATTGTTTGAATCCTTCCCCGGCATCTATAATAGCCACGATAAAGTCTTGTTAAGTGGTAAGGGCCATCTAGAGGCAAGAGCAGGGTGTAGAGACGGCTCGTCTGTTAAGATGTGGTTGTTCAGTGACGCGGGGTATAGGCGCGGCTTGTCTGATCGTGACGTTGTGGAAATGACGCGTTATACCCGCAGATGTTCAAAATCCCCTTTTCTTTGCGCTCGAGATGACAAAAGCTTCCGTTTCTCGTATCAGGGCAAGATCTCATCTTGTAACATACATCAAAACAACAATGATATAAATGTGGGTGTGCCACAGGGGTCAATCCTTGGCCCTTTATTATTCCTGATTTTCATAAACGAATTCCCTGATAAAATTGTCTCTGAGATGGGTATATTTGCTGATGACACTATGCTCTATAACAGACTCAAAGGAAAAATAAATGAAGACATATCTAAGGAAATTGCTAAAAACTCTCGAGGACGCATAGTAGCATGTCTATAGTAGAATGGGGCCAAAACTGGATGGTAATATTTAATGCCGGCAAGATTAAGCTTATTTCTTTTAATGGGGCCGTAACTGGTTGGTAATGTTTAATGCTGCCAAGACTAAGCTCATTTCGTTTAATAATTACAAGAAACTTTCTCAAATACTGAATGCCATGACTAATGATAAACTGCCTGAAAGTATTTCCCTCAAGATTCTAGGGTTAACATTCACAGACCAGAAAGAAAGAGGTTGTCATGACCAAGATGGACATCAAGACTGTTCCTCATATTATTGTCATTATTTCTCCCCAAGCAACACCTATCTACAACTCTCACTGGCTAGGTTTCACTTCTGCGTGCTCATGTTCAATAGAATCTTCCCTTGGTGAACAATGGTAACACTCTGCTGGTTTGTAATGACTGTGCTCCAATGATATCATCAGAAAAAAAAACTTCATCATTCAAAAATATTTTCTCCAATCTATTGTTCCCCCTCGCCAAACTTTCACAAGAAACACCCGTCCAGCAGAAAACACTATCACTAATTCCCCCCCACTGTTTATCTGTGCCTAAACCTAAACGTAGATTCCATGAGCAAAGCTTCTTTCTTAAAACTACACGCCTATGGAATGGTCTTCCGTTTTTCTGCTTTCCAGCTGACTACAATATGGTTGTCTTCAAGTTTAATGTAAACAAGTTTTTGAGGAGCCGTTCCATATAAGTAAACAAATTTACTGAATCTCCATTGCTAATGGTTACTATATTGTCTAATGCACCTTTGGCAGTCGGACTGACGTATACCCACAATTTGTTGTCTCTGCTTTTGTATTCAATGTATTTTGTGTCTTTCTTCCAAACCCTTACACGACCACTACAACAACCTCAATAGCTTCGCCATCCAGATATACTTTATTGGCTTCATGAGACAAAATGCACCAAACATTGCTGCTTTTTGTTTTTCTATTTCCTTTTGAAAAACTTCATCATGTTCTGCAAAACCAAAAACAAATACAACCCACCTTTTCCCTCTTCCCAATTCCCCTTTCTGTCTCCCCCCCCCACTTCCTGACTGGTTTCCTAACTTAAAATGTACCAAACATTAATACTGTAACACTTTTCCCTTGTGGGAATTAAAATGCAGACACAAGACTAAACCCTTAAGCTTACTGTAAACTGTTTTTGACTCCTGGTGGGGGCATGAGACCAATGAATTCGTCAATCATTTTTATAACCACCGGCTGTGCTAAACCAACCAATGAAATCTTCCAAAGTTAATATAAAAATTGTCGAATTTTGGATTCAGTCAGTTCGCCGTTAACTACATCACGGACCGCATTTGATTCTTGGCCGCCATCTTGGTTACTGCCAATTACACTCAGGATCTGATCTGAACTATGCCGCCATCTTTGTTCAACATAATGTCTCAACACTTAACAGTAACACTAATTATCTTTATTGTCTGCACGCTTGTGGAATTGTCTTCCATTTTCCTGCTTTCCAGCTGGCTACACTGTGGTTGTCTTCAAGTCTAACGTAAACAAGTTTTTGATGAGTCATTCCATACGAGTTAACAAATTTACCGAATTTCCATTACTAACGATTACTATATTGTCCAATTTCTACTATACACTCTTTAACCCTTATCCTCGAGTGGCCTCTTGGCCTTCATAAGTGGTGATGCCTGTGTAAAAAAAAAACCCCCAAAAACTGTATTTCTCGTGGTTAACGGTGGCTCTGCGGGTTTGTTCCTTGCTAACGGAGTCAGAAACGGCTTCGTTGCTGGGTTCGAATCTCTCGAGCTGCAGTGATAGTGACACCCTGCACTGATAATTCCCGAAAGGATGAAACACTAGTGTCCATAGGTATTTAAAAAAAATAATTATGGTGATATATATATACATATATATATATATATAGAGAGAGAGAGAGAGAGAGAGAAATAGAAAGGAACAAACCAAGTTATGTGTTCATCAACAGTTGCCATATTGTCCAATTTCTACTGTACACTCTTGAACCCTTATCCTCGAGTGGCCTCTTGGCCTTGATAAGTGGTGATGCCTATGTAAAAAAAAAAAATTGGATACGTCACTTCCATTCTTTATCTTGATCGCTGGACATTGAACAAGACGCCCGCACATCCCACAGCTCTGCACCTTATGCTAGACAATGCATCACAAGAACTCCTACACGCATCATCTACCAGCACACACGCACTGCACATGCTCATTTTTTTCCTCTAAATAAATCTATTTATTTACGAATCTCATAAATCGGTGACTTTCTGTGTATCATTACTTCTACATACGGCATAATCACGTTGACACACCGATTCCCGCTGGATCACCAAAGTTAAGCAACGTTGAACCTGGTCAGTACTAAATGGGTGAAAATTTGGGACTTTCAGTGGATGCAACATGAATACTATTTCCAAAATGACTGAATGCAACAAGAAAACTATTTCCAAAATAACTGGATACAACATGAACACTATTAAAAAAAAATGAATGCAACAAGAAAACTATTTCCAAAATAACTGGATACAACATGAACACTATTAAAAAAAATGAATGCAACAAGAAAACTATTTCCAAAATAACTGGATACAACATGAACACTATTAAAAAAAATGAATGCAACAAGAAAACTATTTCCAAAATAACTGGATACAACATGAACACTATTAAAAAAAAATGAATGCAACAAGAAAACTATTTCCAAAATAACTGGATACAACATGAACACTATTAAAAAAATGAATGCAACAAGAAAACTATTTCCAAAATAACTGGATACAACATGAATACTATTAAAAAAAAATGAATGCAACAAGAAAACTATTTCCAAAATAACTGGATACAACATGAACACTATTAAAAAAAAATGAATGCAACAAGAAAACTATTTCCAAAATAACTGGATACAACATGAATACTATTAAAAAAAAATGAATGCAACAAGAAAACTATTTCCAAAATAACTGGATACAACATGAATACTATTAAAAAAAACTGAATGCAACAAGAAAACTATTTCCAAAATAACTGAATGCAACATGAATAGTATAAAAAAAACTGAATGCAACAAGAAAACTATTTCCAAAATAACTGGATGCAACATGAATACTATTTCCGAAATAACTGGATTCAGCATTAAATAACTCAAAAAGTGTTGATATGCCGTAAACAGATATACTTTATCCACATCTCAATTATGATTTGATTCCATTGTCTTGCACTTCTTGTACATAAATTCATTATTCTTTCTCAATATATGATTGCCTACATCACAAGATCTCCAGCTACACTATAACTGGAAATGTTTTCCCAATTAGTAAATCATTTCTCTCTGATAGGCTCATAAAAGTAGTGGTGGATGGGCACAAAGTCCCTCAAGGGTCCATCCTGGGCCCAACTCTCTTCCTCATCTACATCAATGATCTGCCAAAACACATACTTAGATCATTCGTTGGCATCTATGCTGATAAAACTACGATCTAAAGGCTGATAAAACTACGATCTAAAGGCCGTAAATGAGAAAGTTCTCTCTGATTCTCTCTCCTCTGACCTTGAGTGCGTGCTGCAGTGGTGGAAGAGGTGGCTGGCTACTTTTAATGCATCTAATACCAAGCTTCTTTCTTTACATCATCAACGCTCTGATCCCCATCTGGCATCAATTGAAATGGATGTCTCTCGTCTTGGGGAGGCTTCATGTTTTGACAAGCTTCTGGGCTTGACCTTTACTCCTGATCTTAAATGGAGCACATACATCAAATCTGTTGCCAAGGTCTCTGGGAAAAGTAGATATCTCACTACTGATGCAATTCTCTATGTAAAAGCCAAGTACGACTAAGGATGGAGTACTGCTGCCACATCTGGGAAGGAACTGCTAAAAACAGTTTATCCTACCTTGACAGAGTTCAAAATAGACTTCATATCTTAGTGGGGGATGCCCTTTTCTCTTCCCTGCAACCTCTCTCCCACAGAAGAAATGTTTCAAGCTCGTCTGAGCTTCAATCTCTGGTCCCCCCCCCATCGCCAATCTTTCGCAAAAAACACCCATCTAGCTGAAACCACTGGCAATAATTTTCCCCACTCTTTAACTGTGCCAAAATCCAAACGTAGATTCCACGAACAAAGCTTCTTTCTCAGAAGTGCACGCCTGTGGAACGCTGTTCCGTTTGCCTGTTTCCCACCTGACTACAACTTGGATGTCTTCAAGTCCAACATAAACAAATTCCTGATGAACCGCCCCTTAAGTAATCCAATTCATCAAATCTCCATTACTAACGATAACTACAATATTATCCCGTTGATTACTGTACACATAATAATCCTTATCCTCGAGTGGCCTCCAGGCCTGGATAAGTGGTGACTCCTATGTAAAAAAGAGAGGGTAATTCTTGTGTGCCCAAATGCTTCTAAGTACCACAAAAACATTGATTTTTTCTTTTCTTTTTTTTTACTCTTTCACTCCAAACGAACGATGTTGCCACTTGGAATGTAACATTACTATTTGGGATCGTGTCTAACGGGGGACTACGGAGAGTCGAACAGCGAGATGTTTGTTCACATTACATTTAAATATCTGCAGATTAATGCAGTCAGGGAAGCAGGAAACAAGGAAAAAATTCCAAAGTCTAACAGTTAAAGGGAAGAAGGAAGAGTAGAATGCTTTCCGGCATCTAGGGACATCAATAATGAAGGGGTGAGATTTTGCTTATTGTCGACTCTTTCTACTACAACCATTGATCACCACACATTCAAAGAAAAACAAAGACTTTTATTTAACTTCAATCATTGTAATACGTTTTATTGCGTGTGTGTGTGTGTGTATATATATATATATATATATATATATATATATATATATACATGTATTTTTTTTTGTTTGTTGTTGTTGATTTATAAAGTTCATTTTAATATTTTTGTTGACTGTTTTTTGTTTCATTTTTTATTTTTTATCCAAAGCATATACCAATTTTTTTTCAGCAGACTTGAAGCATTTTACTGAGAAATTAGAAAAAAATAAAAAATAAATTAAAAAAAATAATAATAATAAAAATGTTTGGAACCACAATTAAATTTTTTTCCCCCTTATAGAAAAAAAATACATTTTTCTCTTTTATTTTCACTTTAAAAGACTGTGTGGGGTTATTTTGAGAGGTGGGGGAGGGAAATATTTATATATAATTTTTTTTTTTCCATTAAAAAAATTATTTTTTTCACTATAATTAATTTATTTATATTTTTTTTGGTTTTTTATTTCGTCCATTTTTCTTTTTTTAAATTTGGAATGGGTTGTGGTTGAGGATGTTTTAAAAAAATCATATATAAACATTAAAAAAAATGAAAACATTGTCTTTTTATTCTTAAAAAAATTGGGATTGTATGTTTTTTTTTTACTTCATTTCAAAGCATATAGTTTTCTGTTTTTTTTTTTTTTTCAAATCTTTCTAAAATTTGTTGAACTTTTGGAGGAGGTCATCATTTCCGTCATAAATTAAATAACGCTGTAAAACGGGAGGATGAGAGGTCAACTCGTTAAAACAAACAAAAAACGACAAAACATCTACAAGAATGAAGGTAAAATGTTTAGAGAAAGAACACAGAAAGAAGGATCAAATATGTCACTGAATTGCATGAGCCGTAAAAAAAAAAAACAAAAAAAAACCTTATCCCCAAGTAGCCTCCGGGCCTTGATAATGGTGACTTCCATGTAAAAAAAAATGGAAGAATCTAGGATCATTTAACAAACGAAAGGAAAATTGATGAATTAATAATGCCCAAATTTTCTTAATCTAATTCCTAAAACTTCTTATATCATTCTCCATTTTTTTTTTTTCAAACTGCATCTCCACCGAAACACAAGGTCACAGAGTGGCACTAGGCAGATCAAATGATTACATTTTTTTTATGGATCATTCTTTTCTGAGCCTATTAAAATAGCTGCCACTTGGCAGGCGTAAGTCGACTTAAAGTGTTCTTGTACGCATGCGCAAATATACATTTTTACGTTAAAGTTGGTTCTTTTTTAACTGTCTCATATCTGTCTTATTTAAGATCATATGCGTTTTGTTTATTTATCGCGGACTATTTTCCTCGTCTTTATTAGTTGTTGTTTCGTGACGTTTTCGCCAACTATTCCTCTGGCCTTTGTCAAGTGGTTACCGCGACGGGATAGGAACTCCGTATCTCCTAACTGCATTCTCAGCAATTACTGCCTTCCATAGTTGTCGTCTAAAAAATAAATCATTAAATAATACTCATCTTAATAAGCATTCCAATTAATTAAATTATATAAACGTTTTATAGTGTGTAAAAACACCAAAAACTTTTCCAGATAGGTAGAAGAGTAACTTATCTTACATAACATTTGTTATATTTTTTACCACCTTTTTTTAATCTCTGTGGATTGTAAAACAAACCCTGCTGTTTCTATTTTTATTACTACAAATCTTATATATGGCATAATCACGTTGACACACCGGTTCTCGCCAGATCACAGAGGTTAAGCAACATTGAACCTAGCCAGTACGAGATGGGTGACCATTTGGGAATTCTAGGCACTGTGTGTGCTTTCCGCTTGTCTCGGCATTTGTATCCAGTTGTCCTGAACCTCCACTTGCCACTGGTATTCAACAATGTCGACTCAGAGGAGGTGGGGCTGGAGATTGCGCAACTCTTGCCACAAAAATTTCATGTGCAGGCACCCTTACCATGGGTATCCTTAGTCTGTCAAGACTGAAGGAAGCCTTGTAATACTAATCGTAATTAGTCTGTCTAGAAATGTAATCGATTAACTAAAATAATATGAGAGTTCAATAGAAACGTTGTTTTAATTTGAATAAAATATGCGCGGCTCTATACAGACTTCTTTCTCCATGTGAATTTTATTCTATTCAAATTAAAACAACGTTTCTATTGAACTCTCATTCTTGACGTTATTCTTACGTTACCTTCAAACATTTCAAAATACCACCGCCAGATACAATGCAAGGCTCTAAATTTACAGCATGGCAAGGAAGAAGAAAAGGAAAATAAGAAAAAAAAAACAGAAGATGGAGTATACCTCTGAAAAATATTTGTGATGAATTTCAAACAAGTAAAATATTTGTTTAATTTCCTAATATTACATTATGATTTGGCTTTCAAGTGCACTTGATGCGTATTTTATTTTATATAAATAATATATTAACTTTAACCATTTATTTGATATTATTTGATTCAAGGATGGAAAAAATTCACCAGATAAAAGTATATATACCGTACTTTGTGGTAATTGCATCAAGTCCAGGGTAATTGCACCAAAGTGCTCTTTTGGCAACCACGCATATAAAGAGGACTTCTTTTTTTTAGTTGATGCAATTACCCCAAAGTAGGGTATACATTTTTTATTAAATGATTAATAATTGGCAAAAAAATATAGAAACAGTTTTAAACGATTTTTATTAATCGTCTGTGATTTCTTTTATTTATTTAATAATTTAAAATGCAAAAAAAAAAAAAATTTAAAAACAGTTTTTTTTTTTTTTGTTGTTTTCTTTTTGGCTCAACAGTGTTCCGGTATTAACATTTGTAATAACAGGTTAATTTGATTCCCAAAATATATGGTGGAATTAAGAAACGAAAAAAGAATGGAGAGAATGGAAAATGATCTGTATGCCTAACTATATCAGTTTTAGAAGTTTCCAGGCGATGAGAATGGGGGAAAACTGAACATTCCCCCCCCCCAAAAAAAATTTTAAGCAATAAAAAATAATGAATATATTGATAGAAGAAGAAACACTGTTGGGTGAAGGGTGGGGGTAAGAAAACAGGAAATAATTTTTTTTGGGGGGGGGGTTAAATTGATTAGATATTAGGGAGGTAGAGGAGAAAAGAGGAAGAAGAAGAAGATCCGGGAAGAGAAGGGGAAAGAAAGAGAGAGCAGATCTGAAAATAAAGAAAAGATCTGGAGAGAGAGAGGGGGTATGGAAGAGGAAGACGAAATCCGGGAAGAGGGGGGGAGGGTATGGACATAAAAAAACATTTAAGCAATCAAAAATAATTAATATTTTGATAAAATAACATTGTTGGGGGAGGAGGTAGGAAAACAGGAAAGAGTTTTTTTTAGAGGGGGGGAGGAGGGATTAAATTAATTAGATATGATTTGGAGAGAGAGGAGAGTGAGGAGGAGAGAGAGAGAGTGGCTGGGGGAAGAGGAAGAAAAAGATCCAGGGAAGAGAGCAGGGGAAGGGAAAGAGAGAAAAGATCTGGGGAGAAAATGAAGAGCAAGGAAGAGGGAGGGAGAGAAAATGGGAAGAGAGAGAGAGCAGTTTGAAATATAGGAAGACATAAGGCAGACTATGGATGGGATGAAGATAGAGAAAAAGGTCAGAAGGTCAGTGAGGGTCATCAAAGGTCAAGGCAAACAGGCTGGCATTATTATGGCAGGAACTTTATTTGCTTTACATCAACTCGATTTGAGTCATTTAAAGCGGAAACTATACATTTTTGCAAAAGATTGCATAAGATTCAGTTGAAAGCAAGTTACTATTTTACCCTTGAAGGGAGTAGGGGTTAATACCTTTCGCAATAGTATTAGTGCATAGTTAGACATAGTAGATATGACAGAATTTTGATGTGGCATAGCTGATTCAATAGTCCATAATGGCGTCCATTAATCGCAGCCCTCTCTCAAGATATGGAGGCATAATTGATGGAAATAAAGAAAAACTGGAGGAATAATAGATGGAGGTAAAATAGATGGAGGTATAATAGATGGAATCGCTCATTTTTTTTTTAAATCAAATCGATTGATTGCCTGCTCTAGTTGGGGACCTATTGCGGTGCATCGAAAGCTTAACATGCTTTCCTGCAGTGACTTAATCCACAATATGTTATAGTCTTCATTGCACTGTAGAGAATCTATTGTTAATTCTATAAAATTATTTTTATATATACTGGCTTGAATTCAAGTTTAAAATACAAAACTCAAGTATCATGCTTCAATTGTGCTCTAAACAGAAACATTCAGTTCGAACGCGATCCTGTCGTATAAAAGAACCTACTGTTGATTTTATGAAATTATTTTTACATAATCGCTTGAATCAAATTTAAACATACAAACTTCAAATATCATGGTTCACTTGTGCTTTAAAAAGGAAGCATTCATTTCGAACGTGCCCCTGTCATATAAAAGAATGCACAGTCGATTTTATAAGGTGGGCCTTTCTGCTTGTGTGGTGATAAAACTTCTCACGTGCACTTGTGATGTTAGGTTGTATAAAAGTGTTAACTTTGGTCAAATTCGGACTGTATTTTCTTTCATCGGATTTTTTTTGAATTATCGATTTTCATTACTCATCAGTCGTATTTCAATATAATACCTATGTAAGAACATCCACAGACAGATCAATAAAATAATCGGCCTAGCTGTTTCTGAGTTTATAGGGAACAAACTCTCTCTCACACACTCACACACACTTGCATAAACACACACACACACACTCACTCGCATAAACAGACACATACACTCACGCACATACTTGTATAAACACACACACACTCACACATACACTACTCGCATAAACACACACATACACTCACAAAAACACACACATGCACACACTCGCATAAACACACACACACTCGCATAAACAAACACATACACTCACGCACATACTCGCATAAACACACACACACTTAGACACACACGTACACTCACAAACACACACTCACATATACACACACACATACACTCACACACACTCGCATAAACACACACTCACACACACACACATTCGCATAAACAAACACACAAACAAACAAACACACAAACAAACATACTAACACAGCTCCTTTTATACAATAGTAGAGAAATAGATATTTAGCATTTATTGATGGAACATGAAATGAACTTGGCCTTCGGGCCAGGATCAAAGTGTAGTATCCTTCATGACGCAGTTTTTTTTTATTTTTGTTACTGACCAGAGTGTCCCCCTTTTTTGGGGAGCTGGTTTCCCTCCACACTAAAAACCGACCTTATGTCTAACTCTGCCCTCGAGGGGAGGCAATGAAAAAAAAAAAAAAACGAGATTGAGGAAAGTTTTTAAATTTCATTTTTGGCTAGGAGTAAACTCACCATCGTAAAATTGTTGTCTTTTCTGTAAATTGGGGATCATCTAAGTCCATTAAAGCCATAGAATGACTGCGGTATTTTGGCGAGAGTGTCTAGTGTTGGATGAGTCTAAAAAGTAGAGGCAAAGTTGCATGTTCACCGACCTCCAATTTTTTACCCCCGCCTCCCGATTCGGATTTCATGTCTAAGCAGAAAGGAAAAATTTCGACCTGTTATATTTTATTGCGTAAATCATTGTAAAGTTTTTGTTTATGTTAAATAAATTGGTCAGGAGCAAAGTGTAGTAACTGTTCTATTACTGCACTTTATTTTTCTGTCCTTGGTCAGTGAAAGAGAAATTTGTCTAGATGGAGGCAATTTAAATTTTTGCTCTAAGCCAGTGTTGCATTTTGGGCAATTGTTTTTATTTCGCCCTCTATGTTAAAAACTGACCTCGTAACTTAACTCTGCTCTCGTGGGGAGGCAAGTAAATAAGAAGAGTGTCTTCTCAACGGGGTCTGCAAATGCATTTGAGAGCGATAAGAGACGCATAAATACTTCAACTAGTATCTCATTTCACCTTGAGAAAGAGAGAGAGAGAGAGAGAGAGACACACAGAAAAGGAGTAGGAAAAGTAAAACAAAAAAAAGGAACCACAAATAAGGAATCATACCAGCGACCCCCTTTTACATAGTGCTATAAAATGATGGATTTGCACTCCTCCGCTCTGAATATTGTCGACCCTCGAGTTTGGACAATGGGTGTGTTTTGCCCTGAAGCTTGCGAACCTTACGCCCCTCCTGCAAAAAGGCACGTGATTCTAACATAAATGGCGGCCTACAAGTCAGGGAGGAGGTAGACGATGAGGAGGCAGTGGCAGCAGTGGATGTTGGGACATGGTGGGAAGTAGGGGGAGAAGAGGAGGCGGACGTGGATGTCACAGATGTTGAAGTTGTCGTCGACACAGAGTGCAGACAGGGAGCTGGTCCGGTCGACCCCCCAGTCTTACACTGCGTGTTTTGCGACCACCACTGGATATTTTGAACGTTTGAGGCCTGCGTATTTACAGAACCTGTCTGGGTCACGCACTTTGTGCTAGCAGTTGCAAAATTGCCACCGGGAGTAGCTGTAGAAGAGGAAGTGGCAGTAGTGATGGATGCGGTAGTCACGGCAACAGAAGCCAATGCCGTCGTGGTGGTGGTGGTAGGAGTAATGGAAGAGGTGGTTGAGAAAGGCGTGGCTGTTGAAAGATGGGTGAGTTTGTGAGATGTCGACGTCAAAGTCGTCGACGTAAGCGGCTTCGATACGCCAACGCTGGAAGAACTTTCTGCTGCCGATGAAGAAGGGCAGTCCGTAGCACCAAATGTGTTTGGAAGTACTTGAGAAGCGGAACAGTGAAGACCAGATTTCTGTTCCGATGGGGCAATTTTCTTCGGAGAGGTATGAAACGGTGTACCTAACATACTCTGACCCACAACCTCAGACATCTTAGTTTGAAGCCCCCCGCCGTCACCTGAAGAGATGGCTGGTGTTGGGCTATCGCCGCGTTGTGTTGTGGCAGTACCGGTTTCTAATTCTTTGACCAGATTTGGGTCAAATTTACCGACAAGGTGGCGAACGGTTTTCCCGTCTCCAAGCGGTAAGTCAACCCCTTCCGGTGGAACAGCCAACATCGATTCATCCATACTTTTAGCTTTTAGAATTCGGACTCTTTCAGGGTCAACATGCGTCACGGTACTTTTGTCGCTTGGGTGAACGTTCTTTGATCCGGAGTCCTTACTGCCGGCAACTGCATGGCACTCGGATTGTCTCTCGATGAAATGGCAAGACAATGGCGAATCACGGGCATTGGACATGGCAGCCCCTTCAAACAGGTGCGACTTGGATGCAGAGAGATCTTTGATGATGTTGGGCGGTGGTTCCTTAGACCTCTGTTCGATGTGCTTCGTCATCTTTGTCACACATCCGGACAAGATGGATGGCTCTTCTGAGGACGACAGCACATTTGCATTGACAGCAGACGCTTGTTCTTTACTAGGTAGGGTAACCGGGGTTGTCTTTGAATGGCACGGATCATGATCCTGGTCCAGATCTGTCTGTGATTTATCGTCAGATCCCTGAAACTCCTGTTTTCTTAAAGCTTTCGGCGTAAGCTGCGCAGTTGTGGTGGTGTTAACGGCGTCGACACCTGCTGGCGTGCTAGCTGTATTTTTCGGACTGACACAGGTTGATGTGGTTTTGCTAGCAGTTGTGCTGGGAATGTTGGCAGTGGATGCGGCAGTGGTAGTTGTTGGAGGTGTAGATGAGGGTGGCATAACTTTCGAGGAAGTTGCCTGAACCCCCAAGGCAGTAGTCAGGGTGGTTTGGTTCGGGCTTTCTGACAGGCCAGCCAGATCTTCCGTTTCTTTGTCGAAGGACTCTTTTGCCAAGCATTCATAATCTGTAAAAGATGAAAGAAAATTAATTCAATAAAAATGCTGTTCTCAAATATAACAGTCACTGGGCCAGGATTTTATTTTGGAAATGATATGAAAGTAGGTATCACAAACCAGCCTAGAGTTTAGCATGCAAAAATGGGTAAATAAGTGAAAGTTCTTTTAATTTCAACTTGTAATAACTCATTTTTTTTTTAGGGTATTTTATAAAATTTGGACGTAAACAAAATTTAACCTTTTCTCTTCATGTAACGTAGTCGTCACATGCGTTTTCAGGAGAAAGCATATCCCTTTATAAAAATTGTTATAAAATATTTACTTTATAATGTTAGATATAGAGACGTGCCAATGTACATTTGAAATCCGAGTTGTGCACCCACGCACATTCCAGATGGAATTGATCTACATTTTTGTGTTTCATAAAAATGACTGGAATTGTAATCCATCTATATATATCTATAAAAGTGAACGTGTCTGTGTGCGTGTCTGTGTACATTTCCCTATGAAATAACTCTGTCAATTTTTAGTCTACAGACTCGAAATTTGATATACAGGGTACTGAGCTTTGGGAAAATTGATGTGATCGGTTTTTGGCCAGAAATTTGTCGATTAAGAGGTCAAAGTTCAACGATTTGACCTTTGAGAACTCTACCAAACTCCTCCGACAATTTTGGGTCTACACACTTGAAATTTTAGATATAGGTTCCTTGGACATGGATCTAACTTAATAACTTGATCTGAGCACAAAACAATAAATTTTAAGGGGTAATAATAGGGGTCAAAGTTAAAAAAATTTGACCGCTTTTTTTTTTTTGTTCAACATACACTTCCAAACACATGGGCAACACTGGGCTGAAATGCTAGTCATCACAAAAACAAAGAACTGTTTACATTCGAAAGTCAGAAGTTATGAATTGCACAATGCAAAATAAAAAAGAAGAATGTGGTATTTTGATGTTTATAATTCCAGGAATGTCGATTTATCACGATATAAGGGGAAAATAAACGACAGAAAATAGTAGAGAGCAGACTGACAGCAGTGAGCATGATTGACATTTTGACATCTCTCCGTCAGCGAGCCACACACCAACCAACCCCACATAATTAGCATCTCTCATGCTCTCTCTCTCTCCCTCTATTTGTCAATAAACAAAAAGCTTAATCGTAAATAAAACTTATACTTTGAAATTCATCTATACTGATTTTAAGAATAGTGACAAAAAATTTTCAATGTGTATGTATTATATACATTACATATACATTCAATAACACACATAATAAAATAATAATTAATAATATATGTATTACAATACTTAATAAATAATTAATTATTAATTTTATAATAATATTGAAAAAAAAATTGTTAATTATTTCATGCAGAAACGTTGTTTTGCTTGAAGGGGAAGCCAGATAAAAAACCCTTGCTTTTGACGCAGTTTGCAAGCCGCACACGCGCAAACCATCATCATGATCTTCTGCTTTAAAAAGGTCATACCGATAATGCATTCGTAACGTAAGTTATGCGATTTCACGCCCAGCATCAATTTATTTTCTTCTGCTTACAAAATTTTGCTTTCTGTTTTGCTTCTGGCTGATGAGTTTTTTCTTTAAACTGAATTTTACCACCGAGCAATGCCAGGTGCCCCTCCCACTCGTTAATCCAGAATATAAATCTCACCAGCGTGCCAGAGGTTTACTTGGCCAAAACTGTGGTGAGACGACAACAACTACGGATGGCAGTGATGGCTGAGAATGCAGTTAGGAGATTCGAAGTTCCTATCCGTCGCGGTTACCACCTGACGAAGGCCAGAGGAATAGTTGGCCGAAACGTTGTGAATAAACAAACCAATAAAAGATGAAAAACAACAACTAATAAAGATGAGAATAATAGTCCGAAATAAAATAAATTAATATATATGATGCTCATCTCAAAAATGAATTCCAATTAAGGAATAATATATATCTCACCAGCCTGTTTAAATGTATGTATGTATGTTTGTATGTCTGCCTAAGATTTTCACGAGATCAGTATCAGTTCGTAGCTCGACCCTTCGGACAACAAATATCAAACAATTGGCTAAAAACATTCATTCCTTCAGCCTCAACTGGGCACTTTTCTACAGAGAGGGGGTCAGTTTTTTTCATTTACTAAAATACACACACACCTCCAAACACCCGGGCAATGCCGGGTACACCCCCCCCCCCGCTAGTAATAAATAAATTATAAATAATGATAATAATAATGAAAATGTCAACCCACTTTTCATTGTTCTGCGAACACTACCTCCTGTAATCTCAACTTGTTCAGCACCGTAACGGTAGACCATGATATCCTTAACGTGGCTCTTCTCAGTATAAGACGACAACAGGTGGTCCTTCACACCAGCAGCAGCAGGGTACAAAGGGTGGAGCATTTCCGAGTTGGGCCCCTCGTCGGGAAACAAATCGCCGCAATCCAACGACCCTGACTGCTGATAAAAAAGAAGCTCGGATGAACCAAAATTTCCTGGTGACAAAATCGGGGTGCAAGTCTTCCGTCGTTTCGTCCGTTCTAACCGTGAGCGGTCACTTTCTGATCCCAAGCTCGATGACCTTTGGACAGGGTTCTTTTTTGTTTCTTCGTGAAAGAGACCCACAGCAGTCAGTTCATGGCAACTTGACCTACAGGAAAGAAAAAAATAAAAATAAAAGACACAAAACTCAAAGGTAAGCAAGAAATGGCAAAAACACTAGAGGATGACCTCCAATCTGGAGTGGAATGGGGGACAAAAATGGTTGGTCACATTCAATGCTGCCAAGACTAAACTTGTTTCCTTCAATAACTACAAGAAACCTTCTCTATCACCAATAGCAATAGCCAAAGACTCTTTATCCGAAGGTACATCTTTTAAACTCCTCGGCCTAACGTTCACATGAAAAATGAGTTGGACCAATTACATTGAGAGCATTGCCAGGACTGCCGCGAAAAAGGTAGGTTCGCACATTCCAGATGGAATTGATCAACATTTTTGTGTTTCATAAAAATGACTGGAATTGTAATCCATCTATATATATCTATAAAAGTGAACGTGTCTGTGTGCGTGTCTGTGTGCATTCCCCTTCATTACCGTTCAGTTTGTTCAGGTATGCTGAAAACGAATATCACAAGGAAAATTAGCAGAGACAAATAGTTTTGGAGCAAGTTTTATTAATGCGTGTAATGCATGTATTGCAAAATGTAAACCAATGGCGACCATGTTTGAACAGGCGGCATATGAAAGGGGCAAAACCTCAGTTTTTTTCAGGTATGCTGAAAACGAATATCGCAAGGACAATTAGCAGAGACAAATAGTTTTGGAGCTAGTTTTATTAATGCGTGTATTGCGAAATGTAAACTAATGGCGACCATGTTTAAACAGGCGGCATATGAAAGGGGCCAACCCTCAGTTTGTTCAGGTATGCTGAAAACGAATATCGCGAGGAAAGTTAGCACAGACAAATAGTTTTCAAGACAGTTTTATTAATGCGTTCATTTTGAAATGAAAAGGAAAACTAGCACATCAAAGTATTGAAATATTTTTTGTTTTACAAAGGAATCACTACTTATCAAGGCCCAGAGACCACTCGAGGGTTTAAAGAGTGTGCAGTAGTCAATGGGACAATATCATAGTAATCGTTAGAAGTATAAATTTTGTAAATTGGATTACTTAAGAGGAACTGCTTATCAAGAACTTGTTTACATTGGACTTGAAGACGACGAAATAAAAATATAAAATTTAAAGAACTCGCTAAAAAATATTTTAACGATGCCTTTCAACTCGTAAACTGCTTGTTTACATTTGTGTACATTTTTCGAAGATAATAAAAAGTGTAAAAAAAAGTAAACGTTTAGAATCCTAAAAAGATCTCCCGGAAGCATTTTTGCAACATGAAAAATATACACACCAAAATAAAGAGTGGAGGAAACCTACTCAAAAATATGGTTTATTACATCGCTTAAAAAAAAGAAGAATCGGGGCCTCCAATAATACGATAATTTGGTGGGGAAGCAAATTGTGTTCCTTTTTCTAACTTGGTTTTAAAAAGTTTTTATTGCTAACATTTATTTTCATAAACTCTAACCATTCCTCACAACCCTAATCCGGCCGGTCGGGAAAAAGGTTTTATTTTTTTAAATTTTGTTGAAACCGACGAAATGAATTTTAATGTAAACTTCGTTTGACGTTGGCACGTCGCACGCACGCACAGACACATACACACACATACACACGCACACATAAGCATTCGCTTGTCACCAAGCTAAAGAAGAGAGAAAGTGGGGGAAGGAGAGAAAGGGTCGTGTTCTCTGCACTGCACGTGCCGGGGTCAAACGTAAGTTTAAAAAAATGGCTCGACAAAGTTGTGTCTGAACTTTTTATTCTATGAAACTTAAGATTAATAAAACGAAATAATCGTGACCCGTGGAAATTCCACGGCGAATATTTCGCATTCAATAAGAACAAAACGAAAAAGTAGTGAACAAATAAATATATAAGAAAATGTTGTTTTAACTTATTTTAAAACGTTTATTTAACACAAACAAAAGTAGCGCACAGTTTTAAGTTAGAACAATAAAGAAGTGTCTGATATTTTACAGTCATCTTGTGAGACTCGACAATCGCTCCAAACTCGAAAATTAAGCAAAATACTGGTAGCAACACATCCAATAAATGTCAGCAAACGTTCGAACATGTTTTCTTTTTCACATTAGCGAAACTCTTATTAGAGCAAAAGTTAAAATGAGAAGCAAACACAAATGAAGAAGTCGGTTTTTATCGTTGAGCACAAAAACAAAAACAAAAAGAGTATCTAATCTAATAGGCCTCGTGCTATAGGCCAATCTCTAAAGTCTGTCCCATCGCCTCAGTGTTGCATCCCTGTTTACAAGTACTTTAATGAGATGTGCTCTGATGAATCCATAGCACTTATACCAGTGCCCGGAAAACTTGTCCCGGGAAAACTCGTCTCCGGAAAAACCGTACCCGGAAAACTCGTACTGTTCAGTTTGTTCAGGTATGCTGAAAACGAATATCGCAAGGTAAATTAGCAGAGACTAATAGTTTTGGAGCTAGTTTTATTAATGCGTGTATTGTGAAATGTAAATCACTGGCGACCATGTTTGAACAGGCGCCATATGAAAGGGACCAACCCTCAGTTTGTTCAGGTATGCTGAAAATGAATATCGCAAGGAAAATTAGCAGAGACAAATAGTTTTGGAGCTAGTTTTATCAATGCGTGTATTTTGAAATGTAAATAACTGGCGACCATGTTGAACAGGCGGCATATGAAATGGGCCAACCCTCAGTTTGTTGAGGTATGCTGAAAACAAATATCGCAAGGAAAATTAGCACAAACAGACAGACTACAAGTTTTGGAACTAGTTTTATTAATGCGTGTATTTTGAAATGTAAATAACTGGCGACCATGTTTTAACAGGCGGCATATGAAAGGGGCCAACCCTCAGTTTGTTCAGGTATGCTGAAAACGAATATCGCAAGGAAAATTAACAGAGAAAGACAGACTACTAGTTTTTGAGCTAGTTTTATTATTACGTGTATTTTTAAATATAAATCACTGGCGAGCATGTTTGAACAGGCGGCATATGAAAGGGGCCAAGCCTCTGTTTTTTTTAGGTATGCTGAAAACGAATATCGCAAGGAAAATTAGCAGAGAAAGACAAATAGTTTTCGAGATATTATTGTTTGTATTTTTAAATATAAATGCATAAACACACACATACACACACACTTTCATAAACAAACACACTCGCATAAACATACACATACACAGACACACACGTACACACAAATACACACCAACACAAATCAACTTTCCGTTAAAAACTGCCATGAGCTGGGTGGGTGGCCTAAGTGTCAAGCGAATTTGAAAGTTAACGAAATGGATTTCATTTCAACTTCGTTTGCCAATTCCCCTTCCCTTCGCCCACTCCCCCCCCCACCTGCCCCTCTCTCTCTCTCTCTCTCTCGCGCGCGCGGTTCTCCGTGTCCTTATATATAGACAGACAGAGAGGGAAAAGGGGGGAGAGACCGAAAGAGACAGAGAATGTGTCTACGCTCTCGTCCACCAACGACGCACACACCCACATACACACACACACTTGCATTAACACACACATACACAGACGCACACACGTCTACATTCACTCTTCAAACTTGTGGGAACATGCCAACCGGATGCTAACGTCTCCAGCATAGAGACAAAATAAAAAAATCTTCGTTTGCACATGGCTCCACGCATCGCTTCCGTTTGGAAAAAGAAAAATAAGAAACCATAAAAAGAATTATGAACCAATGGCAGAGCTCCCCGCCGAAAATAAAGGCCTGAAATATGACAGCCCCTGGGAGCCGGTTTACGACTATAAAACGAGGGGACCAGAAAGAAGACGAACAGAAGAAAAGAGATTCGCCCAGCTGTGTCAGTGAACGCACGGACATTCTTCCACCCGACCTCGCTCTCCAGTTAAAAGCCTGATACATATCACCGAAGTAGCACGACTGGCCGCCACTTACCACCCCCGTCGTCTGAAAAGATAACCGCCGCCCTGCCGCTGCTTTATTTTTGCCTATTTCTCTGATGTCAAACAAATTTAAGGTATTTATATTTTCCTCATTTCAAAGTAGACAAGTAGACGACGCATTTATTTAAGGTGTGTAAACTGCACGAGTGTTCAAATGAACGTTGTTACTATGCGCACAGTTCATAAACAAGTCGAATTTCTTTTCAAATTTCGACACTTGTGTAGTTTACACGATTTTCACGTTTAACGTCTTTTTATATTTAATTTTATATTTTATTATACAAAATACTGTTAGAAACCCAGCCAATAAAAATTACCGTGACAATTGTGCAGTTTATAAACCGTGGTGTTCTTGGATAAAATATTTTAAATTTAAATCTAAATTAACGTCTTTTAATTTAATTTGTTAGATGAAAGTATATATATAATATTATTTAAGGGCGGTCGATAAACTGTATAATTACCGTGAGAATGGTGCAGTTTATAAACCGTGGTGTTCTTGGATAAAATATTTTTAATTTAAATCTAAATTAACGTCTTTTAATTTAATTTGTTAGATGAAAGTATATATATAATATTATTTAAGGGCGGTCAATAAACTTTAGAATTACCGTGACAATTGTGCAGTTTATAAACCGTGGTGTTCTTGGATAAACTATTTTTAATTTAAATCTAAATTAACGTCTTTTAATTTAATTTGTTAGATGAAAGTATATATATAATATTATTTAAGGGCGTTCGATAAACTGTAGAATTACCGTGACAATTGTGCAGTTTATAGACCGTGCTTTCCTTGTATAAAATTCTGGATGTGTATTTTCCCCCCTAAAGTCCAACCCTATCCTCACCGTGGTAGGGGGGTGTAACGTTGTAGTTTAACAGCTACACGGCTAAATGGGCTCTGGCAAAAAAAAAAAAAAATCCAGAAAATGTCGGCATGAGTTTGTTGCGTCCGTCATCTGGTCGTCTTTTTATACGCTTGCATGTGGCGAGCAAAAAGGCGTGAAGGGGGCAGGCTGAAAGGAGAACAATACCCGAAAGATGTAAACCGAACGAAAGAGAAAAATGGGCCTCCCTCCAAGGCCCTGTGTTCTCCCCAGCCTGCTCCCAGTTTCCCCGACTTTGCATGCAACTGGTTTTGAGCTTTTGGAAAGCTCTTTTCTCAGTGTCGGGGTGTTGACTCCACTTCCAAGTTAACAAATAGCTGCAAGTCTGGGTACGGTCCGATTGGTTCTGAAGCTCTTCCGCTGTGAGGTGCGCTTTCGAATCTCCCGAAGGGGGCTACCCTCTAAGCAGGCGACACGTGCTCGTGTTACTATGTAATGCATGCTTGCCTCGACTCGACTAAGGACGACTAGAGTTCGACTAGATTGTGTGCTCACAAGCCGCTTTAAGGCCGCTTTTATTATTCCTACTGTCTACGAACTCCGAAACGGTATGGTAGTGCAATTATATATGACCGTCCTCCAATACGAAATGGTAGTGCAATTATATACGACGGTCCTCCGATATGATAGTAGGAATGCCAGTTTTGTGAGCGATCATCGCCGTCTTATGAACACAAACTAGTGGTATCTTTACGAATCCTGTTGGGTAGAGAGAACACCCCTGTTTTCTCCTCCGCCTGTTATTCTGAGTAGAAACCGCTTTTTAGGAGATGTTCGCAGCAAAGCTTGTTTTTATATAGTGCCCCTCCTTTCGGGAGTTCATCACCTCGCTGCCCAGACGAGAGCTTTCCCCGGTGGAACCTCTTTTTTTTCTTATTTTTATTTTATTTTCCAGTTTAATGGCGAACGAACAGTCACCAGCAATTGCTCTGCACCGACAGGAAGATGAGTATAGTATCACCCTTTCTTCTTTCTGTTTCGATTTCAGTCTTTGTGATTTGAAAATTTAATTTAACTGTTTCCATTGTTCCAGCTTTCACACAGCAGTAGATTATCAACACTATAAATATCATCTCTTTTTTATAGATTGGAACAAGCAACAAAACCTAGCAGCATCACCGTTCCTGTCTGCCACATGTCTTGTGCAGTTTGAATCAAGTATTTCTTTCTTTGCGTTCAAGCACATCTGGGTACAATCAAACTGTGTATGATGTATGTCTATCTGTTTCTTCCAACATTAGCATCTCAAAGTCTTGGCAGCAATCATTGTCATAGAAGTAGAGTAAGTATTCTTTTTCTTTCCTTCTGTGTGTATATTTTTGTAATTTCAGGTACTCCTCTTGATCATGATGGAATTCTACTATCAGCTATTGTGAGAATTATGTGGATTGGAAAAAACAACTGAATCCAGCAGCATCAGCTATCCTAGCTGCCACATGTTTCCTGTAGTTACAGAAGTCCTCAAGTAAGTGTTTCTTTCTTTGTGTACATGCACATCTGGGTAAAATCAAATTCTAAACTATTAGCTTTATTTAAATGAATGCAGTTCTGCTTGTATTTCTTCTCATCAGCTAACTTATGCAACTGCAAAAAAGAAATAGTAGTACATGTGTGTTTGATCATAGCCAGAAAGTTAAATATATCATTTTCAAAAAATCCATTAGTTATGTTGTCTCTCTTTATTATATAAATCAAAAAAAAATTGTTAATAATTAAAAGAAAAAAAATCATCACAGTAAAAATTATATATATGTAACAAAGAACACAAACAAACATGAAATTGCCATGAGTTTCAGCAAGAAGCAGAAAAGAGAAAAAGTGGAGATAACACCTGGGAAGTAACAGGTAAGAATTTTCTTTATTTCTTTTATTTCTTGTCTCGAATAGCACATAGATTTTTTTCATGTATATATTAAAAAAGAAATAACCCAAGTCCAAAAATTGATGGAAAAACTAAGCATTAAAGTTCAATTAAGCATTAAAAAAATAACTTCTAATAATTATGTGATCTATATACAAATTGTCTCCCTTGAATATATATATATACATATGTATGTATAAATATGTATAAATATATTTATTCAAGGGAGACAATTTATATATTGTCTCCCTTGAATATATCCCAGAGATGTCTCGTGATGCGGAGTTCGAATCGTTCGACTGGTATTAATCGTGACACCCTGCACTGAAGATTCCCTTGAATATATACTAGTATGGGTTCCTGGCGTAGCCCCGGTGTTTGGTGGTGTATGCTCACCCCCCCCCCCCCCACAACCAAAAGAAAAAGCAAAAAAACGGTTAATTGTTTTTGATTTGCCCCCTATTATGAACCCTTAAAATTGTTTGTTTTGGGCTCAAATCAAGATATTAAGTTAGATCCATGTCCAAGAAAACTATATCTAAAATTTCAAGTGTTTAGCCCCATAATTGTCGGAGGAGTTTTGTAGAGTTCTCAAAGGTCAAATCGTTGAACTTTGACACCTTAATCGACAAATTTCTGTCCAAATACCAATCGCATAGATTTTCCAAAATCTCAGTACCCTGTATATCAAATTTTGAGTCTGTAGACTAAAATTGACAGAGTTATTGCCTAGGGAAATGTACACACACACACAGACATTTTCACTTTTATAGATAGAAAGATATATAATGAGAGACAGAAAGATAACTATATACAATTATTAATGAATTAGTAGAGATAGTTGTTAAATTTTTGGGGATATGTATGGCAATTTAGATGACAAGACTTACTGCTAGAGTGCTCAATGCATTAGTAAAGGTTACTGTTTAGACTTAAAATATATATAGAGAAATTCAAATGGCAGGACTTATATGTAGATCGCTCAATACATCAGTAGAGCAAGGTAATAAGTTTAAAAAATGCATACATCAATTTAGATAACCACACTGTTTTTGGTATTCATGTGTGAATATGACATAATGTAATATAAATTTTAATAATTTTATTAAAAATGTTATGATTCGCAATAAAAAATACAAAATGTCAATATTGCTCTATGTATGATAAAGCATTGGCATATAATTTTCTTTCAATAATATAAACGTTTGATAATATCAGCTCTTTCTAGTGATGAGCACTTATTTAAAGTGTAATTATTAAGTAAAAATCTAAATAAATGTGTTTATTGCTCTTTCTTACTCATATAAGTTTAGTTAAATCTTAATATTTATATCTCTTGTAATAAAATAAACGTTTTATAATATTAGCTCTGTCATGTGTTGAGCACTTACTTCAAGTGTAATTATTAAGCAAAAATCTAAATAAAATGTCTTCATTGCTCTATGTCTTATTAGGCACTCTTATATAACTCTAGTTAAATCTTAATGTTTATTAATCCTTTAATAAAATAAACGTTTTATAATATCAGCTCTGTCTAGTGTTGAGCGCTTATTTCAAGTGTAATTATTAAGTAAAAATCTAAATAAAATGTGTTCATTGCTCTATGTCTTATTGAGCACCCTTATATAACTCTAGTTAAATCTTAATATTTATATCTCTTGTAATAAAATAAACGTTTTATACTATCAGCTCTGTCTAGTGTTAAGCAGTTATTTAAAATGTAATTATTAAGTAAAAATCTAAATAAAATGTCTTTATTGCTCTATGTCTTATTGAGCACCCTTATATACCTCTGGTTAAATCTTAATGATTATTTATCCTATAATTAATTAATCGTTTTATAATATCAGCTCTGTTTAGAGTTGAGCACTTATTTTATAGTGTATTTATTAAGTAAAAATCTAAATAAAATGTCTTTATTGCTCTATGTCTCATTAAGCAGTCTTATATACCTCTGGTTAAATCTTAATGATTATTTATCCTGTAATTAATTAATCGGTTTATAATATCAGCAAGTTAAATCTTTGTTTATTTATCTTTTAATAAAATAGAAGTTTTATAATATCAGCTCTGTCTAGAGTTGAGCACTTATTTTAAAGTGTATTTATTAAGTAAAAATCTAAATAAAATCTCTTTATTGCTCTATGTCTCATTGAGCACTCTTATATAACTCTAGTTAAACCTTAATGTTTATTTATCCTGTAATAAATAGACGTTTTATAATATCAGCTCTGTCTAGTGTTGAGCACTTATTTAAAATGTAATTATTAAGTAAAAATCTAAATAAAATGTGTTCATTGCTCTATGTCTCATTGAGCACTCTTATATAACTTTGGTTAAATCTTAATATTTATATCTCTTGTAATAAAATAAACGTTTTATAGTATTAGCTGTGTCTAGTGTTGAGCACTTATTTAAAGTGTATTTATTAAGTAAAAATCTTAATAAAATGTCTTTATTGCTCTGTCTCATTAAGCAGTCTTTTATACCTCTGGTTAAATCTTAATGATTATTTATCCTGTAATTAATTAATCGTTTTATAATATCAGCTCTGTCTAGAGTTGAGCACTTATTTTAAAGTGTAATTATTAAGTAAAAATCTAAATAAAATGTCTTCATTGCTCTATATCTTATTGAGCACTTTTATATAACTCTGGTTAAATCTTAATGCTTATTTATCCTGTAATAAAATAGACGTTTTATAATATCAGCTCTGTCTAGAGTTGAGCACTTATTTTAAAGTGTATTTATTAAGTAAAAATCTAAATAAAATGTCTTTATTGCTCTGTCTCATTAAGCAGTCTTATATAACTCTGGTGAAATCTTAATGATTATTTATCCTGTAATTAATTAATCGTTTTATAATATCAGCTCTGTCTAGAGTTGAGCACTTATTTTAAAGTGTAATTATTAAGTAAAAATCTAAATAAAATGTGTTCATTGCTCTATATCTTATTGAGCACTTTTATATAACTCAAGCTAAATCTTTGTTTATTTATCCTTTAATAAAATAGACGTTTTATAATATCAGCTCTGTCTAGAGTTGAGCACTTATTTTAAAGTGTATTTATTAAGTAAAAATCTAAATAAAATGTCTTTATTGCTCTATGTCTCATTGAGCACTCTTATATAACTTTGGTTTAATCTTAATGTTTATATCTCTTGTAATAAAATAAACATTTTATAGTATTAGCTGTGTCTAGAGTTGAGCACTTATTTTAAAGTGTATTTATTAAGTAAAAATCTAAATAAAATGTCTTTATTGCTCTGTCTCATTAAGCAGTCTTTTATACCTCTGGTTAAATCTTAATGATTATTTATCCTGTAATTAATTAATCGTTTTATAATATCAGCTCTGTCTAGGATTGAGCACTTATTTTAAAGTGTATTTATTAAGTAAAAATCTTAATAAAATCTCTTTATTGCTCTCTGTCTCGTTAAGCAGTCTTATATAACTCAAGCTAAATCTTTGTTTATTTATCCTTTAATAAAATAGACGTTTTATAATATCAGCTCTGTCTAGAGTTGAGCACTTATTTTAAAGTGTATTTATTAAGTAAAAATCTAATTAAAATGTCTTTATTGCTCTATGTCTCATTGAGCACTCTTATATAACTTTGGTTTAATCTTAATGTTTATTTATCCTGTAATAAATAGACGTTTTATAATATCAGCTCCGTCTAGTATTGAGCACTTATTTTAAAGTGTATTTATTAAGTAAAAATCTAAATAAAATGTCTTTATTGCTCTATGTCTCATTAAGCAGTCTTATATACCTCTGGTTAAATCTTAATGTTTATTTATCCTGTAATTAATTAATCGTTTTATAATATCAGCTCTGTCTAGAGTTGAGCACTTATTTTAAAGTGTATTTATTAAGTAAAAATCTAAATAAAATGTCTTTATTGCTCTATGTCTCATTAAGCAGTCTTATATACCTCTGGTTAAATCTTAATGCTTATTTATCCTGTAAAAAATTAATCGTTTTATAATATCAGCAAGTTAAATCTTTGTTTATTTATCTTTTAATAAAATAGAAGTTTTATAATATCAGCTCTGTCTAGTTTTGAGCACTTATTTAAAATGTAATTAATCAGTTAAAATGTAAATAAAATGGCTTTATTGCTCTATGTCTCATTGAGCACTCTTATATAACTTTGGTTTAATCTTAATGTTTATTTATCCTGTAATAAATAGACGTTTATAATATCAGCTCCGTCTAGTATTGAGCACTTATTTAATATGTAATTATTAAGTAAAAATCTAAATAAAATGTCTTTATTGCTCTATGTCTCATTGAGCACTCTTATATAACTCTGGTTAAATCTTAATGCTTATTTATCCTGTAATAAAATAGACGTTTTATAATATCAGCTCTGCCTAGTGTTGAGCACTTATTTAAAATGTAATTATTAAGTAAAAATCTAAATAAAATGTCTTTATTGCTCTGTCTTATTGAGCACTCTTATATAACTCTGGTTAAATCTTAATGTTTATTTAGCCTGTAATAAAATAAACGTTTTATAATATCAGCTCTGTCTAGTGTTGAGCACTTATTTAAAGTGTAATTATTAAGTAAAAATCTAAATAAAATGTCTTTATTGCTCTATGTCTTATTGAGCACTCTTATATAACTCTGGTTAAATCTTAATGTTTATTTAGCCTGTAATAAAATAAACGTTTTATAATATCAGCTCTGTCTTGAGCACATTTTTAAAATGTAATTATTAAGTAAAAATCTTAGTAAATGTATTTATTGCTCTGTCTCATTGAGCACTCTTAATTAACTCTGATAAATCTTAATATTTATATCTCTTGTAATAAAATAAACGTTTTATAATATCAGCTCTGTCTAGTGTTGAGCAGTTATTTAGAGTGTAATTATTAACTAAAAATCTAAATAAAATGTCTTTATTGCTCTATATCTCATTGAGCACTCTTATATAACTCTGGTTCAATATTAATGTGTATTTATCCTGTAATAAAATAAACGTTTTATAATATCAGCTCTGGCTAGTTTTGAGCACTATTTCAAGTGTAATTATTCAGTAAAAATCTAAATAAATTATATAATGCTCGTTCTTAGATATTTGAATAAAAGTAACCTGTTATAATATCAGCTCTTTTTTCGAAGCTTTGTATTTAGTTTTGAAAACATTTGTCATTTATAGCAGAGAAATTTCCTTTAAGAGTGCTCAATGTATGAGTTAATTTTTGGAGTTATTTGAAAAATACAAATTTCTGTTATGCGATCCAAAATTTTCTTTGAGACTGCAAAATAGATAAGTACAGCTCTGTAGTGAGTTTTAAAATTGTGTATTGCGAGTATGCTGGAAAAGTAATTACCAGAGTGCTTAATACTGTGGTAGAGTTCTGTGGAAAGATTTGAAAGAATTTTTCTCATTTGTGCTAGACAAATTTACTTTGAGTAAAGCTCTTTCGTACGTTTAAACAATATATATATATATATATATATACATACATACATATATATATGCCAATGATGCTTGCATGTGCTCCATAGTTTAATATAGCTGTGTAGTAAATTTAACAATTGTGTTGTTTAATTATGCAAGACGATTTTACTTTAAGAGTGCTCAATGCATTTATAGAGCTTTGTAGTAAGATTTGGAAACATTTTGGCAATTATTTTAGACAAATCTACTTCCAGAGTGCTTAATATATTAGTAGAGCTAAATAAAACATTTGAGAAACAGATATGGCATTTCAACTGCATAAATTTATTTTTACAGAGTTCAATACATTAGTAGAGCTAAATATAGACTTTCAAAAAATATGTATGGCAATTCAGCTACACGAATATACTTTGAGAGTGCTCAATACATTAGTAGACGAAAGCATAAAATTCAGAAAACATGAAGAACTCTGCAGTATGTTTTAAAAACCTAAATGTCAATACGTAAGTATAGATATACTGTAAGTTTTTAATATATAATATATATATATATATATATATATATATATATATATATGACAAGTATTTGAAACAAGCTTCCTATTTGAGTGCCTAATATATTTGATAGCTCTATGGTAAGTTTAAAAAACATATTTCCAAATTATGTTAGACAAATTGTCTTTGAGAGTGCTCATTTTAAAGTAGAGCTCTGTAGAAAATTTTTGAGACATGTTCAGCAATTTAAGTTCATATCAGTTAATAAATAGAGCTATATAGTGAGTTTTGCAAGCTTATATGTCACTTATCCTAGACAAGTTAACTCTTGTAGCTGTGCAATACATAAGTAGAGTTCTGCATTAGTTTTGGGGGTATGGTTCTCACTTTATTAGGGCAATAACTTGGACACATTATACTCTGGACAAATCCATTGAGGACAACCAAAGGTACCCTGTTTTTTTTCCACTCTGTTGAATAAGACTCATCCGTCTTGGTTCACTCTTGGGACATTAAAACAAAAAAGGTGAAGAATTAAAAAAAAAACGAATGCAAAAATGTAAATGTCTTTGCAAGTCATTCATTTTCATAACACAAAAATATCTGTAAGAAATTGATAAAAGAATGCACAAACAATAAAATACAACTTTGCTGTCTTGGAATCTAAAATCAGTAGAAACTTCCCCTACTGAAATTCCCGCACACCTCAAAAAAAAAAAGAATCCTTCCCAATGCAATACTTTTCAAGCAATTACAGTGTCAGACTTGGTACTGCAATGACTCTGTAAACTGAAAAAATATGTATAAAAAAAATTGTTAAGCAAAATTGATTCATGTCAACACCTCTCCCAACACCACAGATTAACTACAAAAATACTTGATAAAGCAAAACCCAATTACAAATGTGTATGAAAAAAATCAAAATAAAAAAAATAAAAAAAATCAACCAAGCAATGGATCATGATTTTCTGGTGTTTGATGGAATGTGAGTAGGCATACAGCCTGGATAATTTTCCAAGGTAAGTGATGATATTCATTATTATTGTCTTTTTGGATTAGTTCAGATATATCTCATAACTATAATTGTTTTATGTATATATTTATATGTCTAGATGTTATGTGTGCTATTTGTATGTTCCCTTTAGAAAAGAAAATCTACAAGTGTATTCTGATGTAAAATTAACCAGTAAAACCAATGCTTGTATTTCTGATACACCAACTATTTCTTATTAGCATATAAGTTGAATCATGAAATTTATCTCCCTTGCCTGTCTCTCTTTATACCTCTGTATTTATCTAGATCTGTCTATCTCTCTCTTCTTATTCTTTATCCCTATTAGCCGTCTTGCCAACCCCTATGTGCGAACTTATAAATGTCAACATGTCTAGATTGATAAGCTTCTCATTTACCGGTACCTAACTCCCGTTTTGAAGTAAGAAGTTTTAACTTGAATACACGTTGATATGTCAAGGTAACAGTAGGCATCGATCGGGCACTTCCAGACGCCAACCTACACGGTGCAGAGAAAGAACAGAAAAAAAACTAAGTCCCGATGTGCCTAGCAGATCAGAAGGCATTTTGCGACGCCTACATGCACCCAACATGGAAGTAGACGTCGATCGGGCACTTCCAGACACTTACTTACACTGTTTTGATCTTGGAAATTTTCAATTGTATACACATTGACTTGCCTTGGTCTATAGGATTCTCATTTACCTATACCTACGTCCCCTTATGTTTGGACTTAGAAATTTTCAATTGAATACACGTTGACTTGACTTGGTCTATAGGATTCTCATTTACCTATACCTACGTCCCCTCTTGTTTGGACTTAGAAATTTTCAATTGAATACACGTTGACTTGACTTGATCTATAGGATTCTCATTTACCTATACCTACGTCCCCTCTTGTTTCGACTTAGAAATTTTAATTGGATACACGTTGACTTGCCTTGGTCTATAGGATTCTCATTTACCTATACCAACGTCCCCTCTTGTTTCGACTTAGAAATTTTCAATTGTATACACGTTGACTTGCCTTGGTCTATAGGATTCTCATTTACCTATACCTTCATCCCCTCTTGTTTGGACTTAGAAATTTTCAATTGAATACACGTTGACTTGACTTGATCTATAGGATTCTCATTTACCTATACCTACGTCCCCTCTTGTTTCGACTTAGAAATTTTCAATTGAATACACGTTGACTTGACTTGATCTATAGGATTCTCATTTACCTATACCTACATCCCCTCTTGTTTCGACTTAGAAATTTTCAATTGAATACACGTTGACTTGACTTGATCTATAGGATTCTCATTTACCTATACCTACGTCCCCTCTTGTTTCGACTTAGAAATTTTCAATTGAATACACGTTGACTTGACTTGATCTATAGGATTCTCATTTACCTATACCTACATCCCCTCTTGTTTCGACTTAGAAATTTTCAATTGAATACACGTTGACTTGACTTGATCTATAGGATTCTCATTTACCTATACCTACGTCCCCTCTTGTTTCGACTTAGAAATTTTCAATTGAATACACGTTGAGATGACTTGGTCTATAGGATTCTCATTTACCTATACCTTCATCCCCTCTTGTTTGGACTTAGAAATTTTCAATAGAATACACGTTGAGATGACTTGGTCTATAGGATTCTCATTTACCTATACCTTCATCCCCTATTGTTTGGACTTAGAAATTTTCAATTGAATACACGTTGAGATGACTTGGTCTATAGGATTCTCATTTACCTATACCTTCATCCCCTCTTGTTTGGACTTAGAAATTTTCAATTGAATACACGTTGACTTGCATTGGTCTATAGGATTCTCATTTACCTATACCTTCGTCCCTTCTTGTTTGGACTAAGAAATTTTCAATTGAATACACGCTGAGATGACTTGGTCTATAGGATTCTCATTTACCTATACCTTCGTCCCCTATTGTTTGGACTTAGAAATTTTCAATTGAATACACGCTGAGATGACTTGGTCTATAGGATTCTCATTTACCTATACCTTCGTCCCCTATTGTTTGGACTTAGAAATTTTCAATTGAATACACGTTGAGATGACTTGGTCTATAGGATTCTCATTTACCTATACCAACATCCCCTCTTGTTTGGACTTAGAAATTTTCAATTGAATACACGCTGAGATGACTTGGTCTATAGGATTCTCATTTACCTATACCTACGTCCCCTCTTGTTTGGACTTAGAAATTTTCAATTGAATACACGTTGAGATGACTTGGTCTATAGGATTCTCATTTACCTATACCTTCGTCCCCTCTTGTTTGGACTTAGAAATTTTCAATTGAATACATGTTGAGATGACTTGGTCTATAGGATTCTCATTTACCTATACCTTCGTCCCCTCTTGTTTGGACTTAGAAATTTTCAATTGAATACACGTTGACTTGCATTGGTCTATAGGATTCTCATCTACCTATATCCACATCCCCTCTTTTTTGGACTTAGAAATTTTCAATTGAATACACGTTGACTTGCATTGGTCTATAGGATTCTCATTTACCTATACCTTCGTCCCCTCTTGTTTGGACTTAGAAATTTTCAATTGAATACATGTTGAGATGACTTGGTCTATAGGATTCTCATTTACCTATACCTTCGTCCCCTCTTGTTTGGACTTAGAAATTTTCAATTGAATACACGTTGACTTGCATTGGTCTATAGGATTCTCATCTACCTATATCCACATCCCCTCTTTTTTGGACTTAGAAATTTTCAATTGAATACACGTTGACTTGCATTGGTCTATAGGATTCTCATTTACCTATACCTACGTCCCCTCTTGTTTGGACTTAGAAATTTTCAATTGAATACATGTTGAGATGACTTGGTCTATAGGATTCTCATTTACCTATACCTTCATCCCCTCTTGTTTGGACTTAGAAATTTTCAATTGAATACACGTTGACTTGCATTGGTCTATAGGATTCTCATTTACCTATACCTTCGTCCCTTCTTGTTTGGACTAAGAAATTTTCAATTGAATACACGCTGAGATGACTTGGTCTATAGGATTCTCATTTACCTATACCTTCGTCCCCTATTGTTTGGACTTAGAAATTTTCAATTGAATACACGCTGAGATGACTTGGTCTATAGGATTCTCATTTACCTATACCTTCGTCCCCTATTGTTTGGACTTAGAAATTTTCAATTGAATACACGTTGAGATGACTTGGTCTATAGGATTCTCATTTACCTATACCAACATCCCCTCTTGTTTGGACTTAGAAATTTTCAATTGAATACACGCTGAGATGACTTGGTCTATAGGATTCTCATTTACCTATACCTACGTCCCCTCTTGTTTGGACTTAGAAATTTTCAATTGAATACACGTTGAGATGACTTGGTCTATAGGATTCTCATTTACCTATACCTTCGTCCCCTCTTGTTTGGACTTAGAAATTTTCAATTGAATACATGTTGAGATGACTTGGTCTATAGGATTCTCATTTACCTATACCTTCGTCCCCTCTTGTTTGGACTTAGAAATTTTCAATTGAATACACGTTGACTTGCATTGGTCTATAGGATTCTCATCTACCTATATCCACATCCCCTCTTTTTTGGACTTAGAAATTTTCAATTGAATACACGTTGACTTGCATTGGTCTATAGGATTCTCATTTACCTATACCTACGTCCCCTCTTGTTTGGACTTAGAAATTTTCAATTGAATACATGTTGAGATGACTTGGTCTATAGGATTCTCATTTACCTATACCTGCGTCCCCTCTTGTTTGGACTTAGAAATTTTCAATTGAATACACGTTGACTTGACTTGATCTATAGGATTCTCATTTACCTATACCTACATCCCCTCTTGTTTCGACTTAGAAATTTTCAATTGAATACACGTTGACTTGACTTGATCTATAGGATTCTCATTTACCTATACCTACGTCCCCTCTTGTTTCGACTTAGAAATTTTCAATTGAATACACGTTGAGATGACTTGGTCTATAGGATTCTCATTTACCTATACCTTCATCCCCTCTTGTTTGGACTTAGAAATTTTCAATTGAATACACGTTGAGATGACTTGGTCTATAGGATTCTCATTTACCTATACCAACATCCCCTCTTGTTTGGACTTAGAAATTTTCAATTGAATACACGCTGAGATGACTTGGTCTATAGGATTCTCATTTACCTATACCTTCGTCCCCTCTTGTTTGGACTTAGAAATTTTCAATTGAATACACGTTGAGATGACTTTGTCTATAGGATTCTCATTTACCTATACCTTTGTCCCCTCTTGTTTGGACTTAGAAATTTTCAATTGAATACACGTTGACTTGCATTGGTCTATAGGATTCTCATCTACCTATACCTTCATCCTCTCTTGTTTGGACTTAGAAATTTTCAATTGAATACACGTTGAGATGACTTGGTCTATAGGATTCTCATTTACCTATACCAACATCCCCTCTTGTTTGGACTTAGAAATTTTCAATTGAATACACGTTGACTTGCATTGGTCTATAGGATTCTCATTTACCTATACCTTCATCCCCTCTTGTTTGGACTTAGAAATTTTCAATTGAATACACGTTGACTTGCATTGGTCTATAGGATTCTCATTTACCTATACCTTCGTCCCCTCTTGTTTGGACTTAGAAATTTTCAATTGAATACACGCTGAGATGACTTGGTCTATAGGATTCTCATTTACCTATACCTTCGTCCCCTATTGTTTGGACTTAGAAATTTTCAATTGAATACACGCTGAGATGACTTGGTCTATAGGATTCTCATTTACCTATACCTACATCCCCTATTGTTTGGACTTAGAAATTTTCAATTGAATACACGTTGAAATGACTTGGTCTATAGGATTCTCATTTACCTATACCTTCGTCCCCTCTTGTTTGGACTTAGAAATTTTCAATTGAATACACGTTGAGATGACTTGGTCTATAGGATTCTCATTTACCTATACCTTCGTCCCCTCTTGTTTTGACTTAGAAATTTTCAATTGAATACACGTTGAGATGACTTGGTCTATAGGATTCTCATTTACCTATACCTTCGTCCCCTCTTGTTTGGACTTAGAAATTTTCAATTGAATACACGTTGAGATGACTTGGTCTATAGGATTCTCATTTACCTATACCTTCATCGCCTCTTGTTTGGACTTAGAAATTTTCAATTGAATACACGTTGAAATGACTTGGTCTATAGGATTCTCATTTACCTATACCTTCGTCGCCTCTTGTTTGGACTTAGAAATTTTCAATTGAATACACGTTGAGATGACTTGGTCTATAGGATTCTCATTTACCTATACCTACGTCCCCTCTTGTTTGGACTTAGAAATTTTCAATTGAATACACGTTGAGATGACTTGGTCTATAGGATTCTCATTTACCTATACCTTCGTCCCCTCTTGTTTGGACTTAGAAATTTTCAATTGAATACACGTTGAGATGACTTGGTCTATAGGATTCTCATTTACCTATACCTACGTCCCCTCTTGTTTGGACTTAGAAATTTTCAATTGAATACACGTTGAGATGACTTGGTCTATAGGATTCTCATTTACCTATACCTTCGTCCCCTCTTGTTTGGACTTAGAAATTTTCAATTGAATACACGTTGAGATGACTTGGTCTATAGGATTCTCATTTACCTATACCTACGTCCCCTCTTGTTTGGACTTAGAAATTTTCAATTGAATACACGTTGAGATGACTTGGTCTATAGGATTCTCATTTACCTATACCTTCGTCCCCTCTTGTTTGGACTTAGAAATTTTCAATTGAATACACGTTGAGATGACTTGGTCTATAGGATTCTCATTTACCTATACCTACGTCCCCTCTTGTTTGGACTTAGAAATTTTCAATTGAATACACGTTGAGATGACTTGGTCTATAGGATTCTCATTTACCTATACCTTCGTCCCCTCTTGTTTGGACTTAGAAATTTTCAATTGAATACACGTTGAGATGACTTGGTCTATAGGATTCTCATTTACTTATACCTTCATCCCCTCTTGTTTGGACTTAGAAATTTTCAATTGAATACACGTTGAGATGACTTGGTCTATAGGATTCTCATTTACCTATACCTTCGTCCCCTCTTGTTTGGACTTAGAAATTTTCAATTGAATACACGTTGAGATGACTTGGTCTATAGGATTCTCATTTACCTATACCTTCGTTCCCTCTTGTTTGGACTTAGAAATTTTCAATTGAATACACGTTGAGATGACTTGGTCTATAGGATTCTCATTTACCTATACCTTCGTCCCCTCTTGTTTGGACTTTGAAATTTTCAATTGAATACACGTTGAGATGACTTGGTCTATAGGATTCTCATTTACCTATACCTTCATCGCCTCTTGTTTGGACTTAGAAATTTTCAATTGAATACACGTTGAAATGACTTGGTCTATAGGATTCTCATTTACCTATACCTTCGTCGCCTCTTGTTTGGACTTAGAAATTTTCAATTGAATACACGTTGAGATGACTTGGTCTATAGGATTCTCATTTACCTATACCTACGTCCCCTCTTGTTTGGACTTAGAAATTTTCAATTGAATACACGTTGAGATGACTTGGTCTATAGGATTCTCATTTACCTATACCTTCGTCCCCTCTTGTTTGGACTTAGAAATTTTCAATTGAATACACGTTGAGATGACTTGGTCTATAGGATTCTCATTTACCTATACCTACGTCCCCTCTTGTTTGGACTTAGAAATTTTCAATTGAATACACGTTGAGATGACTTGGTCTATAGGATTCTCATTTACCTATACCTTCGTCCCCTCTTGTTTGGACTTAGAAATTTTCAATTGAATACACGTTGAGATGACTTGGTCTATAGGATTCTCATTTACCTATACCTACGTCCCCTCTTGTTTGGACTTAGAAATTTTCAATTGAATACACGTTGAGATGACTTGGTCTATAGGATTCTCATTTACCTATACCTTCGTCCCCTCTTGTTTGGACTTAGAAATTTTCAATTGAATACACGTTGAGATGACTTGGTCTATAGGATTCTCATTTACCTATACCTACGTCCCCTCTTGTTTGGACTTAGAAATTTTCAATTGAATACACGTTGAGATGACTTGGTCTATAGGATTCTCATTTACCTATACCTTCGTCCCCTCTTGTTTGGACTTAGAAATTTTCAATTGAATACACGTTGAGATGACTTGGTCTATAGGATTCTCATTTACTTATACCTTCATCCCCTCTTGTTTGGACTTAGAAATTTTCAATTGAATACACGTTGAGATGACTTGGTCTATAGGATTCTCATTTACCTATACCTTCGTCCCCTCTTGTTTGGACTTAGAAATTTTCAATTGAATACACGTTGAGATGACTTGGTCTATAGGATTCTCATTTACCTATACCTTCGTTCCCTCTTGTTTGGACTTAGAAATTTTCAATTGAATACACGTTGAGATGACTTGGTCTATAGGATTCTCATTTACCTATACCTTCGTCCCCTCTTGTTTGGACTTTGAAATTTTCAATTGAATACACGTTGAGATGACTTGGTCTATAGGATTCTCATTTACCTATACCTTCGTCCCCTCTTGTTTGGACTTAGAAATTTTCAATTGAATACACGTTGAAATGACTTGGTCTATAGGATTCTCATTTACCTATACCTTCGCCCCCTCTTGTTTGGACTTAGAAATTTTCAATTGAATACACGTTGAAATGACTTGGTCTATAGGATTCTCATTTACCTATACCTTCGTCCCCTCTTGTTTGGACTTAGAAATTTTCAATTGAATACACGTTGAGATGACTTGGTCTATAGGATTCTCATTTACCTATACCTTCGTCCCCTCTTGTTTGGACTTAGAAATTTTCAATTGAATACACGTTGAAATGACTTGGTCTATAGGATTCTCATTTACCTATACCTTCGTCCCCTCTTGTTTGGACTTAGAAATTTTCAATTGAATACACGTTGAGATGACTTGGTCTATAGGATTCTCATTTACCTATACCTTCGTCCCCTCTTGTTTGGACTTAGAAATTTTCAATTGAATACACGTTGAGATGACTTGGTCTATAGGATTCTCATTTACCTATACCTTCGTCCCCTCTTGTTTGGACTTAGAAATTTTCAATTGAATACACGTTGAGATGACTTGGTCTATAGGATTCTCATTTACCTATACCTTCGTCCCCTCTTGTTTGGACTTAGAAATTTTCAATTGAATACACGTTGAGATGACTTGGTCTATAGGATTCTCATTTACCTATACCAACGTCCCCTCTTGTTTGTACTTAGAAATTTTCAATTGAATACACGTTGAAATGACTTGGTCTATAGGATTCTCATTTACCTATACCTTCGTCCCCTCTTGTTTGGACTTAGAAATTTTCAATTGAATACACGTTGAGATGACTTGGTCTATAGGATTCTCATTTACCTATACCTTCATCCCCTCTTGTTTGGACTTAGAAATTTTCAATTGAATACACGTTGAGATGACTTGGTCTATAGGATTCTCATTTACCTATACCTACGTCCCCTCTTGTTTGGACTTAGAAATTTTCAATTGAATACACGTTGAGATGACTTGGTCTATAGGATTCTCATTTACCCATATCCACATCCCCTCTTGTTTGGACTTAGAAATTTTCAATTGAATACACGTTGACTTGACTTGGTCTATAGGATTCTCATTTACCTATACCTTCGTCCCCTCTTGTTTGGACTTAGAAATTTTAAATTGAATACACGTTGACTTGACTTGGTCTATAGGATTCTCATTTACCTATACCTTCGTCCCCTCTTGTTTGGACTTAGAAATTTTCAATTGAATACACGTTGACTTGACTTGGTCTATAGGATTCTCATCTACCTATATCCACATCCCCTCTTGTTTGGACTTAGAAATTTTCAATTGAATACACGTTGACTTGACTTGGTCTATAGGATTCTCATTTACCTATACCTTCGTCCCCTCTTGTTTGGACTTAGAAATTTTAAATTGAATACACGTTGACTTGACTTGGTCTATAGGATTCTCATTTACCTATACCTTCGTCCCCTCTTGTTTGGACTTAGAAATTTTCAATTGAATACACGTTGAGATGACTTGGTCTATAGGATTCTCATTTACCTATACCTTCGTCCCCTATTGTTTGGACTTAGAAATTTTCAATTGAATACACGTTGACTTGACTTGGTCTATAGGATTCTCATTTACCTATACCTTCGTCCCCTCTTGTTTGGACTTAGAAATTTTCAATTGAATACACGTTGAGATGACTTGGTCTATAGGATTCTCATTTACCTATACCTTCGTCCCCTCTTGTTTGGACTTAGAAATTTTCAATTGAATACACGTTGAGATGACTTGGTCTATAGGATTCTCATTTACCTATACCTTCGTCCCCTCTTGTTTGGACTTAGAAATTTTCAATTGAATACACGTTGAGATGACTTGGTCTATAGGATTCTCATTTACCTATACCTTCGTCCCCTCTTGTTTGGACTTAGAAATTTTCAATTGAATACACGTTGAAATGACTTGGTCTATAGGATTCTCATTTACCTATACCTTCGTCCCCTCTTGTTTGGACTTAGAAATTTTCAATTGAATACACGTTGAAATGACTTGGTCTATAGGATTCTCATTTACCTATACCTTCATCCCCTCTTGTTTGGACTTAGAAATTTTCAATTGAATACACGTTGAAATGACTTGGTCTATAGGATTCTCATTTACTTATACCTTCATCCCCTCTTGTTTGGACTTAGAAATTTTCAATTGAATACACGTTGAGATGACTTGGTCTATAGGATTCTCATTTACCTATACCTTCGTCCCCTCTTGTTTGGACTTAAAAATTTTCAATTGAATACACGTTGAGATGACTTGGTCTATAGGATTCTCATTTACCTATACCTTCGTCCCCTCTTGTTTGGACTTAGAAATTTTCAATTGAATACACGTTGAGATGACTTGGTCTATAGGATTCTCATTTACCTATACCTTCGTCCCCTCTTGTTTGGACTTAGAAATTTTCAATTGAATACACGTTGAGATGACTTGGTCTATAGGATTCTCATTTACCTATACCTTCGTCCCCTCTTGTTTTGACTTAGAAATTTTCAATTGAATACACGTTGAGATGACTTGGTCTATAGGATTCTCATTTACCTATACCTTCGTCCCCTCTTGTTTGGACTTAGAAATTTTCAATTGAATACACGTTGAGATGACTTGGTCTATAGGATTCTCATTTACCTATACCTGCGTCCCCTCTTGTTTGGACTTAGAAATTTTCAATTGAATACACGTTGAGATGACTTGGTCTATAGGATTCTCATTTACCTATACCTTCGTCCCCTCTTGTTTGGACTTAGAAATTTTCAATTGAATACACGTTGAGATGACTTGGTCTATAGGATTCTCATTTACCTATACCTTCGTCCCCTCTTGTTTGGACTTAGAAATTTTCAATTGAATACACGTTGAGATGACTTGGTCTATAGGATTCTCATTTACCTATACCTTCATCCCCTCTTGTTTGGATATAGAAATTTTCAATTGAATACAATCTGAGATGACTTGGTCTATAGGATTCTCATTTACCTATACCTTCATCCCCTTTTTTTTGGATTTAGAAATTGTCAATTGAATACACGTTGACTTGACTTGGTCTATAGGATTCTGATTTACCTATACCTACATCCCCTCTTGTTTGGATTTAGAAATTATCAATTGAATACACGTTTACTTGACTTGGTCTATAGGATTCTGATTTACCTATACCTACGTCCCCTCTTTTTTGGACTTAGAAATTTTCAATTGAATACACGTTGACTTGACTTGGCCTTTTCATCCCCTCCTCACCCCTATGCCAGAATGTTCGACCACCCTATATTCTTTAATGGAACTTTTTTCAAATTGAAAATGTCTGGTTATTTTTAACTCGTTTGAAAAGCTGGTTAAGAAGTAATACCTGTAGGATTATGTATTAACTTTAGATCGAAGTAATGCATACTTTAAAAGAAAAAAAAATTAATTTACCACAAATCAGATGAGGTATTGTTTGAATCCTTCCCCGGCATCTATAATAGCCACGATAAAGTCTTGTTAAGTGGTAAGGGCCATCTAGAGGCGAGAGCAGTGTTTAGAGACGGCTCGTCTGTTAAGATGTGGTTGTTCAGTGACGCGTGGTATAGGCACGGCTTGTCTGATCGTGACGTTGTGGAAATGACGCGTTATACCCGCCGATGTTAAAAATCCCCTTTTCTTTGCGCTCGAGATGACAAAAGCTTCCGTTTCTCGTATCAGGGCAAGATTTCATCTTGTAACATACATCAAAACAACAATGATATAAATGTGGGTGTGCCACAGGGGTCAATCCTTGGCCCTTTATTATTCCTGATTTTCATAAACGACTTCCCTGATAAAATTGTCTCTGAGATGGGTATATTTGCTGATGACACTATGCTCTATAACAGACTCAAAGGAAAATAAATGAAGACATATCTAAGGAAATTGCTAAAAACTCTCGAGGACGCATAGTAGCATGTCTGTAGTAGAATGGGGCCAAAACTGGATGGTAATGTTTAATGCCGGCAAGATTAAGCTTATTTCTTTTAATGGGGCCGTAACTGGTTGGTAATGTTTAATGCTGCCAAGACTAAGCTCATTTACTTTAATAATTACAAGAAACTTTCTCAAATACTGAATGCCATGACTAATGATAAACTAGTATTTCCCTCAAGATTCTAGGGTTAACATTCACAGACCAGAAAGAAAGAGGTTGTCATGACCAAGATGGACATCAAGACTGTTCCTCATATTATTGTCATTATTTCTCCCCAAGCAACACCTATCTACAACTCTCACTGGCTAGGTTTCACTTCTGCGTGCTCATGTTCAATAGAATCTTCCCTTGGTGAACAATGGTAACACTCTGCTGGTTTGTAATGACTGTGCTCCACTGATATCATCAGAAAAAAAAACTTCATCATTCAAAAATATTTTCTCCAATCTATTGTTCCCCCTCGCCAAACTTTCACAAGAAACACCCGTCCAGCAGAAAACACTATCACTAATTCCCCCCCACTGTTTATCTGTGCCTAAACCTAAACGTAGATTCCATGAGCAAAGCTTCTTTCTTAAAACTACACGCCTGTGGAATGGTCTTCCGGTTTTCTGCTTTCCAGCTGACTACAATATGGTTGTCTTCAAGTTTAATGTAAACAAGTTTTTGAGGGGCCGTTCCATATAAGTAAACAAATTTACCGAATCTCCATTGCTAATGGTTACTATATTGTCTAATGCACCTTTGGCAGTCGGACTGACGTATACCCACAATTTGTTGTCTCTGCTTTTGTATTCAATGTATTTTGTGTCTTTCTTCCAAACCCTTACACGACCACTGCAACAACCTCAATAGCTTCGCCATCCAGATATACTTTATTGGCTTCATGAGACAAAATGCACCAAACATTGATGCTTTTTGTTTTTCTATTTCCTTTTGAAAAACTTCATCATGTTCTGCAAAACCAAAAACAAATACAACCCACCTTTTCCCTCTTCCTAATTCCCCTTTCTGTCTCCCCCCCCACTTCCTGACTGGTTTCCTAACTTAAAATGTACCAAACATTAATACTGTAACACTTTTCCCTTGTGGGAATTAAAATGCAGACACAAGACTGAACCCTTAAGCTTACTGTAAACTGTTTTTGACTCCTGGTGGGGGCATGAGACCAATGAATTCGTCAATCATTTTTATAACCACCGGCTGTGCTAAACCAACCAATGAAATCTTCCAAAGTTAATATAAAAATTGTCGAATTTTGGATTCAGTCAGTTCGCCGTTAACTACATCACGGACCGCATTTGATTCTTGGCCGCCATCTTGGTTACTGCCAATTACACTCAGGATCTGATCTGAACTATGCCGCCATCTTTGTTACACATAATGTCTCAACACTTAACAGTAACACTAATTATCTTTATTGTCTGCACGCTTGTGGAATTGTCTTCCATTTTCCTGCTTTCCAGCTGGCTACACTGTGGTTGTCTTCAAGTCTAATGTAAACAAGTTTTTGATGAGTCATTCCATACGAGTTAACAAATTTACCGAATTTCCATTACTAACGATTACTATATTGTCCAATTTCTACTGTACACTCTTTAACCCTTATCCTCGAGTGGCCTCTTGGCCTTCATAAGTGGTGATGCCTGTGTAACCCCCCCCCCCCCCCAAAAAAAACTGTATTTCTCGTGGTAGATTCCACGAACAAAGCTTCTTTCTCAGAAGTGCATGCCTGTGGAACTCTGTTCCGTTTGCCTGTTTCCCACCTGACTACAACTTGGATGTCTTCAAGTCCAACATAAACAAATTCCTGATGAACCGCCCCCTTAAGTAATCCAATTCATCAAATCTCCATTACTAACGATAACTACAATATTATCCCGTTGATTACTGTACACGTAATAATCCTTATCCTCGAGTGGCCTCCAGGCCTGGATAAGTGGTGACTCCTATGTAAAAAAAGAGAGGGTAATTCTTGTGTGCCCAAATGCTTCTAAGTACCACAAAAACATTGATTTTTTCTTTTCTTTTTTTTTACTCTTTCACTCTAAACGAACGATGTTGCCACTTGGAATGTAACATTACTATTTGGGATCGTGTCTAACGGGGGACTGCGGAGAGTCGAACAGCGAGATGTTTGTTCACATTACATTTAAATATCTGCAGATTAATGCAGTCAGGGAAGCAGGAAACAAGGAAAAAATTCCAAAGTCTAACAGTTAAAGGGAAGAAGGAAGAGTAGAATGCTTTCCGGCATCTAGGGACATCAATAATGAAGGGGTGAGATTTTGCTTATTGTCGACTCTTTCTACTACAACCATTGATCACCACACATTCAAAGAAAAACAAAGACTTTTATTTAACTTCAATCATTGTAATACGTTTTATTGCGTGTGTGTGTGTGTATATATAAATATATATATATATATACATGTATTTTTTTTTGTTTGTTGTTGTTGATTTATAAAGTTCATTTTAATATTTTTGTTGACTGTTTTTTGTTTCATTTTTTATTTTTTATCCAAAGCATATACCAATTTTTTTTTCAGCAGACTTGAAGCATTTTACTGAGAAATTAGAAAAAAATAAAAAATAAATTAAAAAAAATAATAATAATAAAAATGTTTGGAACCACAATTAAATTTTTTTCCCCCTTATAGAAAAAAAATACATTTTTCTCTTTTATTTTCACTTTAAAAGATTGTGTGGGGTTATTTTGAGAGGTGGGGGAGGGAAATATTTATATATAAATTTTTTTTTTTTCCATTAAAAAATTTTTTTTTTTCACTTTAATTAATTTATTTATATTTTTTTTGGTTTTTTATTTCGTCCATTTTTCTTTTTTTTAAATTTGGAATGGGTTGTGGTTGAGGATGTTTTAAAAAAATCATATATAAACATTAAAAAAAAATGAAAACATTGTCTTTTTATTCTTAAAAAAATTGGGATTGTATGTTTTTTTTACTTCATTTCAAAGCATATAGTTTGTTGGTTTTTTTTTTGGTTTTTTTTCAAATCTTTCTAAAATTTGTTGAACTTTTGGAGGAGGTCATCATTTCCGTCATAAATTAAATAACGCTGTAAAACGGGAGGATGAGAGGTCAACTCGTTAAAACAAACAAACAACGACAAAACATCTACAAGAATGAAGGTAAAATGTTTAGAGAAAGAAGACAGAAAGAAGGATCAAATATGTCACTGAATTGCATGAGCCGTAAAAAAAAAACAAAAAAAACCCTTATCCCCAAGTAGCCTCCGGGCCTTGATAATGGTGACTTCCATGTAAAAAAAAAAATGGAAGAATCTAGGATCATTTAACAAATGAAAGGAAAATTGATGAATTAATAATGCCCAAATTTTCTTAATCTAATTCCTAAAACTTCTTATATCATTCTCCATTTTTTTTCAAACTGCATCTCCACCGAAACACAAGGTCACAGAGTGGCACTAGGCAGATCAAATGATTACATTTTTTTTATGGATCATTCTTTTCTGAGCCTATTAAAATAGCTGCCACTTGGCAGGCGTAAGTCGACTTAAAGTGTTCTTGTACGCATGCGCAAATATACATTTTTACGTTAAAGTTGGTTCTTTTTTAACTGTCTCATATCTGTCTTATTTAAGATCATATGCGTTTTGTTTATTTATCGCGGACTATTTTCCTCGTCTTTATTAGTTGTTGTTTCGTGACGTTTTCGCCAACTATTCCTCTGGCCTTTGTCAAGTGGTTACCGCGACGGGATAGGAACTCCGTATCTCCTAACTGCATTCTCAGCAATTACTGCCTTCCATAGTTGTCGTCTAAAAAATAAATCATTAAATAATACTCATCTTAATAAGCATTCCAATTAATTAAATTATATAAACGTTTTATAGTGTGTAAAAACACCAAAAACTTTTCCAGATAGGTAGAAGAGTAACTTATCTTACATAACATTTGTTATATTTTTTACCACCTTTTTTTAATCTCTGTGGATTGTAAAACAAACCCTGCTGTTTCTATTTTTATTACTACTAATCTTATATATGGCATAATCACGTTGACACACCGGTTCTCGCCAGATCACAGAGGTTAAGCAACATTGAACCTAGCCAGTACGAGATGGGTGACCATTTGGGAATTCTAGGCACTGTGTGTGCTTTCCGCTTGTCTCGGCATTTGTATCCAGTTGTCCTGAACCTCCACTTGCCACTGGTATTCAACAATGTCGACTCAGGGGAGGTGGGGCTGGAGATTGCGCAACTCTTGCCACAAAAATTTCATGTGCAGGCACCCTTACCATGGGTATCCTTAGTCTGTCAAGACTGAAGGAAGCCTTGTACTACTAATCGTAATTAGTCTGTCTAGAAATGTAATCGATTAACTAAAATAATATGAGAGTTCAATAGAAACGTTGTTTTAATTTGAATAAAATATGCGCGGCTCTATACAGACTTCTTTCTCCATGTGAATTTTATTCTATTCAAATTAAAACAACGTTTCTATTGAACTCTCATTCTTGACGTTATTCTTACGTTACCTTCAAACATTTCAAAATACCACCGCCAGATACAATGCAAGGCTCTAAATTTACAGCATGGCAAGGAAGAAGAAAAGGAAAATAAGAAAAAAAAAACAGAAGATGGAGTATACCTCTGAAAAATATTTGTGATGAATTTCAAACAAGTAAAATATTTGTTTAATTTCCTAATATTACATTATGATTTGGCTTTCAAGCGCACTTGATGCGTATTTTATTTTATATAAATAATATATTAACTTTAACCATTTATTTGATATTATTTGATTCAAGGATGGAAAAAATTCACCAGATAAAAGTATATATACCGTACTTTGTGGTAATTGCATCAAGTCCAGGGTAATTGCACCAAAGTGCTCTTTTGGCAACCACGCATATAAAGAGGACTTCTTTTTTTTAGTTGATGCAATTACCCCAAAGTAGGGTATACATTTTTTATTAAATGATTAATAATTGGCAAAAAAATATAGAAACAGTTTTAAACGATTTTTATTAATTGTCTGTGATTTCTTTTATTTATTTAATAATTTAAAATGCAAAAAAAAAAAAAATTTAAAAACAGTTTTTTTTTTTTTTGTTGTTTTCTTTTTGGCTCAACAGTGTTCCGGTATTAACATTTGTAATAACAGGTTAATTTGATTCCCAAAATATATGGTGGAATTAAGAAACGAAAAAAGAATGGAGAGAATGGAAAATGATCTGTATGCCTAACTATATCAGTTTTAGAAGTTTCCAGGCGATGAGAATGGGGGAGAACTGAACATTGCCCCCCCCCAAAAAAAAAATTTTAAGCAATAAAAAATAATGAATATATTGATAGAAGAAGAAACACTGTTGGGTGAAGGGTGGGGGTAAGAAAACAGGAAATAATTTTTTTTTTTTTGGGGGGGGGGAGGGTTAAATTGATTAGATATTAGGGAGGTAGAGGAGAAAAGAGGAAGAAGAAGAAGATCCGGGAAGAGAAGGGGAAAGAAAGAGAGAGCAGATCTGAAAATAAAGAAAAGATCTGGAGAGAGAGAGGGGGTATGGAAGAGGAAGACGAAATCCGGGAAGAGGGGGGGAGGGTATGGACATAAAAAAACATTTAAGCAATCAAAAATAATTAATATTTTGATAAAATAACATTGTTGGGGGAGGAGGTAGGAAAACAGAAAAGAGTTTTTTTTAGAGGGGGGGAGGAGGGATTAAATTAATTAGATATGATTTGGAGAGAGAGGAGAGTGAGGAGGAGAGAGAGAGAGTGGCTGGGGGAAGAGGAAGAAAAAGATCCAGGGAAGAGAGCAGGGGAAGGGAAAGAGAGAAAAGATCTGGGGAGAAAATGAAGAGCAAGGAAGAGGGAGGGAGAGAAAATGGGAAGAGAGAGAGAGCAGTTTGAAATATAGGAAGACATAAGGCAGACTATGGATGGGATGAAGATAGAGAAAAAGGTCAGAAGGTCAGTGAGGGTCATCAAAGGTCAAGGCAAACAGGCTGGCATTATTATGGCAGGAACTTTATTTGCTTTACATCAACTCGATTTGAGTCATTTAAAGCGGAAACTATACATTTTTGCAAAAGATTGCATAAGATTCAGTTGAAAGCAAGTTACTATTTTACCCTTGAAGGGAGTAGGGGTTAATACCTTTCGCAATAGTATTAGTGCATAGTTAGACACAGTAGATATGACAGAATTTTGATGTGGCATAGCTGATTCAATAGTCCATAATGGCGTCCATTAATCGCAGCCCTCTCTCAAGATATGGAGGCATAATTGATGGAAATAAAGAAAAACTGGAGGAATAATAGATGGAGGTATAATAGATGGAATCGCTCATTTTTTTTTTAAATCAAATCGATTGATTGCCTGCTCTAGTTGGGGACCTATTGCGGTGCATCGAAAGCTTAACATGCTTTCCTGCAGTGACTTAATCCACAATATGTTATAGTCTTCATTGCACTGTAGAGAATCTATTGTTAATTCTATAAAATTATTTTAATATATACTGGCTTGAATTCAAGTTTAAAATACAAAACTCAAGTATCATGCTTCAATTGTGCTCTAAACAGAAACATTCAGTTCGAACGCGATCCTGTCGTATAAAAGAACCTACTGTTGATTTTATGAAATTATTTTTACATAATCGCTTGAATCAAATTTAAACATACAAACTTCAAATATCATGGTTCACTTGTGCTTTAAAAAGGAAGCATTCATTTCGAACGTGCCCCTGTCATATAAAAGAATGCACAGTCGATTTTATAAGGTGGGCCTTTCTGCTTGTGTGGTGATAAAACTTCTCACGTGCACTTGTGATGTTAGGTTGTATAAAAGTGTTAACTTTGGTCAAATTCGGACTGTACTTTCTTTAATCGGATTTTTTTTGAATTATCGATTTTCATTACTCATCAGTCGTATTTCAATATAATACCTATGTAAGAACATCCACAGACAGATCAATAAAATAATCGGCCTAGCTGTTTCTGAGTTTATAGGGAACAAACTCTCTCTGACACACTCACACACACTTGCATAAACACACACACACACACTCACTCGCATAAACAGACACATACACTCACGCACATACTTGTATAAGCACACACACTCACACATACACTACTCGCATAAACACACACATACACTCACAAAAACACACACATGCACACACTCGCATAAACACACACACACTCGCATAAACAAACACATGCACTCACGCACATACTCGCATAAACACACACACACTCACCCACACACTCGCATAGACACACACGTACACTCACAAACACACACTCACATATACACACACACATACACTCACACACACTCGCATAAACACACACTCACACACACACACATTCGCATAAACAAACACACAAACAAACAAACACACAAACAAACATACTAACACAGCTCCTTTTATACAATAGTAGAGAAATAGATATTTAGCATTTATTGATGGAACATGAAATGAACTTGGCCTTCGGGCCAGGATCAAAGTGTAGTATCCTTCATGACGCAGTTTTTTTTTATTTTTGTTACTGACCAGAGTGTCCCCCTTTTTTGGGGAGCTGGTTTCCCTCCACACTAAAAACCGACCTTATGTCTAACTCTGCCCTCGAGGGGAGGCAATGAAAAAAAAAAAAAACGAGATTGAGGAAAGTTTTTAAATTTCATTTTTGGCTAGGAGTAAACTCACCATCGTAAAATTGTTGTCTTTTCTGTAAATTGGGGATCATCTAAGTCCATTAAAGCCATAGAATGACTGCGGTATTTTGGCGAGAGTGTCTAGTGTTGGATGAGTCTAAAAAGTAGAGGCAAAGTTGCATGTTCACCGACCTCCAATTTTTTACCCCCGCCTCCCGATTCGGATTTCATGTCTAAGCAGAAAGGAAAAATTTCGACCTGTTATATTTTATTGCGTAAATCATTGTAAAGTTTTTGTTTATGTTAAATAAATTGGTCAGGAGCAAAGTGTAGTAACTGTTCTATTACTGCACTTTATTTTTCTGTCCTTGGTCAGTGAAAGAGAAATTTGTCTAGATGGAGGCAATTTAAATTTTTGCTCTAAGCCAGTGTTGCATTTTGGGCAATTGTTTTTATTTCGCCCTCTATGTTAAAAACTGACCTCGTAACTTAACTCTGCTCTCGTGGGGAGGCAAGTAAATAAGAAGAGTGTCTTCTCAACGGGGTCTGCAAATGCATTTGAGAGCGATAAGAGACGCATAAATACTTCAACTAGTATCTCATTTCACCTTGAGAAAGAGAGAGAGAGAGACACACACACAGAAAAGGAGTAGGAGAAGTAAAACAAAAAAAAGGAACCACAAATAAGGAATCATACCAGCGACCCCCTTTTACATAGTGCTATAAAATGATGGATTTGCACTCCTCCGCTCTGAATATTGTCGACCCTCGAGTTTGGACAATGGGTGTGTTTTGCCCTGAAGCTTGCGAACCTTACGCCCCTCCTGCAAAAAGGCACGTGATTCTAACATAAATGGCGGCCTACAAGTCAGGGAGGAGGTAGACGATGAGGAGGCAGTGGCAGCAGTGGATGTTGGGACATGGTGGGAAGTAGGGGGAGAAGAGGAGGCGGACGTGGATGTCACAGATGTTGAAGTTGTCGTCGACACAGAGTGCAGACAGGGAGCTGGTCCGGTCGACCCCCCAGTCTTACACTGCGTGTTTTGCGACCACCACTGGATATTTTGAACGTTTGAGGCCTGCGTATTTACAGAACCTGTCTGGGTCACGCACTTTGTGCTAGCAGTTGCAAAATTGCCACCGGGAGTAGCTGTAGAAGAGGAAGTGGCAGTAGTGATGGATGCGGTAGTCACGGCAACAGAAGCCAATGCCGTCGTGGTGGTGGTGGTAGGAGTAATGGAAGAGGTGGTTGAGAAAGGCGTGGCTGTTGAAAGATGGGTGAGTTTGTGAGATGTCGACGTCAAAGTCGTCGACGTAAGCGGCTTCGATACGCCAACGCTGGAAGAACTTTCTGCTGCCGATGAAGAAGGGCAGTCCGTAGCACCAAATGTGTTTGGAAGTACTTGAGAAGCGGAACAGTGAAGACCAGATTTCTGTTCCGATGGGGCAATTTTCTTCGGAGAGGTATGAAACGGTGTACCTAACATACTCTGACCCACAACCTCAGACATCTTAGTTTGAAGCCCCCCGCCGTCACCTGAAGAGATGGCTGGTGTTGGGCTATCGCCGCGTTGTGTTGTGGCAGTACCGGTTTCTAATTCTTTGACCAGATTTGGGTCAAATTTACCGACAAGGTGGCGAACGGTTTTCCCGTCTCCAAGCGGTAAGTCAACCCCTTCCGGTGGAACAGCCAACATCGATTCATCCATACTTTTAGCTTTTAGAATTCGGACTCTTTCAGGGTCAACATGCGTCACGGTACTTTTGTCGCTTGGGTGAACGTTCTTTGATCCGGAGTCCTTACTGCCGGCAACTGCATGGCACTCGGATTGTCTCTCGATGAAATGGCAAGACAATGGCGAATCACGGGCATTGGACATGGCAGCCCCTTCAAACAGGTGCGACTTGGATGCAGAGAGATCTTTGATGATGTTGGGCGGTGGTTCCTTAGACCTCTGTTCGATGTGCTTCGTCATCTTTGTCACACATCCGGACAAGATGGATGGCTCTTCTGAGGACGACAGCACATTTGCATTGACAGCAGACGCTTGTTCTTTACTAGGTAGGGTAACCGGGGTTGTCTTTGAATGGCACGGATCATGATCCTGGTCCAGATCTGTCTGTGATTTATCGTCAGATCCCTGAAACTCCTGTTTTCTTAAAGCTTTCGGCGTAAGCTGCGCAGTTGTGGTGGTGTTAACGGCGTCGACACCTGCTGGCGTGCTAGCTGTATTTTTCGGACTGACACAGGTTGATGTGGTTTTGCTAGCAGTTGTGCTGGGAATGTTGGCAGTGGATGCGGCAGTGGTAGTTGTTGGAGGTGTAGATGAGGGTGGCATAACTTTCGAGGAAGTTGCCTGAACCCCCAAGGCAGTAGTCAGGGTGGTTTGGTTCGGGCTTTCTGACAGGCCAGCCAGATCTTCCGTTTCTTTGTCGAAGGACTCTTTTGCCAAGCATTCATAATCTGTAAAAGATGAAAGAAAATTAATTCAATAAAAATGCTGTTCTCAAATATAACAGTCACTGGGCCAGGATTTTATTTTGGAAATGATATGAAAGTAGGTATCACAAACCAGCCTAGAGTTTAGCATGCAAAAATGGGTAAATAAGTGAAAGTTCTTTTAATTTCAACTTGTAATAACTCATTTTTTTTTTAGGGTATTTTATAAAATTTGGACGTAAACAAAATTTAACCTTTTCTCTTCATGTAACGTAGTCGTCACACACGTTTTCAGGAGAAAGCATATCCCTTTATAAAAATTGTTATAAAATATTTACTTTATAATGTTAGATATAGAGACGTGCCAATGTACATTTGAAATCCGAGTTGTGCACCCACGCACATTCCAGATGGAATTGATCTACATTTTTGTGTTTCATAAAAATGACTGGAATTGTAATCCATCTATATATATCTATAAAAGTGAACGTGTCTGTGTGCGTGTCTGTGTACATTCCCCTTCATTACCGTTCAGTTTGTTCAGGTATGCTGAAAACGAATATCGCAAGGAAAATTAGCAGAGACAAATAGTTTTGGAGCAAGTTTTATTAATGCGTGTAATGCATGTATTGCAAAATGTAAACCAATGGCGACCATGTTTGAACAGGCGGCATATGAAAGGGGCAAAACCTCAGTTTTTTCAGGTATGCTGAAAACGAATATCGCAAGGAAAATTAGCAGAGACAAATAGTTTTCGAGCTAGTTTTATTAATGCGTGTATTGCGAAATGTAAACTAATGGCGACCATGTTTGAACAGGCGGCATATGAAAGGGGCAAAACCTCAGTTTGTTCAGGTATGCTGAAAACGAATATCGCAAGGAAAATTAGCGCAGACAGACGAATAGTTTTCGAAATATTAATGCGTGTATTTTGAAATGTAAATCACTGGCGACCATGTTTGAGCAGGCGGCATATGAAAGGGGCCAACCCTCAGTTTGTTCAGGTAAGCTGAAAACGAATATCGCAAGGAAAATTAGCAGGGACAAATAGTTTTGGAGCTAGTTTTATTAATGCGTGTATTTTGAAATGTAAACCACTGGCGACCATGTTGAACGGGCGGCGTATGAAAGGGGCCAACCCTCAGTTTGTTTAGGTATGCTGAAAACGAATATCGCAAGGAAAATTAGCACAGACAAATAGTTTTCGAGACAGTTTTATTAATGCATGTATTTTGAAATGAAAAGGGGAAACTAGCAAATCAAAGTATTGACATATTTTTTATTTTACAAAGGAATCACTACTTATGAAGGCCCAGAGACCACTCGAGGGTTTAAAGAGTGTACAGTAGTCAATGGGACAATATCACAGTAATCGTTAGAAGTGTAAATTTGGTAAATTGGATTACTTAAGAGGAACGGCTCATCAAGAACTTGTTTGCATTGGAATTGAAGACGACGAAAGAAAAATATAAAGTTGAAAGAACTAGCGAAAAATATCATTTTAACGATGCCTTTCAAATCGTAAACTGAGTGTTTACATTTTTTTACATTTTTCGAAGACAATAAAAAGTTTTTAAAAAAAAAGCAAACCTTTAGAATCCTAAAAAGATCTCCCGGGAGCATTTTTGCAACATGAAAAATATACAAACCAAAATAAAGAGAGGAGGCCACCCTACTCAAAAATATGGTTTATTACATCGCCTAAAAAAAAATAAGAATCGAGGGCTCCAATAATACGATAATTTGGTGGGGAAGTAAATTGTTTTCTTTTTTCTAACTTGGTTTTAAAAAGTTTTTATTGCTAACATTTATTTTCATAAACTCTAACCATTCCTCACAACCCTAATCCGGCCGGTCGGGGAATAAGTTTTTATTTTTTTAAATTTTGTTGAAACCGACAACACACATACGCACGCACGTACACACATACACACACGCACGCACGCACGCACGCACACATAAGCATAACGCTTGTCAGCAAGCTAAAGAAGAGAGAAAGTGGGGGAAGGAGATCGTGTTCTCTGCACTGCACGTGCCGGGGTCAAACAGAAGTTAAATGAAATCGATTACAAATGGCTCCACAAAGTTGTGTCTGAACTTTTTATTCTATGAAACTTAAGATTAATAAAACGAAATAATCGTGACCCGTGGAAATTCCACGGCGAATATTTCGCATTCAATAGAACAAAACGAAAAAGTAGTGAACAAATAAATATATAAGAAAATGAATGTTAGCAAAGGCAAGATAAGTTACTCTTCTACCTACATAGATCAAGTTTTTATTGTTTTAACTCATTTTAAAACGTTCATTTAACGCAAACAAAAGTAGCGCACAGTTTTAAGTTAGAACAATAAATAAGTGTCTGACATTTTACAGACATCTTGTGAGACTCGATAATCGCTCCAAACTCGAAAATTAAGCAAAATACTGGTAGCAACACATCCAATAAATGTCAGCAAACGTTCGAACATGTTTTCTTTTTCACATTAGCGAAACTCTTATCAGAGCAAAAGCGAAAATGAAAAGCAAACACAAATGAAGAAGTCGGTTTTTATCGTTGAGCATAAAAAAAAGAGTATCTAATCTAATAAACCCCGTGCTATAGGTCAATCTCCAAAGTCTGTCCCATCGCCTCAGTGTTGTATCCCTGTTTACAAGTACTTTAATCGGATGTGCTCTGATGAACCCATAGCACTTATACCAGTGCCCGGAAAACTTGTCCCGGGAAAACTCGTCTCCGGAAAAACCGTACCCGGAAAACTCGTACCGTTCAGTTTGTTCAGGTATGCTGAAAACGAATATCGCAAGGAAAATTAGCAGAGACAAATAGTTTTGGAGCTAGTTTTATTAGTTCGTGTATGTTAAAATGTAAATCCCTGGCGACCATGTTTGAATAGGCGGCATATGAAAGGGGCCAACCCTCAGTTTGATGAGGTATGCTGAAAACGAATATCGCAAGGAAAATTAGCAGAGAGAAATAGTTTTTGTGCTAGTTTTATTAATGCGTGTATTTTGAAATGTAAATCACTGGCGACCATGTTTAAACAGGCGGCATATGAAAGGGGCCAACCCTCAGTTTGTTCAGGTATGCTGAAAACGAATATCGCGAGGAAAGTTAGCACAGACAAATAGTTTTCAAGACAGTTTTATTAATGCGTGCATTTTGAAATGAAAAGGAAAACTAGCACATCAAAGTATTGAAATATTTTTTTGTTTTACAAAGGAATCACTACTTATCAAGGCCCAGAGACCACTCGAGGGTTTAAAGAGTGTGCAGTAGTCAATGGGACAATATCATAGTAATCGTTAGAAGTATAAATTTTTTAAATTGGATTACTTAAGAGGAACGGCTTATCAAGAACTTGTTTACATTGGACTTGAAGAGGACGAAATAAAAATATAAAATTTAAAGAACTCGCTAAAAATATTTTAACGATGCCTTTCAACTCGTAAACTGCTTGTTTACATTTGTGTACATTTTTCGAAGATAATAAAAAGTGTAAAAAAAAGTAAACGTTTAGAATCCTAAAAAAATCTCCCGGAAGAATTTTTGCAACATAAAAAATATACAAACCAAAATAAAGAGAGGAGGCAACCCTACTCAAAAATATGGTTTATTACATCGCTTAAAAAAAAGAAGAATCGGGGCCTCCAATAATACGATAATTTGGTGAGGAAGTAAATTGTGTTCTTTTTTCTAACTTGGTTTTAAAAAGTTTTTATTGCTAACATTTATTTTCATAAACTCTAACCACACCTCACAACCCTAATCCGGCCGGTCGGGAAAAAGTTTTTATTTTTTTAAAATTTGTTGAAACCGACGAAATGAATTTTAATGTAAACTTCGTTTGACGTTGGCACGTCGCACGCACGCACGCACAGACACATACACACACATACACACGCACACATAAGCATTCGCTTGTCACCAAGCTAAAGAAGAGAGAAAGTGGGGGAAGGAGAGAAAGGGTCGTGTTCTCTGCACTGCACGTGCCGGGGTCAAACGTAAGTTTTAAAAAATGGCTCGACAAAGTTGTGTCTGAACTTTTTATTCTATGAAACTTAAGATTAATAAAACGAAATAATCGTGACCCGTGGAAATTCCACGGCGAATATTTCGCATTCAATAAGAACAAAACGAAAAAGTAGTGAACAAATAAATATATAAGAAAATGTTGTTTTAACTTATTTTAACACGTTTATTTAACACAAACAAAAGTAGCGCACAGTTTTAAGTTAGAACAATAAAGAAGTGTCTGATATTTTACAGTCATCTTGTGAGACTCGACAATCGCTCCAAACTCGAAAATTAAGCAAAATACTGGTAGCAACACATCCAATAAATGTCAGCAAACGTTCGAACATGTTTTCTTTTTCACATTAGCGAAACTCTTATTAGAGCAAAAGTTAAAATGAGAAGCAAACACAAATGAAGAAGTCGGTTTTTATCGTTGAGCACAAAAACAAAAACAAAAAGAGTATCTAATCTAATAGGCCCCGTGCTATAGGTCAATCTCCAAAGTCTGTCCCATCGCCTCAGTGTGTTGTATCCCTGTTTACAAGTACTTTAATGAGATGTGCTCTGATGAATCCATAGCACTTATACCAGTGCCCGGAAAACTTGTCCCGGGAAAACTCGTCTCCGGAAAAACCGTACCCGGAAAACTCGTACTGTTCAGTTTGTTCAGGTATGCTGAAAACGAATATCGCAAGGTAAATTAGCAGAGAAAAATAGTTTTGGAGCTAGTTTTATTAATGCGTGTATTGTGAAATGTAAACCACTGGCGACCATGTTGAACGGGCGGCGTATGAAAGGGGCCAACCCTCAGTTTGTTTAGGTATGCTGAAAACGAATATCGCAAGGAAAATTAGCACAGACAAATAGTTTTCGAGACAGTTTTATTAATGCATGTATTTTGAAATGAAAAGGGAAAACTAGCAAATCAAAGTATTGACATATTTTTTATTTTACAAAGGAATCACTACTTATCAAGGCCCAGAGACCACTCGAGGGTTTAAAGAGTGTACAGTAGTCAATGGGACAATATCACAGTAATCGTTAGAAGTGTAAATTTGGTAAATTGGATTACTTAAGAGGAACAGCTCATCAAGAACTTGTTTGCATTGGAATTGAAGACGACGAAATAAAAATATAAAGTTGAAAGAACTAGCGAAAAATATCATTTTAACGATGCCTTTCAAATCGTAAACTGAGTGTTTACATTTTTTTACATTTTTCGAAGACAATAAAAAGTTTAAAAAAAAAAAGCAAACCTTTAGAATCCTAAAAAGATCTCCCGGGAGCATTTTTGCAACATGAAAAATATACAAACCAAAATAAAGAGAGGAGGCCACCCTACTCAAAAATATGGTTTATTACATCGCCTAAAAAAAAAAGAAGAATCGGGGCCTCCAATAATACGATAATTTGGTGGGGAAGTAAATTGTTTTCTTTTTTCTAACTTGGTTTTAAAAAGTTTTTATTGCTAACATTTATTTTCATAAACTCTAACCATTCCTCACAACCCTAATCCGGCCGGTCGGGGAATAAGTTTTTATTTTTTTAAATTTTGTTGAAACCGACAACACACATACGCACGCACGAACACACATACACACACGCACGCACGCACGCACGCACGCACACATAAGCATAACGCTTGTCAGCAAGCTAAAGAAGAGAGAAAGTGGGGGAAGGAGATCGTGTTCTCTGCACTGCACGTGCCGGGGTCAAACAGAAGTTAAATCAAATCGATTACAAATGGCTCCACAAAGTTGTGTCTGAACTTTTTATTCTATGAAACTTAAGAGTAATAAAACGAAATAATCGTGACCCGTGGAAATTCCACGGCGAATATTTCGCATTCAATAGAACAAAACGAAAAAGTAGTGAACAAATAAATATATAAGAAAATGAATGTTACCAAAGGCAAGATAAGTTACTCTTCTACCTACATAGATCAAGTTTTTATTGTTTTAACTCATTTTAAAACGTTCATTTAACGCAAACAAAAGTAGCGCACAGTTTTAAGTTAGAACAATAAATAAGTGTCTGACATTTTACAGACATCTTGTGAGACTCGATAATCGCTCCAAACTCGAAAATTAAGCAAAATACTGGTAGCAACACATCCAATAAATGTCAGCAAACGTTCGAACATGTTTTCTTTTTCACATTAGCGAAACTTTATCAGAGCAAAAGCGAAAATGAAAAGCAAACACAAATGAAGAAGTCGCTTTTTATCGTTGAGCATAAAAAAAAGAGTATCTAATCTAATAAACCCCGTGCTATAGGTCAATCTCCAAAGTCTGTCCCATCGCTTCAGTGTTGTATCCCTGTTTACAAGTACTTTAATCGGATGTGCTCTGATGAACCCATAGCACTTATACCAGTGCCCGGAAAACTTGTCCCGGGAAAACTCGTCTCCGGAAAAACCGTACCCGGAAAACTCGTACCGTTCAGTTTGTTCAGGTATGCTGAAAACGAATATCGCAAGGAAAATTAGCAGAGACAAATAGTTTTGGAGCTAGTTTTATTAGTTCGTGTATTTTAAAATGTAAATCCCTGGCGACCATGTTTGAACAGGCGGCATATGAAAGGGGCCAACCCTCAGTTTGTTCAGGTATGCTGAAAACGAATATCGCAAGGAAAATTAGCAGAGAGAAATAGTTTTTGTGCTAGTTTTATTAATGCGTGTATTTTGAAATGTAAATCACTGGCGACCATGTTTAAACAGGCGGCATATGAAAGGGGCCAACCCTCAGTTTGTTCAGGTATGTGAAAACGAATATCGCGAGGAAAGTTAGCACAGACAAATAGTTTTCAAGACAGTTTTATTAATGCGTGCATTTTGAAATGAAAAGGAAAACTAGCACATCAAAGTATTGAAATATTTTTTGTTTTACAAAGGAATCACTACTTATCAAGGCCCAGAGACCACTCGAGGGTTTAAAGAGTGTGCAGTAGTCAATGGGACAATATCATAGTAATCGTTAGAAGTATAAATTTTTTAAATTGGATTACTTAAGAGGAACGGCTTATCAAGAACTTGTTTACATTGGACTTGAAGACGACGAAATAAAAATATAAAATTTAAAGAACTCGCTAAAAATATTTTAACGATGCCTTTCAACTCGTAAACTGCTTGTTTACATTTGTGTACATTTTTCGAAGATAATAAAAAGTGTAAAAAAAAGTAAACGTTTAGAATCCTAAAAAAATCTCCCGGAAGAATTTTTGCAACATAAAAAATATACAAACCAAAATAAAGAGAGGAGGCAACCCTACTCAAAAATATGGTTTATTACATCGCTTAAAAAAAAGAAGAATCGGGGCCTCCAATAATACGATAATTTGGTGGGGAAGTAAATTGTGTTCTTTTTTCTAACTTGGTTTTAAAAAGTTTTTATTGCTAACATTTATTTTCATAAACTCTAACCACACCTCACAACCCTAATCCGGCCGGTCGGGAAAAAGTTTTTATTTTTTTAAAATTTGTTGAAACCGACGAAATGAATTTTAATGTAAACTTCGTTTGACGTTGGCACGTCGCACGCACGCACGCACAGACACATACACACACATACACACGCACACATAAGCATTCGCTTGTCACCAAGCTAAAGAAGAGAGAAAGTGGGGGAAGGAGAGAAAGGGTCGTGTTCTCTGCACTGCACGTGCCGGGGTCAAACGTAAGTTTAAAAAAATGGCTCGACAAGGTTGTGTCTGAACTTTTTATTCTATGAAACTTAAGATTAATAAAACGAAATAATCGTGACCCGTGGAAATTCCACGGCGAATATTTCGCATTCAATAAGAACAAAACGAAAAAGTAGTGAACAAATAAATATATAAGAAAATGTTGTTTTAACTTATTTTAACACGTTTATTTAACACAAACAAAAGTAGCGCACAGTTTTAAGTTAGAACAATAAAGAAGTGTCTGATATTTTACAGTCATCTTGTGAGACTCGACAATCGCTCCAAACTCGAAAATTAAGCAAAATACTGGTAGCAACACATCCAATAAATGTCAGCAAACGTTCGAACATGTTTTCTTTTTCACATTAGCGAAACTCTTATTAGAGCAAAAGTTAAAATGAGAAGCAAACACAAATGAAGAAGTCGGTTTTTATCGTTGAGCACAAAAACAAAAACAAAAAGAGTATCTAATCTAATAGGCCCCGTGCTATAGGTCAATCTCCAAAGTCTGTCCCATCGCCTCAGTGTGTTGTATCCCTGTTTACAAGTACTTTAATGAGATGTGCTCTGATGAATCCATAGCACTTATACCAGTGCCCGGAAAACTTGTCCCGGGAAAACTCGTCTCCGGAAAAACCGTACCCGGAAAACTCGTACTGTTCAGTTTGTTCAGGTATGCTGAAAACGAATATCGCAAGGTAAATTAGCAGAGAAAAATAGTTTTGGAGCTAGTTTTATTAATGCGTGTATTGTGAAATGTAAACCACTGGCGACCATGTTGAACGGGCGGCGTATGAAAGGGGCCAACCCTCAGTTTGTTTAGGTATGCTGAAAACGAATATCGCAAGGAAAATTAGCACAGACAAATAGTTTTCGAGACAGTTTTATTAATGCATGTATTTTGAAATGAAAAGGGAAAACTAGCAAATCAAAGTATTGACATATTTTTTATTTTACAAAGGAATCACTACTTATCAAGGCCCAGAGACCACTCGAGGGTTTAAAGAGTGTACAGTAGTCAATGGGACAATATCACAGTAATCGTTAGAAGTGTAAATTTGGTAAATTGGATTACTTAAGAGGAACAGCTCATCAAGAACTTGTTTGCATTGGAATTGAAGACGACGAAATAAAAATATAAAGTTGAAAGAACTAGCGAAAAATATCATTTTAACGATGCCTTTCAAATCGTAAACTGAGTGTTTACATTTTTTTACATTTTTCGAAGACAATAAAAAGTTAAAAAAAAAAAAGCAAACCTTTAGAATCCTAAAAAGATCTCCCGGGAGCATTTTTGCAACATGAAAAATATACAAACCAAAATAAAGAGAGGAGGCCACCCTACTCAAAAATATGGTTTATTACATCGCCTAAAAAAAAAAGAAGAATCGGGGGCTCCAATAATACGATAATTTGGTGGGGAAGTAAATTGTTTTCTTTTTTCTAACTTGGTTTTAAAAAGTTTTTATTGCTAACATTTATTTTCATAAACTCTAACCATTCCTCACAACCCTAATCCGGCCGGTCGGGGAATAAGTTTTTATTTTTTTAAATTTTGTTGAAACCGACAACACACATACGCACGCACGAACACACATACACACACGCACGCACGCACACATAAGCATAACGCTTGTCAGCAAGCTAAAGAAGAGAGAAAGTGGGGGAAGGAGATCGTGTTCTCTGCACTGCACGTGCCGGGGTCAAACAGAAGTTAAATGAAATCGATTACAAATGGCTCCACAAAGTTGTGTCTGAACTTTTTATTCTATGAAACTTAAGAGTAATAAAACGAAATAATCGTGACCCGTGGAAATTCCACGGCGAATATTTCGCATTCAATAGAACAAAACGAAAAAGTAGTGAACAAATAAATATATAAGAAAATGAATGTTACCAAAGGCAAGATAAGTTACTCTTCTACCTACATAGATCAAGTTTTTATTGTTTTAACTCATTTTAAAACGTTCATTTAACGCAAACAAAAGTAGCGCACAGTTTTAAGTTAGAACAATAAATAAGTGTCTGACATTTTACAGACATCTTGTGAGACTCGATAATCGCTCCAAACTCGAAAATTAAGCAAAATACTGGTAGCAACACATCCAATAAATGTCAGCAAACGTTCGAACATGTTTTCTTTTTCACATTAGCGAAACTCTTATCAGAGCAAAAGCGAAAATGAAAAGCAAACACAAATGAAGAAGTCGGTTTTTATCGTTGAGCATAAAAAAAAGAGTATCTAATCTAATAAACCCCGTGCTATAGGTCAATCTCCAAAGTCTGTCCCATCGCCTCAGTGTTGTATCCCTGTTTACAAGTACTTTAATCGGATGTGCTCTGATGAATCCATAGCACTTATACCAGTGCCCGGAAAACTTGTCCAGGGAAAACTCGTCTCCGGAAAAACCGTACCCGGAAAACTCGTACCGTTCAGTTTGTTCAGGTATGCTGAAAACGAATATCGCAAGGAAAATTAGCAGAGACAAATAGTTTTGGAGCTAGTTTTATTAGTTCGTGTATTTTAAAATGTAAATCCCTGGCGACCATGTTTGAACAGGCGGCATATGAAAGGGGCCAACCCTCAGTTTGTTCAGGTATGCTGAAAACGAATATCGCAAGGAAAATTAGCAGAGAGAAATAGTTTTTGTGCTAGTTTTATTAATGCGTGTATTTTGAAATGTAAATCACTGGCGACCATGTTTAAACAGGCGGCATATGAAAGGGGCCAACCCTCAGTTTGTTCAGGTATGCTGAAAACGAATATCGCGAGGAAAGTTAGCACAGACAAATAGTTTTCAAGACAGTTTTATTAATGCGTGCATTTTGAAATGAAAAGGAAAACTAGCACATCAAAGTATTGAAATATTTTTTGTTTTACAAAGGAATCACTACTTATCAAGGCCCAGAGACCACTCGAGGGTTTAAAGAGTGTGCAGTAGTCAATGGGACAATATCATAGTAATCGTTAGAAGTATAAATTTTGTAAATTGGATTACTTAAGAGGAACGGCTTATCAAGAACTTGTTTACATTGGACTTGAAGAGGACGAAATAAAAATATAAAATTTAAAGAACTCGCTAAAAATATTTTAACGATGCCTTTCAACTCGTAAACTGCTTGTTTACATTTGTGTACATTTTTCGAAGATAATAAAAAGTGTAAAAAAAAGTAAACGTTTAGAATCCTAAAAAAATCTCCCGGAAGAATTTTTGCAACATAAAAAATATACAAACCAAAATAAAGAGAGGAGGCAACCCTACTCAAAAATATGGTTTATTACATCGCTTAAAAAAAAGAAGAATCGGGGCCTCCAATAATACGATAATTTGGTGGGGAAGTAAATTGTGTTCTTTTTTCTAACTTGGTTTTAAAAAGTTTTTATTGCTAACATTTATTTTCATAAACTCTAACCACAACTCACAACCCTAATCCGGCCGGTCGGGAAAAAGTTTTTATTTTTTTTAAATTTGTTGAAACCGACGAAATGAATTTTAATGTAAACTTCGTTTGACGTTGGCACGTCGCACGCACGCACGCACAGACACATACACACACATACACACGCACACATAAGCATTCGCTTGTCACCAAGCTAAAGAAGAGAGAAAGTGGGGGAAGGAGAGAAAGGGTCGTGTTCTCTGCACTGCACGTGCCGGGGTCAAACGTAAGTTTAAAAAAATGGCTCGACAAAGTTGTGTCTGAACTTTTTATTCTATGAAACTTAAGATTAATAAAACGAAATAATCGTGACCCGTGGAAATTCCACGGCGAATATTTCGCATTCAATAAGAACAAAACGAAAAAGTAGTGAACAAATAAATATATAAGAAAATGTTGTTTTAACTTATTTTAAAACGTTTATTTAACACAAACAAAAGTAGCGCACAGTTTTAAGTTAGAATAATAAAGAAGTGTCTGATATTTTACAGTCATCTTGTGAGACTCGACAATCGCTCCAAACTCGAAAATTAAGCAAAATACTGGTAGCAACACATCCAATAAATGTCAGCAAACGTTCGAACATGTTTTCTTTTTCACATTAGCGAAACTCTTATTAGAGCAAAAGTTAAAATGAGAAGCAAACACAAATGAAGAAGTCGGTTTTTATCGTTGAGCACAAAAACAAAAACAAAAAGAGTATCTAATCTAATAGGCCTCGTGCTATAGGCCAATCTCTAAAGTCTGTCCCATCGCCTCAGTGTTGCATCCCTGTTTACAAGTACTTTAATGAGATGTGCTCTGATGAATCCATAGCACTTATACCAGTGCCCGGAAAACTTGTCCCGGGAAAACTCGTCTCCGGAAAAACCGTACCCGGAAAACTCGTACTGTTCAGTTTGTTCAGGTATGCTGAAAACGAATATCGCAAGGTAAATTAGCAGAGAAAAATAGTTTTGGAGCTAGTTTTATTAATGCGTGTATTGTGAAATGTAAATCCCTGGCGACCATGTTTGAACAGGCGGCATATGAAATGGGCCAACCCTCAGTTTGTTGAGGTATGCTGAAAACGAATATCGCAAGGAAAATTAGCACAAACAGACAGACTACAAGTTTTGGAACTAGTTTTATTAATGCGTGTATTTTGAAATGTAAATAACTGGCGACCATGTTTTAACAGGCGGCATATGAAAGGGGCCAACCCTCAGTTTGTTCAGGTATGCTGAAAACGAATATCGAAAGGAAAATTAACAGAGAAAGACAGACTACTAGTTTTTGAGCTAGTTTTATTATTACGTGTATTTTTAAATATAAATCACTGGCGAGCATGTTTGAACAGGCGGCATATGAAAGAGGCCAACCCTCAGTTTGTTCAGGTATGCTGAAAACGAATATCGCAAGGAAAATTGGCAGAGACAGACAGACAGACTACTAGTTTTGGAGCTAGTTTTATTAATGCGTGTATTTTGAAATGTAAATCACTGGCGACCATGTTTGAACAGGCGGCATATGAAAGGGGCCAAGCCTCTGTTTGTTTAGGTATGCTGAAAACGAATATCGCAAGGAAAATTAGCAGAGAAAGACAAATAGTTTTCGAGATATTATTGTTTGTATTTTTAAATATAAATGCATAAACACACACATACACACACACTTTCATAAACAAACACACTCGCATAAACATACACATACACAGACACACACGTACACACAAATACACACCAACACAAATCAACTTTCCGTTAAAAACTGTCATGAGCTGGGGAGGGGTGGGTGGCATAAGTGTCAAGCGAATTTGAAAGTTAACGAAATGGATTTCATTTCAACTTCGTTTGCCAATTCCCCTTCCCTTCGCCCACTCCCCCCCACCTGCCCCCCCCCTCTCTCTCTCTCTCTCTCTCTCTCTCTCTCTCTCTCTCGCGCGCGCGCTCTCGCGCGTTTCTCCGTGTCCTTATATATAGACAGACAGAGAGGGAAAAGGGGGGGAGAGACCGAAAGAGACAGAGAATGTGTCTACGCTCTCGTCCACCAACGACGCACACACCCACATACACACACACACTTGCATTAACACACACATACACAGACGCACACACGTCTACATTCACTCTTCAAACTTGTGGGAACATGCCAACCGGATGCTAACGTCTCCAGCATAGAGACAAAATAAAAAAAATCTTCGTTTGCACATGGCTCCACGCATCGCTTCCGTTTGGAAAAAGAAAAATAAGAAACCATGAAAAGAATTATGAACCAATGGCAGAGCTCCCCGCCGAAAATAAAGGCCTGAAATATGACAGCCGCTGGGAGCCGGTTTACGACTATAAAAGGAGGGGACCAGAAAGAAGACGAACAGAAGAAAAGAGATTCGCCCAGCTGTGTCAGTGAACGCACGGACATTCTTCCACCCGACCTCGCTCTCCAGTTAAAAGCCTGATACATATCACCGAAGTAGCACGACTGGCCGCCACTTACCACCCCCGTCGTCTGAAAAGATAACCGCCGCCCTGCCGCTGCTTTATTTTTGCCTATTTCTCTGATGTCAAACAAATTTAAGGTATTTATATTTTCCTCATTTCAAAGTAGACAAGTAGACGACGCATTTATTTAAGGTGTGTAAACTGCACGAGTGTTCAAATGAACGTTGTTACTATGCGCACAGTTCATAAACAAGTCGAATTTCTTTTCAAATTTCGACACTTGTGTAGTTTACACGATTTTCACGTTTAACGTCTTTTTATATTTAATTTTATATTTTATTATACAAAATACTGTTAGAAACCCAGCCAATAAAAATTACCGTGACAATTGTGCAGTTTATAAACCGTGGTGTTCTTGGATAAAATATTTTAAATTTAAATCTAAATTAACGTCTTTTAATTTAATTTGTTAGATGAAAGTATATATATAATATTATTTAAGGGCGGTCGATAAACTGTATAATTACCGTGAGAATGGTGCAGTTTATAAACCGTGGTGTTCTTGGATAAAATATTTTTAATTTAAATCTAAATTAACGTCTTTTAATTTAATTTGTTAGATGAAAGTATATATATAATATTATTTAAGGGCGTTCGATAAACTTTAGAATTACCGTGACAATTGTGCAGTTTATAAACCGTGCTGTTCTTGGATAAAATATTTTGAATTTAAATCTAAATTAACGTCTTTTAATTTAATTTGTTAGATGAAAGTATATATATAATATTATTTAAGGGCGGTCAATAAACTTTAGAATTACCGTGACAATTGTGCAGTTTATAAACCGTGGTGTCCTTGGATAAACTATTTTTAATTTAAATCTAAATTAACGTCTTTTAATTTAATTTGTTAGATGAAAGTATATATATAATATTATTTAAGGGCGTTCGATAAACTGTAGAATTACCGTGACAATTGTGCAGTTTATAGACCGTGCTTTCCTTGTATAAAATTCTGGATGTGTATTTTCCCCCCTAAAGTCCAACCCTATCCTCACCGTGGTAGGGGGGTGTAACGTTGTAGTTTAACAGCTACACGGCTAAATGGGCTCTGGCAAAAAAAAAAAAAAAAATCCAGAAAATGTCGGCATGAGTTTGTTGCGTCCGTCATCTGGTCGTCTTTTTATACGCTTGCATGTGGCGAGCAAAAAGGCGTGAAGGGGGCAGGCTGAAAGGAGAACAATACCCGAAAGATGTAAACCGAACGAAAGAGAAAAATGGGCCTCCCTCCAAGGCCCTGTGTTCTCCCCAGCCTGCTCCCAGTTTCCCCGACTTTGCATGCAACTGGTTTTGAGCTTTTGGAAAGCTCTTTTCTCAGTGTCGGGGTGTTGACTCCACTTCCAAGTTAACAAATAGCTGCAAGTCTGGGTACGGTCCGATTGGTTCCGAAGCTCTTCCGCTGTGAGGTGCGCTTTCGAATCTCCCGAAGGGGGCTACCCTCTAAGCAGGCGACACGTGCTCGTGTTACTATGTAATGCATGCTTGCCTCGACTCGACTAAGGACGACTAGAGTTCGACTAGATTGTGTGCTCACAAGCCGCTTTAAGGCCGCTTTTATTATTCCTACTGTCTACGAACTCCGAAACGGTATGGTAGTGCAATTATATATGACCGTCCTCCAATACGAAATGGTAGTGCAATTATATACGACGGTCCTCCGATATGATAGTAGGAATGCCAGTTTTGTGAGCGATCATCGCCGTCTTATGAACACAAACTAGTGGTATCTTTACGAATCCTGTTGGGTAGAGAGAACACCCCTGTTTTCTCCTCCGCCTGTTATTCTGAGTAGAAACCGCTTTTTAGGAGATGTTCGCAGCAAAGCTTGTTTTTATATAGTGCCCCTCCTTTCGGGAGTTCATCACCTCGCTGCCCAGACGAGAGCTTTCCCCGGTGGAACCTCTTTTTTTTTCTTATTTTTATTTTATTTTCCAGTTTAATGGCGAACGAACAGTCACCAGCAATTGGTCTGCACCGACAGGAAGATGAGTATAGTATCACCCTTTCTTCTTTCTGTTTCGATTTCAGTCTTTGTGATTTGAAAATTTAATTTAACTGTTTCCATTGTTCCAGCTTTCACAGAGCAGTAGATTATCAACACTATAAATATCATCTCTTTTTTATAGATTGGAACAAGCAACAAAACCTAGCAGCATCACCGTTCCTGTCTGCCACATGTCTTGTGCAGTTTGAATCAAGTATTTCTTTCTTTGCGTTCAAGCACATCTGGGTACAATCAAACTGTGTATGATGTATGTCTATCTGTTTCTTCCAACATTAGCATCTCCAAGTCTTGGCAGCAATCATTGTCATAGAAGTAGAGTAAGTATTCTTTTTCTTTCCTTCTGTGTGTATATTTTTGTAATTTCAGGTACTCCTCTTGATCATGATGGAATTCTACTATCAGCTATTGTGAGAATTATGTGGATTGGAAAAAACAACTGAATCCAGCAGCATCAGCTATCCTAGCTGCCACATGTTTCCTGTAGTTACAGAAGTCCTCAAGTAAGTGTTTCTTTCTTTGTGTACATGCACATCTGGGTAAAATCAAATTCTAAACTATTAGCTTTATTTAAATGAATGCAGTTCTGCTTGTATTTCTTCTCATCAGCTAACTTATGCAACTGCAAAAAAGAAATAGGAGTACATGTGTGTTTGATCATAGCCAGAAAGTTAAATATATCATTTTAAAAAAATCCATTAGCTATGTTGTCTCTTTATTATATAAATCAAAAAAAAATTGTTAATAATTAAAAGAAAAAAAAATCATCACAGTAAAAATTATATATATGTAACAAAGAACACAAACAAACATGAAATTGCCATGAGTTTCAGCAAGAAGCAGAAAAGAGAAAAAGTGGAGATAACACCTGGGAAGTAACAGGTAAGAATTTTCTTTATTTCTTTTATTTCTTGTCTCGAATAGCACATAGATTTTTTTCATGTATATATTAAAAAAGAAATAACCCAAGTCCAAAAATTGATGGAAAAACTAAGCATTAAAGTTCAATTAAGCATTAAAAAAATAACTTCTAATAATTATGTGATCTATATACAAATTGTCTCCCTTGAATATATATATATACATATGTATGTATAAATATGTATAAATATATTTATTCAAGGGAGACAATTTATATATTGTCTCCCTTGAATATATCCCAGAGATGTCTCGTGATGCGGAGTTCGAATCGTTCGACTGGTATTAATCGTGACACCCTGCACTGAAGATTCCCTTGAATATATACTAGTATGGGTTCCTGGCGTAGCCCCGGTGTTTGGTGGTGTATGCTCACCCCCCCCCCACAACCAAAAACAAAAGCAAAAAAAACGGTTAATTGTTTTTGATTTGCCCCCTATTATGAACCCTTAAAATTGTTTGTTTTGGGTTCAAATCAAGATATTAAGTTAGATCCATGTCCAAGAAAACTATATCTAAAATTTCAAGTGTTTAGCCCCATAATTGTCGGAGGAGTTTTGTAGAGTTCTCAAAGGTCAAATCCTTGAACTTTGACACCTTAATCGACAAATTTCTGTCCAAATACCAATCGCATAGATTTTCCAAAATCTCAGTACCCTGTATATCAAATTTTGAGTCTGTAGACTAAAATTGACAGAGTTATTGCCTAGGGAAATGTACACACACACACAGACATTTTCACTTTTATAGATAGAAAGATATATAATGAGAGACAGAAAGATAACTATATACAATTATTAATGAATTAGTAGAGATAGTTGTTAAATTTTTGGGGATATGTATGGCAATTTAGATGACAAGACTTACTGCTAGAGTGCTCAATGCATTAGTAAAGGTTACTGTTTAGACTTAAAATATATATAGAGAAATTCAAATGGCAGGACTTATATGTAGATCGCTCAATACATCAGTAGAGCAAGGTAATAAGTTTAAAAAATGCATACGTCAATTTAGATAACCACACTGTTTTTGGTATTCATGTGTGAATATGACATAATGTAATATAAATTTTAATAATTTTATTCAAAATGTTATGATTCTCAATAAAAAATCTAAAATGTCAATATTGCTCTATGTATGATAAAGCATTGGCATATAATTTTCTTTCAATAATATAAACGTTTGATAATATCAGCTCTTTCTAGTGATGAGCACTTATTTAAAGTGTAATTATTAAGTAAAAATCTAAATAAATGTGTTTATTGCTCTGTCTTACTCATATAACTTTAGTTAAATCTTAATATTTATATCTCTTGTAATAAAATAAACGTTTTATAATATTAGCTCTGTCATGTGTTGAGCACTTACTTCAAGTGTAATTATTAAGCAAAAATCTAAATAAAATGTCTTCATTGCTCTATGTCTTATTAGGCACTCTTATATAACTCTAGTTAAATCTTAATGTTTATTAATCCTTTAATAAAATAAACGTTTTATAATATCAGCTCTGTCATGTGTTGAGCACTTACTTCAAGTGTAATTATTAAGCAAAAATCTAAATAAAATGTGTTCATTGCTCTATGTCTTATTAGGCACTCTTATATAACTCAAGTTAAATCTTAATGTTTATTAATCCTTTAATAAAATAAACGTTTTATAATATCAGCTCTGTCTAGTGTTGAGCGCTTATTTCAAGTGTAATTATTAAGTAAAAATCTAAATAAAATGTGTTCATTGCTCTATGTCTTATTGAGCACTCTTATATAACTCTAGTTAAATCTTAATATTTATATCTCTTGTAATAAAATAAACGTTTTATACTATAAGCTCTGTCTAGTGTTAAGCAGTTATTTAAAATGTAATTATTAAGTAAAAATCTAAATAAAATGTCTTTATTGCTCTATGTCTCATTAAGCAGTCTTTTATACCTCTGGTTAAATCTTAATGATTATTTATCCTGTAATTAATTAATCGTTTTATAATATCAGCTCTGTCTAGAGTTGAGCACTTATTTTAAAGTGTATTTATTAAGTAAAAATCTAAATAAAATGTCTTTATTGCTCTATGTCTCATTAAGCAGTCTTATATAAATCTGGTGAAATCTTAATGATTATTTATCCTGTAATTAATTAATCGTTTTATAATATCAGCTCTGTCTAGAGTTGAGCACTTATTTTAAAGTGTATTTATTAAGTAAAAATCTAAATAAAATGTCTTTATTGCTCTATGTCTCATTGAGCACTCTTATATAACTTTGGTTTAATCTTAATGTTTATTTATCCTGTAATAAATAGACGTTTTATAATATCAGCTCCGTCTAGTATTGAGCACTTATTTTAAAGTGTATTTATTAAGTAAAAATCTAAATAAAATGTGTTTATTGCTCTATGTCTCATTGAGCACTCTTATATAACTTTGGTTAAATCTTAATATTTATATCTCTTGTAATAAAATAAACGTTTTATAGTATTAGCTGTGTCTAGAGTTGAGCACTTATTTTAAAGTGTATTTATTAAGTAAAAATCTAAATAAAATGTCTTTATTGCTCTATGTTTCATTAAGCAGTCTTATATACCTCTGGTTAAATCTTAATGTTTATTTATCCTGTAATTAATTAATCGTTTTATAATATCAGCTCTGTCTAGAGTTGAGCACTTATTTTAAAGTGTATTTATTAAGTAAAAATCTAAATAAAATGTCTTTATTGCTCTATGTCTCATTAAGCAGTCTTATATACCTCTGGTTAAATCTTAATGATTATTTATCCTGTAAAAAATTAATCGTTTTATAATATCAGCAAGTTAAATCTTTGTTTATTTATCTTTTAATAAAATAGAAGTTTTATAATATCAGCTCTGTCTAGTTTTGAGCACTTATTTAAAATGTAATTAATCAGTAAAAATGTAAATAAAATGGCTTTATTGCTCTATGTCTCATTGAGCACTCTTATATAACTTTGGTTTAATCTTAATGTTTATTTATCCTGTAATAAATAGACGTTTTATAATATCAGCTCCGTCTAGTATTGAGCACTTATTTTAAAGTGTATTTATTAAGTAAAAATCTAAATAAAATGTGTTTATTGCTCTATGTCTCATTGAGCACTCTTATATAACTTTGGTTAAATCTTAATATTTATATCTCTTGTAATAAAATAAACGTTTTATAGTATTAGCTGTGTCTAGAGTTGAGCACTTATTTTAAAGTGTATTTATTAAGTAAAAATCTAAATAAAATGTCTTTATTGCCCTATGTTTCATTAAGCAGTCTTATATACCTCTGGTTAAATCTTAATGTTTATTTATCCTGTAATTAATTAATCGTTTTATAATATCAGCTCTGTCTAGAGTTGAGCACTTATTTTAAAGTGTATTTATTAAGTAAAAATCTAAATAAAATGTCTTTATTGCTCTATGTCTCATTAAGCAGTCTTATATAACTCTGGTTAAATCTTAATGATTATTTATCCTGTAAAAAATTAATCGTTTTATAATATCAGCAAGTTAAATCTTTGTTTATTTATCTTTTAATAAAATAGAAGTTTTATAATATCAGCTCTGTCTAGTTTTGAGCACTTATTTAAAATGTAATTAATCAGTAAAAATGTAAATAAAATGGCTTTATTGCTCTATGTCTCATTGAGCACTCTTATATAACTTTGGTTTAATCTTAATGTTTATTTATCCTGTAATAAATAGACGTTTTATAATATCAGCTCCGTCTAGTATTGAGCACTTATTTAAAATGTAATTATTAAGTAAAAATCTAAATAAAATGTCTTTATTGCTCTATGTCTCATTAAGCAGTCTTATATACCTCTGGTTAAATCTTAATGATTATTTATCCTGTAATTAATTAATCGTTTTATAATATCAGCTCTGTCTAGAGTTGAGCACTTATTTTAAAGTGTATTTATTAAGTAAAAATCTAAATAAAATGTCTTTATTGCTCTGTCTCATTAAGCAGTCTTTTATACCTCTGGTTAAATCTTAATGATTATTTATCCTGTAATTAATTAATCGTTTTATAATATCAGCTCTGTCTAGGATTGAGCACTTATTTTAAAGTGTATTTATTAAGTAAAAATCTAAATAAAATGTCTTTATTGCTCTATGTCTCATTAAGCACTCTTATATAACTTTGGTTTAATCTTAATGTTTATTTATCCTGTAATAAATAGACGTTTTATAATATCAGCTCCGTCTAGTATTGAGCACTTATTTTAAAGTGTATTTATTAAGTAAAAATCTAAATAAAATGTGCTTATTGCTCTATGTCTCATTGAGCACTCTTATATAACTTTGGTTAAATCTTAATATTTATATCTCTTGTAATAAAATAAACGTTTTATAGTATTAGCTGTGTCTAGAGTTGAGCACTTATTTTAAAGTGTATTTATTAAGTAAAAATCTAAATAAAATGTCTTTATTGCTCTATGTTTCATTAAGCAGTCTTATATACCTCTGGTTAAATCTTAATGTTTATTTATCCTGTAATTAATTAATCGTTTTATAATATCAGCTCTGTCTAGAGTTGAGCACTTATTTTAAAGTGTATTTATTAAGTAAAAATCTAAATAAAATGTCTTTATTGCTCTATGTCTCATTAAGCAGTCTTTTATACCTCTGGTTAAATCTTAATGATTATTTATCCTGTAAAAAATTAATCGTTTTATAATATCAGCAAGTTAAATCTTTGTTTATTTATCTTTTAATAAAATAGAAGTTTTATAATATCAGCTCTGTCTAGAGTTGAGCACTTATTTCAAGTGTAATTATTAAGTAAAAATCTAAATAAGATGTCTTTATTGCTCTATGTCTCATAGAGCACTCTTATATAACTCTGGTTAAATCTTAATGCTTATTTATCCTGTAATAAAATAGACGTTTTATAATATCAGCTCGGCCTAGTGTTGGGCACTTATTTAAAATGTAATTAATCAGTAAAAATGTAAATAAAATGGCTTTATTGCTCTATGTCTCATTGAGCACTCTTATATAACTTTGGTTTAATCTTAATGTTTATTTATCCTGTAATAAATAGACGTTTTATAATATCAGCTCCGTCTAGTATTGAGCACTTATTTAATATGTAATTATTAAGTAAAAATCTAAATAAAATGTCTTTATTGCTCTATGTCTCATTAAGCAGTCTTATATACCTCTGGTATAATCTTAATGATTATTTATCCTGTAATTAATTAATCGTTTTATAATATCAGCTCTGTCTAGAGTTGAGCACTTATTTTAAAGTGTATTTATTAAGTAAAAATCTAAATAAAATGTCTTTATTGCTCTATGTCTCATTAAGCAGTCTTATATACCTCTGGTTAAATCTTAATGATTATTTATCCTGTAATTAATTAATCGTTTTATAATATCAGCTCTGTCTAGAGTTGAGCACTTATTTTAAAGTGTATTTATTAAGTAAAAATCTAAATAAAATGTCTTTATTGCTCTATGTCTCATTAAGCAGTCTTTTATACCTCTGGTTAAATCTTAATGATTATTTATCCTGTAATTAATTAATCGTTTTATAATATCAGCTCTGTCTAGAGTTGAGCACTTATTTTAAAGTGTATTTATTAAGTAAAAATCTAAATAAAATGTCTTTATTGCTCTATGTCTCATTAAGCAGTCTTATATACCTCTGGTTAAATCTTAATGATTATTTATCCTGTAAAAAATTAATCGTTTTATAATATCAGCAAGTTAAATCTTTGTTTATTTATCTTTTAATAAAATAGAAGTTTTATAATATCAGCTCTGTCTAGTTTTGAGCACTTATTTAAAATGTAATTAATCAGTAAAAATGTAAATAAAATGGCTTTATTGCTCTATATCTCATTGAGCACTCTTATATAACTTTGGTTTAATCTTAATGTTTATTTATCCTGTAATAAATAGACGTTTATAATATCAGCTCCGTCTAGTATTGAGCACTTATTTAATATGTAATTATTAAGTAAAAATCTAAATAAAATGTCTTTATTGCTCTATGTCTTATTGAGCACTCTTATATAACTCTGGTTAAATCTTAATGTTTATTTAGCCTGTAATAAAATAAACGTTTTATAATATCAGCTCTGTCTAGTGTTGAGCACTTATTTAAAGTGTAATTATTAAGTAAAAATCTAAATAAAATGTCTTTATTGCTCTATGTCTTATTGAGCACTCTTATATAACTCTGGTTAAATCTTAATGTTTATTTAGCCTGTAATAAAATAAACGTTTTATAATATCAGCTCTGTCTTGAGCACATTTTTAAAATGTAATTATTAAGTAAAAATCTTAATAAATGTATTTATTGCTCTGTCTCATTGAGCACTCTTTATTAACTCTGATAAATCTTAATATTTATATCTCTTGTAATAAAATAAACGTTTTATAATATCAGCTCTGTCTTGTGTTGAGCACTTATTTAGAGTGTAATTATTAACTAAAAATCTAAATAAAATGTCTTTATTGCTCTATATCTCATTGAGCACTCTTATATAACTCTGGTTCAATATTAATGTGTATTTGTCCTGTAATAAAATAAACGTTTTATAATATCAGCTCTGGCTAGTTTTGAGCACTATTTCAAGTGTAATTATTCAGTAAAAATCTAAATAAATTATATAATGCTCGTTCTTAGATATTTGAATAAAAGTAACCTGTTATAATATCAGCTCTTTTTTCGAAGCTTTGTATTTAGTTTTGAAAACATTTGTCATTTATAGCAGAGAAATTTCCTTTAAGAGTGCTCAATGTATGAGTTAATTTTTGGAGTTATTTGAAAAATACAAATTTCTGTTATGCGATCCAAAATTTTCTTTGAGACTGCAAAATAGATAAGTACAGCTCTGTAGTGAGTTTTAAAATTGTGTATTGCGAGTATGCTGGAAAAGTAATTACCAGAGTGCTTAATACTGTGGTAGAGTTCTGTGGAAAGATTTGAAAGAATTTTTCTCATTTGTGCTAGACAAATTTACTTTGAGTAAAGCTCTTTCGTACGTTTAAACAATATGTATATATATATATATATATATATATATATATATATATATACATACATACATATATATATGCCAATGATGCTTGCATGTGCTCCATAGTTTAATATAGCTGTGTAGTAAATTTAACAATTGTGTTGTTTAATTATGCAAGACGATTTTACTTTAAGAGTGCTCAATGCATTTATAGAGCTTTGTAGTAAGATTTGGAAACATTTTGGCAATTATTTTAGACAAATCTACTTCCAGAGTGCTTAATATATTAGTAGAGCTAAATAAAACATTTGAGAAACAGATATGGCATTTCAACTGCATAAATTTATTTTTACAGAGTTCAATACATTAGTAGAGCTAAATATAGACTTTCAAAAAATATGTATGGCAATTCAGCTACACGAATATACTTTGAGAGTGCTCAATACATTAGTAGACGAAAGCATAAAATTCAGAAAACATGAAGAACTCTGCAGTATGTTTTAAAAACCTAAATGTCAATACGTAAGTATAGATATACTGTAAGTTTTTAATATATATATATATATATATATATATATATATATATATATATATGACAAGTATTTGAAACAAGCTTCCTATTTGAGTGCCTAATATATTTGATAGCTCTATGGTTACTTTAAAAAACATATTTCCAAATTATGTTAGACAAATTGTCTTTGAGAGTGCTCATTTTTAAGTAGAGCTCTGTAGAAAATTTTTGAGACATGTTCAGCAATTTAAGTTCATATCAGTTAATAAATAGAGCTATATAGTGAGTTTTGCAAGCTTATATGTCACTTATCCTAGACAAGTTAACTCTTGTAGCTGTGCAATACATAAGTAGAGTTCTGCATTAGTTTTGGGGGTATGGTTCTCACTTTATTAGGGCAATAACTTGGACACATTATACTCTGGACAAATCCATTGAGGACAACCAAAGGTACCCTGTTTTTTTTCCACTCTGTTGAATAAGACTCATCCGTCTTGGTTCACTCTTGGGACATTAAAACAAAAAAGGTGAAGAATTAAAAAAAAAAAACGAATGCAAAAATGTAAATGTCTTTGCAAGTCATTCATTTTCATAACACAAAAATATCTGTAAGAAATTGATAAAAGAATGCACAAACAATAAAATACAACTTTGCTGTCTTGGAATCTAAAATCAGTAGAAACTTCCCCTACTGAAATTCCCGAACACCTCAAAAAAAAAAAAAAAGAATCCTTCCTAATGCAATACGTTTCAAGCAATTACAGTGTCAGACTTGGTACTGCAATGACTCTGTAAACTGAAAAAATATGTATAAAAAAAAATTGTTAAGCAAAATTGATTCATGTTAACACCTCTCCCAACACCACAGATTAACTACAAAAATACTTGATAAAGCAAAACCCAATTACAAATGTGTATGAAAAAAATCAAAATAAAAAAAAATCAAAAAAATCAACCAAGCAATGGATCATGATTTTCTGGTGTTTGATGGAATGTGAGTAGGCATACAGCCTGGATAATTTTCAAAGGTAAGTGATGATATTCATTATTATTGTCTTTTTGGATTAGTTAGATATATCTCATAACTATAATTGTTTTATGTATATATTTATATGTCTAGATGTTATGTGTGCTATTTGTATGTTCCCTTTAGAAAAGAAAATTTAACTTAAATACACGTTGATGTGTCAAGGTAACAGCAGGCATCGATCGGGCACTTCCAGACGCCAACCTACACGGTGCAGAGAAAGAACAGAAAAAAAACTAAGTCCCGATGCGCCTAGCAGATCAGAAGGCATTTTGCTACGCCTACATGCACCCAACATGGAAGTAGGCGTCGATCGGGCACTTCCAGACACTTACTTACACTGTTTTGATCTTGGAAATTTTCAATTGTATACACGTTGACTTGATTTGGTCTATAGGATTCTCATTTACCTATACCTACGTCCCCTCTTGTTTGGACTTAGAAATTTTAATTGGATACACGTTGACTTGACTTAGTCTATAGGATTCTCATTTACCTATACCTACGTCCCCTCTTGTTGGGACTTAGAAATTTTCAATTGAATACACGTTGAGATGACTTGGTCTATAGGATTCTCATTTACCTATACCTACGTCCCCTCTTGTTTGGACTTAGAAATTTTCAATTGAATACACGTTGAGATGACTTGGTCTATAGGATTCTCATTTACCTATACCTTCGTCCCCTCTTGTTTGGACTTAGAAATTTTCAATTGAATACACGTTGAGATGACTTGGTCTATAGGATACTCATTTATCTATACCTTCGTCCCCTCTTGTTTGGACTTAGAAATTTTCAATTGAATACACGTTGAGATGACTTGGTCTATAGGATTCTCATTTACCTATACCTTCGTCCCCTCTTGTTTGGACTTAGAAATTTTCAATTGAATACACGTTGAGATGACTTGGTCCATAGGATTCTCATTTACCTATACCTTCGTCCCCTCTTGTTTGGACTTAGAAATTTTCAATTGAATACACGTTGAGATGACTTGGTCTATAGGATTCTCATTTACCTATACCTTCGTCCCCTCTTGTTTGGACTTAGAAATTTTCAATTGAATACACGTTGAAATGACTTGGTCTATAGGATTCTCATTTACCTATACCTTCGTCCCCTCTTGTTTGGACTTAGAAATTTTCAATTGAATACACGTTGAGATAACTTGGTCTATAGGATTCTCATTTACCTATACCTTCGTCCCCTCTTGTTTGGACTTAGAAATTTTCAATTGAATACACGTTGAGATAACTTGGTCTATAGGATTCTCATTTACCTATACCTTCGTCCCCTCTTGTTTGGACATAGAAATTTTCAATTGAATACACGTTGAGATGACTTGGTCTATAGGATTCTCATTTACCTATACCTTCGTCCCCTCTTGTTTGGACTTAGAAATTTTCAATTGAATACACGTTGAAATGACTTGGTCTATAGGATTCTCATTTACCTATACCTTCGTCCCCTCTTGTTTGGACTTAGAAATTTTCAATTGAATACACGTTGAGATAACTTGGTCTATAGGATTCTCATTTACCTATACCTTCGTCCCCTCTTGTTTGGACTTAGAAATTTTCAATTGAATACACGTTGAGATAACTTGGTCTATAGGATTCTCATTTACCTATACCTTCGTCCCCTCTTGTTTGGACTTAGAAATTTTCAATTGAATACACGTTGAGATGACTTGGTCTATAGGATTCTCATTTACCTATACCTTCGTCCCCTCTTGTTTGGACTTAGAAATTTTCAATTGAATACACGTTGAGATGACTTGGTCTATAGGATTCTCATTTACCTATACCTTCGTCCCCTCTTGTTTGGACTTAGAAATTTTCAATTGAATACACGTTGAGATGACTTGGTCTATAGGATTCTCATTTACCTATACCTTCGTCCCCTCTTGTTTGGACTTAGAAATTTTCAATTGAATACACGTTGAGATGACTTGGTCTATAGGATTCTCATTTACCTATACCTTCGTCCCCTCTTGTTTGGACTTAGAAATTTTCAATTGAATACACGTTGAGATGACTTGGTCTATAGGATTCTCATTTACCTATACCTTCGTCCCCTCTTGTTTGGACTTAGAAATTTTCAATTGAATACACGTTGAGATGACTTGGTCTATAGGATTCTCATTTACCTATACCTTCGTCCCCTCTTGTTTGGACTTAGAAATTTTACATTGAATACACGTTGAGATGACTTGGTCTATAGGATTCTCATTTACCTATACCTTCGTCCCCTCTTGTTTGGACTTAGAAATTTTCAATTGAATACACGTTGAGATGACTTGGTCTATAGGATTCTCATTTACCTATACCTTCGTCCCCTCTTGTTTGGACTTAGAAATTTTACATTGAATACACGTTGAGATGACTTGGTCTATAGGATTCTCATTTACCTATACCTTCATCCCCTCTTGTTTGGACGTAGAAATTTTCAATTGAATACACGTTGAGATGACTTGGTCTATAGGATTCTCATTTACCTATACCTTCGTCCCCTCTTGTTTGGACTTAGAAATTTTACATTGAATACACGTTGAGATGACTTGGTCTATAGGATTCTCATTTACCTATACCTTCGTCCCCTCTTGTTTGGACTTAGAAATTTTCAATTGAATACACGTTGAGATGACTTGGTCTATAGGATTCTCATTTACCTATACCTTCATCCCCTCTTGTTTGGACTTAGAAAATTTCAATTGAATACACGTTGAAATGACTTGGTCTATAGGATTCTCATTTACCTATACCTTCATCCCCTCTTGTTTGGACTTAGAAATTTTCAATTGAATACACGTTGAGATGACTTGGTCTATAGGATTCTCATTTACCTATACCTTCATCCCCTCTTGTTTGGACTTAGAAAATTTCAATTGAATACACGTTGAAATGACTTGGTCTATAGGATTCTCATTTACCTATACGTACGTCCCCTCTTGTTTGGACTTAGAAATTTTCAATTGAATACACGTTGAGATGACTTGGTCTATAGGATTCTCATTTACCTATACCTTCGTCCCCTCTTGTTTGGACGTAGAAATTTTCAATTGAATACACGTTGAGATGACTTGGTCTATAGGATTCTCATTTACCTATACCTTCGTCCCCTCTTGTTTGGACTTAGAAATTTTCAATTGAATACACGCTTAGATGACTTGGTCTATAGGATTCTCATTTACCTATACCTTCGTCCCCTCTTGTTTGGACTTAGAAATTTTCAATTGAATACACGCTGAGATGACTTGGTCTATAGGATTCTCATTTACCTATACCAACGTCCCCTCTTGTTTGGACTTAGAAATTTTCAATTGAATACACGTTGAGATGACTTGGTCTATAGGATTCTCATTTACCTATACCTTCGTCCCCTCTTGTTTGGACTTAGAAATTTTCAATTGAATACACGCTGAGATGACTTGGTCTATAGGATTTTCATTTACCTATACCAACGTCCCCTCTTGTTTGGACTTAGAAATTTTCAATTGAATACACGTTGATATGACTTGGTCTATAGGATTCTCATTTACCTATACCTTCGTCCCCTCTTGTTTGGACTTAGAAATTTTCAATTGAATACACGCTGAGATGACTTGGTCTATAGGATTCTCATTTACCTATACCAACGTCCCCTCTTGTTTGGACTTAGAAATTTTCAATTGAATACACGTTGAGATGACTTGGTCTATAGGATTCTCATTTACCTATACCTTCGTCCCCTCTTGTTTGGACTTAGAAATTTTCAATTGAATACACGCTGAGATGACTTGGTCTATAGGATTCTCATTTACCTATACCTACGTCCCCTCTTGTTTGGACTTAGAAATTTTCAATTGAATACACGTTGACTTGCATTGGTCTATAGGATTCTCATTTACCTATACCTACATCCCCTCTTGTTTGGATTTAGAAATTTTCAATTGAATACACGTTGACTTGACTTGGTCTATAGGATTCTCATCTACCTATACCTTCATCCCCTCTTGTTTGGACTTAGAAATTTTCAATTGAATACACGTTGAGATGACTTGGTCTATAGGATTCTCATTTACCTATACCTACGTCCCCTCTTGTTTGGACTTAGAAATTTTCAATTGAATACACGTTGACTTGACTTGGTCTATAGGATTCTCATCTACCTATACCTACATCCCCTCTTGTTTGGATTTAGAAATTTTCAATTGAATACACGTTGACTTGCATTGGTCTTATCATCCCCTCCTCACCCCCATGCCAGAATGTTCGACCACCCTATATTCTTTAATGGAACTTTTATCAAATCAATCCTTGGCCCTTTATTATTCCTGATTTTCATAAACGACTTCCCTGATAAAATTGTCTCTGAGATGGGTATATTTGCTGATGACACTATGCTCTATAACAGACTCAAAGGAAAATAAATGAAGACATATCTAAGGAAATTGCTAAAAACTCTCGAGGACGCATAGTAGCATGTCTGTAGTAGAATGGGGCCAAAACTGGATGGTAATGTTTAATGCCGGCAAGATTAAGCTTATTTCTTTTAATGGGGCCGTAACTGGTTGGTAATGTTTAATGCTGCCAAGACTAAGCTCATTTCGTTTAATAATTACAAGAAACTTTCTCAAATACTGAATGCCATGACTAATGATAAACTAGTATTTCCCTCAAGATTCTAGGGTTAACATTCACAGACCAGAAAGAAAGAGGTTGTCATGACCAAGATGGACATCAAGACTGTTCCTCATATTATTGTTATTATTTCTCCCCAAGCAACACCTATCTACAACTCTCACTGGCTAGGTTTCACTTCTGCGTGCTCATGTTCAATAGAATCTTCCCTTGGTGAACAATGGTAACACTCTGCTGGTTTGTAATGACTGTGCTCCACTGATATCATCAGAAAAAAAAACTTCATCATTCAAAAATATTTTCTCCAATCTATTGTTCCCCCTCGCCAAACTTTCACAAGAAACACCCGTCCAGCAGAAAACACTATCACTAATTCCCCCCCCCCCCCACTGTTTATCTGTGCCTAAACCTAAACGTAGATTCCATGAGCAAAGCTTCTTTCTTAAAACTACACGCCTGTGGAATGGTCTTCCGTTTTTCTGCTTTCCAGCTGACTACAATATGGTTGTCTTCAAGTTTAATGTAAACAAGTTTTTGAGGAGCCGTTCCATATAAGTAAACAAATTTACCGAATCTCCATTGCTAATGGTTACTATATTGTCTAATGCACCTTTGGCAGTCGGACTGACGTATACCCACAATTTGTTGTCTCTGCTTTTGTATTCAATGTATTTTGTGTCTTTCTTCCAAACCCTTACACGACCACTGCAACAACCTCAATAGCTTCGCCATCCAGATATACTTTATTGGCTTCATGAGACAAAATGCACCAAACATTGATGCTTTTTGTTTTTCTATTTCCTTTTGAAAAACTTCATCATGTTCTGCAAAACCAAAAACAAATACAACCCACCTTTTCCCTCTTCCTAATTCCCCTTTCTGTCTCCCCCCCCCCACTTCCTGACTGGTTTCCTAACTTAAAATGTACCAAACATTAATACTGTAACACTTTTCCCTTGTGGGAATTAAAATGCAGACACAAGACTGAACCCTTAAGCTTACTGTAAACTGTTTTTGACTCCTGGTGGGGGCATGAGACCAATGAATTCGTCAATCATTTTTATAACCACCGGCTGTGCTAAACCAACCAATGAAATCTTCCAAAGTTAATATAAAAATTGTCGAATTTTGGATTCAGTCAGTTCGCCGTTAACTACATCACGGACCGCATTTGATTCTTGGCCGCCATCTTGGTTACTGCCAATTACACTCAGGATCTGATCTGAACTATGCCGCCATCTTTGTTCAACATAATGTCTCAACACTTAACAGTAACACTAATTATCTTTATTGTCTGCACGCTTGTGGAATTGTCTTCCATTTTCCTGCTTTCCAGCTGGCTACACTGTGGTTGTCTTCAAGTCTAACGTAAACAAGTTTTTGATGAGTCATTCCATACGAGTTAACAAATTTACCGAATTTCCATTACTAACGATTACTATATAGTCCAATTTCTACTGTACACTCTTTTACCCTTATCCTCGAGTGGCCTCTTGGCCTTCATAATTGGTGATGCCTGTGTAAAAAAAAAACCCCCAAAAACTGTATTTCTCGTGGTTAACGGTGGCTCTGCGGGTTTGTTCCTTGCTAACGGAGTCAGAAACGGCTTCGTTGCTGGGTTCGAATCTCTCGAGCTGCAGTGATAGTGACACCCTGCACTGATAATTCCCGAAAGGATGAAACACTAGTGTCCATAGGTATTTAAAAAAATAATTATGGTGATAATTATATATATATATATATATATATATATATAGAGAGAGAGAGAGAGAAATAGATATATATAGAGAGAGAGAGAAATAGATATATATATATAGAGAGAGAGAGAAATAGATATATATAGAGAGAGAGAGAGAAATAGATATATATATATAGAGAGAGAGAGAAATATATATATATATATAGAGAGAGAGAGAGAGAAATAGATATATATATATAGAGAGAGAGAGAAATAGATATATATATATAGAGAGAGAGAGAAATAGATATATATATATATAGAGAGAGAGAAATAGATATATATATATATAGAGAGAGAGAGAAATAGATATATATATATATAGAGAGAGAAATAGAAAGGAACAAACCAAGTTATGTGTTCATCAACAGTTGCCATATTGTCCAATTTCTACTGTACACTCTTGAACCTTTATCCTCGAGTGGCCTCTTGGCCTTGATAAGTGGTGATGCCTATGTAAAAAAAAAAATTGGATACGTCACTTCCATTCTTTATCTTGATCGCTGGACATTGAACAAGACGCCCGCACATCCCACAGCTCTGCACCTTATGCTAGACAATGCATCACAAGAACTCCTACACGCATCATCTACCAGCACACACGCACTGCACATGCTCATTTTTTTCCTCTAAATAAATCTATTTATTTACGAATCTCATAAATCGGTGACTTTCTGTGTATCATTACTTCTACATACGGCATAATCACGTTGACACACCGATTCCCGCTGGATCACCGAAGTTAAGCAACGTTGAACCTGGTCAGTACTAAATGGGTGACAATTTGGGACTTTCAGTGGATGCAACATGAATGCTATTTCCAAAATAACTGAATGCAACAAGAAAACTATTTCCAAAATAACTGAATGCAACATGAATAGTATAAAAAAATGAATGCAACAAGAAAACTATTTCCAAAATAACTGAATGCAACATGAATAGTATAAAAAAAAACTGACTGCAACAAGAAAACTATTTCCAAAATAACTGGATGCAACATGAATACTATTTCCGAAATAACTGGATTCAGCATTAAATAACTCAAAAAGTGTTGATATGCCGTAAACAGATATACTTTATCCACATCTCAATTATGATTTGATTCCATTGTCTTGCACTTCTTGTACATAAATTCATTATTCTTTCTCAATATATGATTGCCTACATCACAAGATCTCCAGCTACACTATAACTGGAAATGTTTTCCCAATTAGTAAATCATTTCTCTCTGATAGGCTCATAAAAGTAGTGGTGGATGGGCACAAAGTCCCTCAAGGGTCCATCCTGGGCCCAACTCTCTTCCTCATCTACATCAATGATCTGCCAAAACACATACTTAGATCATTCGTTGGCATCTATGCTGATAAAACTACGATCTAAAGGCTGATAAAACTACGATCTAAAGGCCGTAAATGAGAAAGTTCTCTCTGATTCTCTCTCCTCTGACCTTGAGTGCGTGCTGCAGTGGGGGAAGAGGTGGCTGGCTACTTTTAATGCATCTAATACCAAGCTTCTTTCTTTACATCATCAACGCTCTGATCCCCATCTGGCATCAATTGAAATGGATGTCTCTCGTCTTGGGGAGGCTTCATGTTTTGACAAGCTTCTGGGCTTGACCTTTACTCCTGATCTTAAATGGAGCACATACATCAAATCTGTTGCCAAGGTCTCTGGGAAAAGTAGATATCTCACTACTGATGCAATTCTCTATGTAAAAGCCAAGTACGACTAAGGATGGAGTACTGCTGCCACATCTGGGAAGGAACTGCTAAAAACAGCTTATCCTACCTTGACAGAGTTCAAAATAGACTTCATATCTTAGTGGGGGATGCCCTTTTCTCTTCCCTGCAACCTCTCTCCCACAGAAGAAATGTTTCAAGCTCGTCTGAGCTTCAATCTCTGGTCCCCCCCCATCGCCAATCTTTCGCAAAAACACCCATCTAGCTGAAACCACTGGCAATAATTTTCCCCACTCTTTAACTGTGCCAAAATCCAAACGTAGATTCCACGAACAAAGCTTCTTTCTCAGAAGTGCCCGCCTGTGGAACTCTGTTCCGTTTGCCTGTTTCCCACCTGACTACAACTTGGATGTCTTCAAGTCCAACATAAACAAATTCCTGATGAACCGCCCCTTAAGTAATCCAATTCATCAAATCTCCATTACTAACGATAACTACAATATTATCCCGTTGATTACTGTACACGTAATAATCCTTATCCTCGAGTGGCCTCCAGGCCTGGATAAGTGGTGACTCCTATGTGAAAAAAGAGAGGGTAATTCTTGTGTGCCCAAATGCTTCTAAGTACCACAAAAACATTGATTTTTTCTTTTCTTTTTTTTTACTCTTTCACTCCAAACGAACGATGTTGCCACTTGGAATGTAACATTACTATTTGGGATCGTGTCTAACGGGGGACTGCGGAGAGTCGAACAGCGAGATGTTTGTTCACATTACATTTAAATATCTGCAGATTAATGCAGTCAGGGAAGCAGGAAACAAGGAAAAAATTCCAAAGTCTAACAGTTAAAGGGAAGAAGGAAGAGTAGAATGCTTTCCGGCATCTAGGGACATCAATAATGAAGGGGTGAGATTTTGCTTATTGTCGACTCTTTCTACTACAACCATTGATCACCACACATTCAAAGAAAAACAAAGACTTTTATTTAACTTCAATCATTGTAATACGTTTTATTGCGTGTGTGTGTGTGTGTGTATATATATATATATATATATATATATATATATATGTATTCTTTTTGTTTGTTGTTGTTGATTTATAAAGTTCATTTTAATATTTTTGTTGACTGTTTTTTGTTTCATTTTTTATTTTTTATCCAAAGCATATACCAATTTTTTTTCAGCAGACTTGAAGCATTTTACTGAGAAATTAGAAAAAAATAAAAAATAAATTAAAAAAAATAATAATAATAAAAATGTTTGGAACCACAATTAAATTTTTTTCCCCCTTATAGAAAAAAATACATTTTTCTCTTTTATTTTCACTTTAAAAGACTGTGTGGGGTTATTTTGAGAGGTGGGGGAGGGAAATATTTATATATAAATTTTTTTTTTTCCATTAAAAAAATTATTTTTTTCACTTTAATTAATTTATTTATATTTTTTTTGGTTTTTTATTTCGTCCATTTTTCTTTTTTTAAATTTGGAATGGGTTGTGGTTGAGGATGTTTTAAAAAAATCATATATAAACATTAAAAAAAATGAAAACATTGTCTTTTTATTCTTAAAAAAATTGGGATTGTATGTTTTTTTTACTTCATTTCAAAGCATATAGTTTTCTGGGGTTTTTTTTGGTTTTTTTTTTAAATCTTTCTAAAATTTGTTGAACTTTTGGAGGAGGTCATCATTTCCGTCATAAATTAAATAACGCTGTAAAACGGGAGGATGAGAGGTCAACTCGTTAAAACAAACAAAAAACGACAAAACATCTACAAGAATGAAGGTAAAATGTTTAGAGAAAGAACACAAAAAGAAGGATCAAATATGTCACTGAATTGCATGAGCCGTAAAAAAAAAACAAAAAAAAACCTTATCCCCAAGTAGCCTCCGGGCCTTGATAATGGTGACTTCCATGTAAAAAAAAATGGAAGAATCTAGGATCATTTAACAAACGAAAGGAAAATTGATGAATTAATAATGCCCAAATTTTCTTAATCTAATTCCTAAAACTTCTTATATCATTCTCCATTTTTTTTTTTCAAACTGCATCTCCACCGAAACACAAGGTCACAGAGTGGCACTAGGCAGATCAAATGATTACATTTTTTTTATGGATCATTCTTTTTTGAGCCTATTAAAATAGCTGCCACTTGGCAGGCGTAAGTCGACTTAAAGTGTTCTTGTACGCATGCGCAAATATACATTTTTACGTTAAAGTTGGTTCTTTTTTAACTGTCTCATATCTGTCTTATTTAAGATCATATGCGTTTTGTTTATTTATCGCGGACTATTTTCCTCGTCTTTATTAGTTGTTGTTTCGTGACGTTTTCGCCAACTATTCCTCTGGCCTTTGTCAAGTGGTTACCGCGACGGGATAGGAACTCCGTATCTCCTAACTGCATTCTCAGCAATTACTGCCTTCCATAGTTGTCGTCTAAAAAATAAATCATTAAATAATACTCATCTTAATAAGCATTCCAATTAATTAAATTATATAAACGTTTTATAGTGTGTAAAAACACCAAAAACTTTTCCAGATAGGTAGAAGAGTAACTTATCTTACATAACATTTGTTATATTTTTTACCACCTTTTTTAATCTCTGTGGATTGTAAAACAAACCCTGCTGTTTCTATTTTTATTACTACAAATCTTATATATGGCATAATCACGTTGACACACCGGCTCTCGCCAGATCACAGAAGTTAAGCAACATTGAACCTAGCCAGTACGAGATGGGTGACCATTTGGGAATTCTAGGCACTGTGTGTGCTTTCCGCTTGTCTCGGCATTCGTATCCAGTTGTCCTGAACCTCCACTTGCCACTGGTATTCAACAATGTCGACTCAGGGGAGGTGGGGCTGGAGATTGCGCAACTCTTGCCACAAAAATTTCATGTGCAGGCACCCTTACCATGGGTATCCTTAGTCTGTCAAGACTGAAGGAAGCCTTGTACTACTAATCGTAATTAGTCTGTCTAGAAATGTAATCGATTAACTAAAATAATATGAGAGTTCAATAGAAACGTTGTTTTAATTTGAATAAAATATGCGCGGCTCTATACAGACTTCTTTCTCCATGTGAATTTTATTCTATTCAAATTAAAACAACGTTTCTATTGAACTCTCATTCTTGACGTTATTCTTACGTTACCTTCAAACATTTCAAAATACCACCGCCAGATACAATGCAAGGCTCTAAATTTACAGCATGGCAAGGAAGAAGAAAAGGAAAATAAGAAAAAAAACAGAAGATGGAGTATACCTCTGAAAAATATTTGATGAATTTCAAACAAGTAAAATATTTGTTTAATTTCCTAATATTACATTATGATTTGGCTTTCAAGCGCACTTGATGCGTATTTTATTTTATATAAATAATATATTAACTTTAACCATTTATTTGATATTATTTGATTCAAGGATGGAAAAAATTCACCAGATAAAAGTATATATACCGTACTTTGTGGTAATTGCATCAAGTCCAGGGTAATTGCACCAAAGTGCTCTTTTGGCAACCACGCATATAAAGAGGACTTCTTTTTTTTTAGTTGATGCAATTACCCCAAAGTAGGGTATACATTTTTTATTAAATGATTAATAATTGGCAAAAAAATATAGAAACAGTTTTAAACGATTTTTATTAATCGTCTGTGATTTCTTTTATTTATTTAATAATTTAAAATGCAAAAAAAAAAAATTTAAAAACAGTTTTTTTGTTGTTTTCTTTTTGGCTCAACAGTGTTCCGGTATTAACATTTGTAATAACAGGTTAATTTGATTCCCAAAATATATGGTGGAATTAAGAAACGAAAAAAGAATGGAGAGAATGGAAAATGATCTGTATGCCTAACTATATCAGTTTTAGAAGTTTCCAGGCGATGAGAATGGGGGAAAACTGAACATTCCCCCCCCCAAAAAAAAAATTTTAAGCAATAAAAAATAATGAATATATTGATAGAAGAAGAAACACTGTTGGGTGAAGGGTGGGGGTAAGAAAACAGGAAATAATTTTTTTTTTTTGGGGGGGAGGGTTAAATTGATTAGATATTAGGGAGGTAGAGGAGAAAAGAGGAAGAAGAAGAAGATCCGGGAAGAGAAGGGGAAAGAAAGAGAGAGCAGATCTGAAAATAAAGAAAAGATCTGGAGAGAGAGAGGGGGTATGGAAGAGGAAGACGAAATCCGGGAAGAGGGGGGGAGGGTATGGACATAAAAAAACATTTAAGCAATCAAAAATAATTAATATTTTGATAAAATAACATTGTTGGGGGAGGAGGTAGGAAAACAGGAAAGAGTTTTTTTTAGAGGGGGGGAGGAGGGATTAAATTAATTAGATATGATTTGGAGAGAGAGGAGAGTGAGGAGGAGAGAGAGAGAGTGGCTGGGGGAAGAGGAAGAAAAAGATCCAGGGAAGAGAGCAGGGGAAGGGAAAGAGAGAAAAGATCTGGGGAGAAAATGAAGAGCAAGGAAGAGGGAGGGAGAGAAAATGGGAAGAGAGAGAGAGCAGTTTGAAATATAGGAAGACATAAGGCAGACTATGGATGGGATGAAGATAGAGAAAAAGGTCAGAAGGTCAGTGAGGGTCATCAAAGGTCAAGGCAAACATGCTGGCATTATTATGGCAGGAACTTTATTTGCTTTACATCAACTCGATTTGAGTCATTTAAAGCGGAAACTATACATTTTTGCAAAAGATTGCATAAGATTCAGTTGAAAGCAAGTTACTATTTTACCCTTGAAGGGAGTAGGGGTTAATACCTTTCGCAATAGTATTAGTGCATAGTTAGACATAGTAGATATGACAGAATTTTGATGTGGCATAGCTGATTCAATAGTCCATAATGGCGTCCATTAATCGCAGCCCTCTCTCAAGATATGGAGGCATAATTGATGGAAATAAAGAAAAACTGGAGGAATAATAGATGGAGGTAAAATAGATGGAGGTATAATAGATGGAATCGCTCATTTTTTTTAAAAATCAAATCGATTGATTGCCTGCTCTAGTTGGGGACCTATTGCGGTGCATCGAAAGCTTAACATGCTTTCCTGCAGTGACTTAATCCACAATATGTTATAGTCTTCATTGCACTGTAGAGAATCTATTGTTAATTCTATAAAATTATTTTTATATATACTGGCTTGAATTCAAGTTTAAAATACAAAACTCAAGTATCATGCTTCAATTGTGCTCTAAACAGAAACATTCAGTTCGAACGCGATCCTGTCGTATAAAAGAACCTACTGTTGATTTTATGAAATTATTTTTACATAATCGCTTGAATCAAATTTAAACATACAAACTTCAAATATCATGGTTCACTTGTGCTTTAAAAAGGAAGCATTCATTTCGAACGTGTCCCTGTCATATAAAAGAATGCACAGTCGATTTTATAAGGTGGGCCTTTCTGCTTGTGTGGTGATAAAACTTCTCACGTGCACTTGTGATGTTAGGTTGTATAAAAGTGTTAACTTTGGTCAAATTCGGACTGTACTTTCTTTAATCGGATTTTTTTTTGAATTATCGATTTTCATTACTCATCAGTCGTATTTCAATATAATACCTATGTAAGAACATCCACAGACAGATCAATAAAATAATCGGCCTAGCTGTTTCTGAGTTTATAGGGAACAAACTCTCTCTCACACACTCACACACACTTGCATAAACACACACACACACACACTCACTCGCATAAACAGACACATACACTCACGCACATACTTGTATAAACACACACACTCACACATACACTACTCGCATAAACACACACATACTCACAAAAACACACACATGCACACACTCGCATAAACACACACACTCGCATAAACAAACACATGCACTCACGCACATACTCGCATAAACACACACACACTCACCCACACACTCGCATAGACACACACGTACACTCACAAACACACACTCACATATACACACACACATACACTCACACACACTCGCATAAACACACACTCACACACACACACATTCGCATAAACAAACACACAAACAAACAAACACACAAACAAACATACTAACACAGCTCCTTTTATACAATAGTAGAGAAATAGATATTTAGCATTTATTGATGGAACATGAAATGAACTTGGCCTTCGGGCCAGGATCAAAGTGTAGTATCCTTCATGACGCAGTTTTTTTTTATTTTTGTTACTGACCAGAGTGTCCCCCTTTTTTGGGGAGCTGGTTTCCCTCCACACTAAAAACCGACCTTATGTCTAACTCTGCCCTCGAGGGGAGGCAATGAAAAAAAAAAAAAACGAGATTGAGGAAAGTTTTTAAATTTCATTTTTGGCTAGGAGTAAACTCACCATCGTAAAATTGTTGTCTTTTCTGTAAATTGGGGATCATCTAAGTCCATTAAAGCCATAGAATGACTGCGGTATTTTGGCGAGAGTGTCTGGTGTTGGATGAGTCTAAAAAGTAGAGGCAAAGTTGCATGTTCACCGACCTCCAATTTTTTACCCCCGCCTCCCGATTCGGATTTCATGTCTAAGCAGAAAGGAAAAATTTCGACCTGTTATATTTTATTGCGTAAATCATTGTAAAGTTTTTGTTTATGTTAAATAAATTGGTCAGGAGCAAAGTGTAGTAACTGTTCTATTACTGCACTTTATTTTTCTGTCCTTGGTCAGTGAAAGAGAAATTTGTCTAGATGGAGGCAATTTAAATTTTTGCTCTAAGCCAGTGTTGCATTTTGGGCAATTGTTTTTATTTCGCCCTCTATGTTAAAAACTGACCTCGTAACTTAACTCTGCTCTCGTGGGGAGGCAAGTAAATAAGAAGAGTGTCTTCTCAACAGGGTCTGCAAATGCATTTGAGAGCGATAAGAGACGCATAAATACTTCAACTAGTATCTCATTTCACCTTGAGAAAGAGAGAGAGAGAGAGAGACACACACAGAAAAGGAGTAGGAGAAGTAAAACAAAAAAAAGGAACCACAAATAAGGAATCATACCAGCGACCCTCTTTTACATAGTGCTATAAAATGATGGATTTGCACTCCTCCGCTCTGAATATTGTCGACCCTCGAGTTTGGACAATGGGTGTGTTTTGCCCTGAAGCTTGCGAACCTTACGCCCCTCCTGCAAAAAGGCACGTGATTCTAACATAAATGGCGGCCTACAAGTCAGGGAGGAGGTAGACGATGAGGAGGCAGTGGCAGCAGTGGATGTTGGGACATGGTGGGAAGTAGGGGGAGAAGAGGAGGCGGACGTGGATGTCACAGATGTTGAAGTTGTCGTCGACACAGAGTGCAGACAGGGAGCTGGTCCGGTCGACCCCCCAGTCTTACACTGCGTGTTTTGCGACCACCACTGGATATTTTGAACGTTTGAGGCCTGCGTATTTACAGAACCTGTCTGGGTCACGCACTTTGTGCTAGCAGTTGCAAAATTGCCACCGGGAGTAGCTGTAGAAGAGGAAGTGGCAGTAGTGATGGATGCGGTAGTCACGGCAACAGAAGCCAATGCCGTCGTGGTGGTGGTGGTAGGAGTAATGGAAGAGGTGGTTGAGAAAGGCGTGGCTGTTGAAAGATGGGTGAGTTTGTGAGATGTCGACGTCAAAGTCGTCGACGTAAGCGGCTTCGATACGCCAACGCTGGAAGAACTTTCTGCTGCCGATGAAGAAGGGCAGTCCGTAGCACCAAATGTGTTTGGAAGTACTTGAGAAGCGGAACAGTGAAGACCAGATTTCTCTTCCGATGGGGCAATTTTCTTCGGAGAGGTATGAAACGGTGTACCTAACATACTCTGACCCACAACCTCAGACATCTTAGTTTGAAGCCCCCCGCTGTCACCTGAAGAGATGGCTGGTGTTGGGCTATCGCCGCGTTGTGTTGTGGCAGTACCGGTTTCTAATTCTTTGACCAGATTTGGGTCAAATTTACCGACAAGGTGGCGAACGGTTTTCCCGTCTCCAAGCGGTAAGTCAACCCCTTCCGGTGGAACAGCCAACATCGATTCATCCATACTTTTAGCTTTTAGAATTCGGACTCTTTCAGGGTCAACATGCGTCACGGTACTTTTGTCGCTTGGGTGAACGTTCTTTGATCCGGAGTCCTTACTGCCGGCAACTGCATGGCACTCGGATTGTCTCTCGATGAAATGGCAAGACAATGGCGAATCACGGGCATTGGACATGGCAGCCCCTTCAAACAGGTGCGACTTGGATGCAGAGAGATCTTTGATGATGTTGGGCGGTGGTTCCTTAGACCTCTGTTCGATGTGCTTCGTCATCTTTGTCACACATCCGGACAAGATGGATGGCTCTTCTGAGGACGACAGCACATTTGCATTGACAGCAGACGCTTGTTCTTTACTAGGTAGGGTAACCGGGGTTGTCTTTGAATGGCACGGATCATGATCCTGGTCCAGATCTGTCTGTGATTTATCGTCAGATCCCTGAAACTCCTGTTTTCTTAAAGCTTTCGGCGTAAGCTGCGCAGTTGTGGTGGTGTTAACGGCGTCGACACCTGCTGGCGTGCTAGCTGTATTTTTCGGACTGACACAGGTTGATGTGGTTTTGCTAGCAGTTGTGCTGGGAATGTTGGCAGTGGATGCGGCAGTGGTAGTTGTTGGAGGTGTAGATGAGGGTGGCATAACTTTCGAGGAAGTTGCCTGAACCCCCAAGGCAGTAGTCAGGGTGGTTTGGTTCGGGCTTTCTGACAGGCCAGCCAGATCTTCCGTTTCTTTGTCGAAGGACTCTTTTGCCAAGCATTCATAATCTGTAAAAGATGAAAGAAAATTAATTCAATAAAAATGGTGTTCTCAAATATAACAGTCACTGGGCCAGGATTTTATTTTGGAAATGATATGAAAGTAGGTATCACAAACCAGCCTAGAGTTTAGCATGCAAAAATGGGTAAATAAGTGAAAGTTCTTTTAATTTCAACTTGTAATAACTCATTTTTTTTTTTAGGGTATTTTATAAAATTTGGACGTAAACAAAATTTAACCTTTTCTCTTCATGTAACGTAGTCGTCACACGCGTTTTCAGGAGAAAGCATATCCCTTTATAAAAATTGTTATAAAATATTTACTTTATAATGTTAGATATAGAGACGTGGCAATGTACATTTGAAATCCGAGTTGTGCACCCACGCACATTCCAGATGGAATTGATCTACATTTTTGTGTTTCATAAAAATGACTGGAATTGTAATCCATCTATATATATCTATAAAAGTGAACGTGTCTGTGTGCGTGTCTGTGTACATTTCCCTATGAAATAACTCTGTCAATTTTTAGTCTACAGACTCGAAATTTGATATACAGGGTACTGAGCTTTGGGAAAATTGATGTGATCGGTTTTTGGCCAGAAATTTGGCGATTAAGAGGTCAAAGTTCAACGATTTGACCTTTGAGAACTCTACCAAACTCCTCCGACAATTTTGGGTCTACACACTTTAAATTTTAGATATAGGTTTCTTGGACATGGATCTAACTTAATAACTTGATTTGAGCACAAAACAATAAATTTTAAGGGGTAATAATAGGGGTCAAAGTTAAAAAAATTTGACCGCTTTTTTTTTTTTGTTCAACATACACTTCCAAACACATGGGCAACACTGGGCTGAAATGCTAGTCATCACAAAAACAAAGAACTGTTTACATTCGAAAGTCAGAAGTTATGAATTGCACAATGCAAAATAAAAAAGAAGAATGTGGTATTTTGATGTTTATAATTCCAGGAATGTCGATTTATCACTATATAAGGGGAAAATAAACGACAGAAAATAGTAGAGAGCAGACTGACAGCAGTGAGCATGATTGACATTTTGACATCTCTCCGTCAGCGAGCCACACACCAACCAACCCCACATAATTAGCATCTCTCATGCTCTCTCTCTCTCCCTCTATTTGTCAATAAACAAAAAGCTTAATCGTAAATAAAACTTATACTTTGAAATTCATCTATACTGATTTTAAGAATAGTGACAAAAAATTTTCAATGTGTATATATTATATACATTACATATACATTCAATAACACACATAATAAAATAATAATTAATAATATATGTATTACAATACTTAATAAATAATTAATTATTAATTTTATAATAATATTGAAAAAAAAATTGTTAATTATTTCATGCAGAAACGTTGTTTTGCTTGAAGGGGAAGCCAGATAAAAAAAACCTTGCTTTTGACGCAGTTTGCAAGCCGCACACGCGCAAACCATCATCATGATCTTCTGCTTTAAAAAGCTAAATTTGTGGCGTTATAGCATCCGTATCCTCCTGGTCATATCGATAATGCACTCGTAACGTAATCAATTTATTTTCTTCTGCTTACAAAATTTTGCTTTCTGTTTTGCTTCTGGCTGATGGCACCCAAGTCCCGTTTTATTTTCTCTTTTAATGACCGCAATGTCACAAATCAAAAAAAAAGAAAATTTATTTATGACCGGGCAACGCCGGGGCATCCTTGCAGCATTTCTATTTTGCCTTTGGTTTCACTTCTGCCTGATGAGTTTTTTCTGTAAACTGAATTTTACCACCGAGCAATGCCAGGTGCCCCTCCCACTCGTTAATCCAGAATATAAATCTCACCAGCGTGCCAGAGGTTTACTTGGCCAAAACTGTGGTGAGACGACAACAACTACGGATGGCAGTGATGGCTGAGAATGCAGTTAGGAGATTCGAAGTTCCTATCCGTCGCGGTTACCACCTGACGAAGGCCAGAGGAATAGTTGGCCGAAACGTTGTGAATAAACAAACCAATAAAAGATGAAAAACAACAACTAATAAAGATGAGAATAATAGTCCGAAATAAAAATAAATTAATATATATGATGCTCATCTCAAAATTGAATTCCAATTAAGGAATAATATATATCTCACCAGCCTGTTTAAATGTATGTTTGTATATCTGCCTAAAATTTTCGACAAAGGCGACAGATTTTCACGAGATCAGTATCAGTTCGTAGCTCGACCCTTCGGACAACAAATATCAAACAATTGGCTAAAAACATTCATTCCTTCAGCCTCAACTGGGCACTTTTCTACAGAGAGGGGGTCAGTTTTTTTCATTTACTAAAATACACACACACCTCCAAACACCCGGGCAATGCCGGGTACACCCCCCCCGCTAGTAATAAATAAATTATAAATAATGATAATAATAATGAAAATGTCAACCCACTTTTCATTGTTCTGCGAACACTACCTCCTGTAATCTCAACTTGTTCAGCACCGTAACGGTAGACCATGATATCCTTAACGTGGCTCTTCTCAGTATAAGACGACAACAGGTGGTCCTCCACACCAGCAGCAGCAGCAGCAGGGTACAAAGGGTGGAGCATTTCCGAGTTGGGCCCCTCGTCGGGAAACAAATCGCCGCAATCCAACGACCCTGACTGCTGATAAAAAAGAAGCTCGGATGAACCAAAATTTCCTGGTGACAAAATCGGGGTGCAAGTCTTCCGTCGTTTCGTCTGTTCTAACCGTGAGCGGTCACTTTCTGATCCCAAGCTCGATGACCTTTGGACAGGGTTCTTTTTTGTTTCTTCATGAAAGAGACCCACAGCAGTCAGTTCATGGCAACTTGACCTACAGGAAAGAAAAAAATAAAAATAAAAGACACAAAACTCAAAAGTAAGCAAGAAATGGCAAAAACACTAGAGGATGACCTCCAATCTGTAGTGGAATGGGGGACAAAAATGGTTGGTCACATTCAATGCTGCCAAGACTAAACTTGTTTCCTTCAATAACTACAAGAAACCTTCTCTATCACCAATAGCAATAGCCAAAGACTCTTTATCCGAAGGTACATCTTTTAAACTCCTCGGCCTAACGTTCACATGAAAAATGAGTTGGACCAATTACATTGAGAGCATTGCCAGGACTGCCGCGAAAAAGGTAGGTTCGCACATTCCAGATTGGACGTAAACAAAATTTAACCTTTTCTCTTCATGTAACGTAGTCGTCACACGCGTTTTCAGGAGAAAGCATATCCCTTTATAAAAATTGTTATAAAATATTTACTTTATAATGTTAGATATAGAGACGTGCCAATGTACATTTGAAATCCGAGTTGTGCACCCACGCACATTCCAGATGGAATTGATCTACATTTTTGTGTTTCATAAAAATGACTGGAATTGTAATCCATCTATATATATCTATAAAAGTGAACGTGTCTGTGTGCGTGTCTGTGTACATTCCCCTTCATTACCGTTCAGTTTGTTCAGGTATGCTGAAAACGAATATCGCAAGGAAAATTAGCAGAGACAAATAGTTTTGGAGCTAGTTTTATTAATGCGTGTATTTTGAAATGTAAATCACTGGCGACCATGTTTAAACAGGCGGCATATGAAAGGGGCCAACCCTCAGTTTGTTCAGGTATGCTGAAAACGAATATCGCAAGGAAAGTTAGCACAGACAAATAGTTTTCAAGACAGTTTTATTAATGCGTGCATTTTTAAACGAAAAGGAAAACTAGCACATCAAAGTATTGAAATATTTTTTGTTTTACAAAGGAATCACTACTTATCAAGGCCCAGAGACCACTCGAGGGTTTAAAGAGTGTGCAGTAGTCAATGGGACAATATCATAGTAATCGTTAGAAGTATAAATTTTGTAAATTGGATTACTTAAGAGGAACGGCTTATCAAGAACTTGTTTACATTGGACTTGAAGACGACGAAATAAAAATATAAAATTTAAAGAACTCGCTAAAAAATATTTTAACGATGCCTTTCAACTCGTAAACTGCTTGTTTACATTTGTGTACATTTTTCGAAGATAATAAAAAGTGTAAAAAAAAGTAAACGTTTAGAATCCTAAAAAGATCTCCCGGAAGCATTTTTGCAACATGAAAAATATACACACCAAAATAAAGAGTGGAGGAAACCTACTCAAAAATATGGTTTATTACATCGCTTAAAAAAAAGAAGAATCGGGGCCTCCAATAATACGATAATTTGGTGGGGAAGCAAATTGTGTTCCTTTTTCTAACTTGGTTTTAAAAAGTTTTTATTGCTAACATTTATTTTCATAAACTCTAACCATTCCTCACAACCCTAATCCGGCCGGTCGGGAAAAAGTTTTTATTTTTTTAAATTTTGTTGAAACCGACGAAATGAATTTTAATTTAAACTTCGTTTGACGTTGGCACGTCGCACGCACGCACGCACACACACACACACACACACGCACGCACGCACGCACACATAAGCATTCGCTTGTCACCAAGCTAAAGAAGAGAGAAAGTGGGGGAAGGAGAGAAAGGGTCGTGTTCTCTGCACTGCACGTGCCGGGTCAAACGTAAGTTTTAAAAAATGGCTCGACAAAGTTGTGTCTGAACTTTTTATTCTATGAAACTTAAGATTAATAAAACGAAATAATCGTGACCCGTGGAAATTCCACGGCGAATATTTCGCATTCAATAAGAACAAAACGAAAAAGTAGTGAACAAATAAATATGAGAAAATGTTGTTTTAACTTATTTTAAAACGTTTATTTAACACAAACAAAAGTAGCGCACAGTTTTAAGTTAGAACAATAAAGAAGTGTCTGATATTTTACAGTCATCTTGTGAGACTCGACAATGGCTCCAAACTCGAAAATTAAGCAAAATACTGGTAGCAACACATCCAATAAACGTCAGCAAACGTTCGAAAATGTTTTCTTTTTCACATTAGCAAAACTCTTATTAGAGCAAAAGTTAAAATGAGAAGCAAACACAAATGAAGAAGTCGGTTTTTATCGTTGAGCACAAAAACAAAAACAAAAAGAGTATCTAATCTAATAGGCCTCGTGCTATAGGCCAATCTCCAAAGTCTGTCCCATCGCCTCAGTGTTGCATCCCTGTTTACAAGTACTTTAATGAGATGTGCTCTGATGAATCCATAGCACTTATACCAGTGCCCGGAAAACTTGTCCCGGGAAAACTCGTCTCCGGAATAACCGTACCCGGAAAACTCGTACTGTTCAGTTTGTTCAGGTATGCTGAAAACGAATATCGCAAGGAAAATTAGCAGAGACAGATAGTTTTGGAGCTAGTTTTATTAATGCGTGTATTGTGAAATGTAAATCACTGGCGACCATGTTTGAACAGGCGGCATATGGAAGGGTCCAACCCTCAGTGTGTTCAGGTATGCTGAAAACGAATATCACAAGGAAAATTAGCAGAGACAAATAGTTTTGGAGCTAGTTTTATTAATGCGTGTATTTTGAAATGTAAATCACTGGCGACCATGTTTTAACAGTTTGAACAGGCGGCGTATGAAAGGGGCCAACCCTCAGTTTGTTCAGGTATGCTGAAAACGAATATCGCAGCAGAACTTAAAACACTTGCTCAGGTAGGTAGAAGAGTAACTTATCTTGCCTTTCGTAACATTTATATATTATATATTTGTTTTTTTTTTGTTTTGTTTTTTTCAACTTTTACGCTTTGTTGTCTTAACTCCGAAGGATTAACCTTAGAATTTCCACAGGTCTCATTAGTTAAAACGAATTATTTCGCAGTTCAAATTGGCGTGAAATAAACAAATCTGACTGACACAGGGTTTGCCATTTCCGGTTGTCGCCGCCGACAACGCTCTTATATTTACAATCGAAAGCGTCGCCGTGTGTAGGAGTGGGGGCAAAGTTGTAACATTCAATACATAAAATCAACAGCTTTAATTTCTATGAATCGTCATTCGCGTATCGGTGCGAAGTCGAGTGTCGGCGTTCTTGTCTCGTTGAAGGAGAAGTAAGTTTTATAACACAGTTGAGTTGGAAATGGATTTCTGCACGTGCATGGCTTGACGATAAGAATAATAATACAAACAACAACAATAATTATTATCTTCAAGTCTCTTCTTAAAGGGGCTTTTCGGCTGGCTACGAAGTTACAACTAGCTAATCGACACTCGACACTGTCAATGAGTTATGCGAAACAGACGGACTGTTCCGCTGTATCAAAGTTATTAAGTGTGGTTAGACTGAAACTCATCAAAGCCAGTAATCTAAGTTTCAACTAGCTAATAGACATTCGGCACTTTCAATGAGTTATGCGATCACCGCCACTTGTCCAAAAACGGACTGTTCCGCTGTATCACAGTTATTAAGGGTGGTTAGAGTGTAACTGATCAGAGCCAGTAACCTAACTTACAACTAGCTAGTCGACATTCGACACTGTCATTGAGTTATGCGATACACTGCTAATTGTCCAGAGACGGACTGTTCTACTGTATCACAGTTGTAAAGGGTGGTTAGACTAAAACTCATAAGAGCCAGTAATCTAATTTACTTATCTATCAGTAATCTAATTTAGCTTATCGACAGTGGACACTTTCACTGAGTTTACGCGCGTGTATGCGCACGCGCGTGTGTGCTTCGTTAACATTCGGACTGTCCATTAGAAAATCGTTGGGTCGGGTATGCTGAAAACGAATATCGACAGGAAAATTAGCACAGACACGTAGTTTTCGATATATAAATGCATGTATTTTGAAATGTAAATCACTGGCGACCATGTTTGAAGAGGCGGCAAATCAAAGGGGCCAACACTCAGTTTGTTCAGGTATGCTGAAAACGAATATCGCAAGGAAAATTAGCATAGTCTGACTATAGATTCACCATCAAAGTATTGAAATGTTTTTTATTTTATTTTACAAAGGAATCACTGCCTATCAAGGCCCAGAGACCACTCGAGGGGTTAAAAAGTGTACAGTAGTCAATGGGACAATATCATAGAAATCGTTAGAAGTGTAAATTTGATAAATTTGATTACTTAAGATGAACGGCTTATCAAGAACTTGTTTACATTGGACTTGAAGAGGACGAAATAAAAACTATACAGTTGAAAGAACTCGCGAAAAATATCATTTTAACGATGCCTTTCAAATCGTAAACTGCTTGTTTACATTTGTGTACATTTTTCGAAGATAATAAAAAGTGTAAAAAAAAGCAAACCTTAAGAATCCTAAAAAGATCTCCAAGAAGCATTTTTGCAACATGAAAAATATACAAACCAAAATAAAGAGAGGAGGCCACCCTACTCAAAAATATGGTTTATTACATCGCCTAAAAAAAAAGAAGAATCGGGGCCTCCAATAATACGATAATTTGGTGGGGAAGTAAATTGTTTTCTTTTTTCTAACTTGGTTTTAAATTTTTTTATTGCTAACATTTATTTTCATAAACTCTAACCACACCTCACAACCCTAATCCGGCCGGTCAGGAAAAAAGTTTTTATTTTTTTAAATTTTGGTGAAACGCACGCACGCACGCACGCACACATAAGCATAACGCTTGTCAGCAAGCTAAAGAAGAGAGAAAGTGGGGGGAGGAGATCGTGTTCTCTGCACTGCACGTGCCGGGGTCAAACAGAAGTTAAATGAAATCGATTACAAATGGCTCGACAAAGTTGTGTCTGAACTTTTTATTCTATGAAACTTAAGAGTAATAAAACGAAATAATCGTGACCCGTGGAAATTCCACGGCGAATATTTCGCATTGAAGAGAACAAAACGAAAAAGTAGTGAACAAATAAATATATAAGACAATGAATGTTACCAAAGGCAAGATAAGTTACTCTTCTACCTACATAGATCAAGTTTTTGTTGTTTTAACTTATTTTAAAACGTTTATTTAACGCAAACAATAGTAGCGCACAGTTTTAAGTTAGAACAATAAAGAAGTGTCTGACATTTTACAGTCATCTTGTGAGACTCGATAATCGCTCCAAACTCGAAAATTAAGCAAAATACTGGTAGCAACACATCCAATAAATGTCAGCAAACGTTCGAACATGTTTTCTTTTTCACATTAGCGAAACTCTTATCAGAGCAAAAGCGAAAATGAGAAGCAAACACAAATGAAGAAGTCGGTTTTTATCGTTGAGCACAAAAACAAAAACAAAAAGAGTATCTAATCTAATAAGCCCCGTGCTATAGGTCAATCTCCAAAGTCTGTCCCATCGCCTCAGTGTGGTATTCCTGTTTACAAGTACTTTAATGGGATGTGCTCTGATGAACCCATAGCACTTATACCAGTGCCCGGAAAACTTGTCCCGGGAAAACTCGTCTCCGGGAAACCCGTACCCAGAAAACTCGTACTGTTCAGTTTGTTCAGGTATGCTGAAAACGAATATCGCAAGGAAAATTAGCAGAGACAAATAGTTTTGGAGCTAGTTTTATTAATGCGTGTATTGTGAAATGTAAATCCCTGGCGACCATGTTTGAACAGGCGGCATATGAAAGGGGCCAAACCTCAGTTTGTTCAGCTATGCTGAAAACGAATATCGCAAGGAAAATTAGCAGACAAACAGATAGACTACTAGTTTTGGAGCTAGTTTTATTAATGCGTGCATTGTGAAATGTAAATCACTGGCGACCATGTTTTAATAGGGGGCATATGAAAGGGACCAACCCTCAGTTTGTTCAGGTATGCTGAAAACGAATATCGCAAAGAAAATTAGCACAGACAGACGAATAGTTTTCGATATAGTAATGCGTGTATTTGGAAATGTAAATCACTGGCGACCATATTTAAACAGGCGGCATATGAAAGGAGCCAACCCTAAGTTTGTTCAGGTATGCTGAAAACGAATATCGCAAGGAAAGTTAGCACAGACAAATAGTTTTCAAGACAGTTTTATTAATGTGTGCATTTTGAAATGAAAAGGAAAACTAGCACATCAAAGTATTGAAATATTTTTTGTTTTACAAAGGAATCACTACTTATCAAGGCCCAGAGACCACTCGAGGGTTTAAAGAGTGTGCAGTAGTCAGTTGTAAATTGGACTACTTAAGAGGAACGGCTTATCAAGAACTTGTTTACATTGGACTTGAAGAGGACGAAATAAAAATATAAAATTTAAAGAACTCGCTAAAAATATTTTAACGATGCCTTTCAACTCGTAAACTGATTGTTTACATTTGTGTACATTTTTCGAAGATAATAAAAAGTGTAAAAAAAAGTAAACGTTTAGAATCCTAAAAAAATCTCCCGGAAGCATTTTTGCAACATAAAAAATATACAAACCAAAATAAAGAGTGGAGGAAACCTACTCAAAAATATGGTTTATTACATCGCTTAAAAAAAAGAAGAATCGGGGCCTCCAATAATACGATAATTTGGTGGGGAAGCAAATTGTGTTCTTTTTTCTAACTTGGTTTTAAAAAGTTTTTATTGCTAACATTTATTTTCATGAACTCTAACCACACCTCACAACCCTAATCCGGCCGGTCGGGAAAAAGGTTTTATTTTTTTTAAATTTTGTTGAAACCGACGAAATGAATTTTAATTTAAACTTCGTTTGACGTTGGCACGTCGCACGCACGCACGCACGCACACACACACACACACACACACACACACACACACACACACGCACACACACACACGCACGCACGCACACATAAGCATTCGCTTGTCACCAAGCTAAAGAAGAGAGAAAGTGGGGGAAGGAGAGAAAGGGTCGTGTTCTCTGCACTGCACGTGCCGGGGTCAAACGTAAGTTTTAAAAAATGGCTCGACAAAGTTGTGTCTGAACTTTTTATTCTATGAAACTTAAGATTAATAAAACGAAATAATCGTGACCCGTGGAAATTCCACGGCGAATATTTCGCATTCAATAAGAACAAAACGAAAAAGTAGTGAACAAATAAATATATGAGAAAATGTTGTTTTAACTTATTTTAAAACGTTTATTTAACACAAACAAAAGTAGCGCACAGTTTTAAGTTAGAACAATAAAGAAGTGTCTGATATTTTACAGTCATCTTGTGAGACTCGACAATGGCTCCAAACTCGAAAATTAAGCAAAATACTGGTAGCAACACATCCAATAAATGTCAGCAAACGTTCGAACATGTTTTCTTTTTCACATTAGCAAAACTCTTATTAGAGCAAAAGTTAAAATGAGAAGCAAACACAAATGAAGAAGTCGGTTTTTATCGTTGAGCACAAAAACAAAAACAAAAAGAGTATCTAATCTAATAGGCCTCGTGCTATAGGCCAATCTCCAAAGTCTGTCCCATCGCCTCAGTGTTGCATCCCTGTTTACAAGTACTTTAATGGGATGTGCTCTGATGAACCTATAGCATTTATACCAGTGCCCGGAAAACTTGTCCCGGGAAAACTCGCCTCCGGAATAACCGTACCCGGAAAACTCGTACTGTTCAGTTTGTTCAGGTATGCTGAAAACGAATATCGCTAGGCAAATTAGCAGAGACAGATAGTTTTGGAGCTAGTTTTATTAATGCGTGTATTGTGAAATGTAAATCACTGGCGACCATGTTTGAACAGGCGGCATATGGAAGGGTCCAACCCTCAGTGTGTTCAGGTATGCTGAAAACGAATATCACAAGGAAAATTAGCAGAGACAAATAGTTTTCGACCTAGTTTTATTAATGCGTGTATTTTGAAATGTAAATCACTGGCGACCATATTGGAACAGGCGGCATATGAAACGGGCCAACCCTAAGTTTGTTAAGGTATGCTGAAAACGAATATCGCAAGGAAAATTAGCAGAGACAGATAGTTTTCGATATATTAATGCGTGTATTTTGAAATGTAAATCACTCGCGACCATGTTTAAACAGGCGACATATGAAAGGGGCCAACTCTCAGTTTGTTCAGATATGCTGAAAACGAATATCGCAAGGAAAATTAGCACAGACAGACAAATCGTTTTCGAGATATTAATGCGTGTATTTTGAAATGTAAAGTAAAATAGATGGCCCATCAAGCCAGAAATAAATTAATGACAGTTTAAAGGCTTCAAAATCGCTTTCGAATTGACTATGACATGTTCGTGATGTTCTCATAAAATTCAACATCAACTATCGATTTATTCGTCGCATTAACTCGCATCCTAGACTTGATTTAACCCGTGAGTGTCGACTCATAAATCAATCGAAATATAAATATAGAAAAAAAAATTATTAGGATTATTTTTTATTAATAGTAAATTACTGTTTCTTAAATTTCAAATCTATATAAAAACACGAACTTAATTTCAAATCTATATAAAAACACGAACTTAATTTTCCGTTTCAGCGTATATTTTGTAAATTTAAATCCAGCCGAGAATGGTTTATGTAAGATGACTAAACCTCCCCCCCCCTCTCTCTCTCTCTCTCTCTCTCTCTCTCTTTAGCTTCTCCGTTCCCCTGCCACTAAGTATGGAGAGAGAGAGAGAGAGAGAGAGAGAGAGAGAGAGAGAATATGTGCTTCCACATCAAAGAGGGGCAGGAGCATAAACAGAGACAGAAGCACACACTCTAACACACTCGCATAAAAACACACATACAGAAAACACACACATACATACGCACTTGGATAAACACACACACACACACTCGCATAAACACACACATACACGAACACACACGTACACACAAATACTCAAACACACCAACACCAACACAAATCAACTTTCCGTTAAAAGCTGTCATGAGGTGGCAGGGGTGGGTGTCATAAGTGTCAATCGAATTTGAAAGTTTGTTAACGAAATGGATTTATTTCAACTTCGTTTGACACGTGCCAATTCTCCTGCCCTTCACCCACCCCTCTACCTGCCTCTCTCTTTACTAAGACTTTTCGGGTTGGGGTCTGGGGTAGGTCGTAAAAATAACCGGTTTTTTTTTTCGTTATTAAATTGTAATTTTTTAAGAAATCATTACCTTAAAAGTTAAAAAAGCCATTCTTAATGTAGAGAGGGGCATGTTAACTATTCTGTACTTTCAGTCAATAATTTAATAAGCAAAAGATAGGATAAAATTGAATTTAACAAATATCGAAGAAGTTTTCTTTGATATTTTTTATTTTACAAGCTGCCCCAGCGTAGTATTATCTCCAATCTCTCCATGATAAAAACGGCTTTCTGAAAAAAAAAAAAAAACACTCCCAAGAAAGCCGTTCTTAACATGGAGAGATTGGAGGGGGTATTCCGGAAGTCGTTCTTAAAATGGGGAGAGGAGGGCGTTTTGTAACTATTCCGTACTTTAACCTAACAATTTAATAAAAAAAAACATCAAATGTTAAATACAAATAAATAAAAATAAGATAAATAAAAAATAAATACCTACCTGCCTCTCTCTTTACTAAGACTTTTCGGTTGGGGTGTTTATGCTACGCTGGGGTAGGTCGTAAAAATAAACTTTTTTTTTCGTTATTAAATTGTAATTTTTTAAGAAATCATTACCTTAAAAGTTAAGAAAGCCATTCTTAATGTAGAGAGGGGCATGTTAACTATTCTGTACTTTCAGCATGTTAACTATTCTGTACTTTCAGCCAATAATTTAATAAGATAGGATAAAATTGAATTTAACCTGAAAATTTTACCCAAAAATATCGAAGAAGTTTTCTTTGATATTTTTATTTTACAAGCTGCCCCAGCGTAGTATTATCTCCAATCTCTCCATGATAAAAACGGCTTTCTGAAAAAAAAAAACACTTCCAAGAAAGCCGTTCTTAACATGGAGAGATTGGAGATAATACTACGCTGGGGCAGCTTGTAAAATAAAAAATAAATTTCTGCTTATGATATATCTATATATATATATATATATATATATATATATATATATATATATATATATATATAATTATTTTTTAATATATATATATATATATATATATATATATATATATATATATAATTATTTTTAAATTTTTTTATAACTTTTCAAAGTTTCAGCTTCTCTCTCTCTCTCTCTCTCTTTCTCTCTCTCTCTCTCTCTCTCTCTCTCGCTCGCTCGCTCTCGCGCACGCGCGCTTCTCCGTGTCCTTATATATAGACAGAGAGAGAGGGAAAAGGGGGGAGAGACCGAAAGAGACAGAGAATGTGTCTACGCTCCCCTCCAACATGCTTCAACGCCAACGACGCACACACCCACATACACACACACTTGCATTAACACAAACATACACAGACACACACACACACGTCTACATGCACTCTTCAATCTAAACAAGTTTAAATCAACCAATGAAAAGGCAGCTACGTACCACAAACTCCATAAAAGGTAAAAAGTTTGTAACGTCGACTGGGAAATGTTTAAATTTTCCCGGAAAAAGTTAACGGTTTTCACGCCGATGGTGAAATATAAAAGAGCCCCAAAACGGGCTGTAAATTCAGTTTGACCGTGGCAGCGAGAGATGTTCCAGAAGAATAGATGACCAGCAAGAAGACCCAGCTAAGCCGCCGCCCTGCCGCTGCTTTAATTTCTGCCTACTTCTCTGATGTCAAACAAATTTAAAGGTATTTATATTTTATTATACAAAATACTGTTAGAAACCTAGCCAATCGATATTACCGTGATAATTGTGCAGTTTATAAACCGTGCTGTTGTTGGATAAAATATTTTTAATTTAAATCTAAATTAACGTCTTTTTATTTAATTTGTTAGATGAAAGTATATATATAATATTATTTAAGAGCGGTCCATAAACTGTATAATTACCGTGAGAATGGTGCAGTTTATAAACCGTGCTGTTCTAGGATAAAATATTTTTAATTTAAATCTAAATTAACGTCTTTTAATTTAATTTGTTAGATGAAAGTATATATATAATATTATTTAAGGGCGGTCGATAAACTTTAGAATTACCGTGAGAATTGTGCAGTTTATAAACCGTGGTGTTCTTGGATAAAATATTTTTAATTTAAATCTAAATTAACGTCTTTTAATTTAATTTGTTAGATGAAAGTATATATATAATATTATTTAAGGGCTGTCGATAAACTGTATAATTACCGTGACAATTGTGCAGTTTATAAACCGTGGTGTTCTTGGATAAAATATTTTTAATTTAAATCTAAATTAACGTCTTTTAATTTAATTTGTTAGATGAAAGTATATATATAATATTATTTAAGGGCGGTCGATAAACTTTATAATTACCGTGACAATTGTGCAGTTTATAAACCGTGGTGTTCTTGGATAAAATATTTTTAATTTAAATCTAAATTAACGTCTTTTAATTTAATTTGTTAGATGAAAGTATATATATAATATTATTTAAGGGCGGTCGATAAACTGTATAATTACCGTGACAATTGTGCAGTTTATAAACCGTAGTGTTCTTGGATAAAATATTTTTAATTTAAATCTAAATTAACGTCTTTTAATTTAATTTGTTAGATGAAAGTATATATATAATATTATTTAAGGGCGGTCGATAAACTGTAGAATTACCGTGACAATTGTGCAGTTTATAAACCGTGGTGTTCTTGGATAAAATATTTTTAATTTAAATCTAAATTAACGTCTTATAATTTAATTTGTTAGATGAAAGTTTATATATAATATTATTTAAGGGCGGTCGATAAACTTTAGAATTACCGTGACAATTGTGCAGTTTATAAACCGTGGTGTTCTTGGATAAACTATTTTTAATTTAAATCTAAATTAACGTCTTTTAATTTAATTTGTTAGATGAAAGCATGTATATAATATTATTTAAGGGCGGTCGATAAACTGTAGAATTACCGTGACAATTGTGCAGTTTATAAACCGTGCTGTTCTTTGATAAAATACTGGATGTGTATTTTCCCCCCTAAAGTCCAACCCTATCCTCACCGTGGTAGGGGGGTGTAACGTTGTAGTTTAACAGCTACACGGCTAAATGGGCTCTGGCAAAAAAAAAAAAAAAAAATCCAGAAAATGGCGGCATTAGTTTGTTGCGTCCGTCATCTGGTCGTCTTTTTATACGCTTGCATGTGGCGAGCAAAAAGGCGTGAAGGGGGCAGGCTGAAAGGAGAACAATACCCGAAAGATGTAAACCGAACGAAAGAGAAAAATGGGCCTCCCTCCAAGGCCCTGTGTTCTCCCCAGCCTGCTCCCAGTTTCCCCGACTTTGCATGCAACTGGTTTTGAGCTTTTGGAAAGCTCTTTTCTCAGTGTCGGGGTGTTGACTCCACTTCCAAGTTAACAAATAGCTGCAAGTCTGGGTACGGTCCGATTGGTTCCGAAGCTCTTCCGCTGTGAGGTGCGCTTTCGAATCTCCCGAAGGGGGCTACCCTCTAAGCAGGCGACACGTGCTTGTGTTACTATGTAATGCAGGCTTGCCTCGACTCGACTAAGGACGACTAGAGTTCGACTAGATTGTGTGCTCACAAGCCGCTTTAAGGCCGCTTTTATTATTCCTACTGTCTACGAACTCCGAAACGGTATGGTAGTGCAATTATATATGACCGTCCTCCAATACGAAATGGTAGTGCAATTATATATGACGGTCCTCCGATATGATAGTAGGAATGCCAGTTTTGTGAGCGATCATCGCCGTCTTATGAACACAAACTAGTGGTATCTTTACGAATCCTGTTGGGTAGAGAGAACACCCCTGTTTTCTGCTCCGCCTGTTATTCTGAGTAGAAACCGCTTTTTAGGAGATGTTCGCAGCAAAGCTTGTTTTTATATAGTGCCCCTCCTTTCGGGAGTTCATCACCTCGCTGCCCAGACGAGAGCTTTCCCCGGTGGAACCTCTTTTTTTTTTCTTATTTGAATTTTATTTTCCAGTTTAATGGCGAACGAACAGTCACCAGCAATTGGTCTGCACCGACAGGAAGATGAGTATAGTATCACCCTTTCTTCTTTCTGTTTCGATTTCAGTCTTTGTGATTTGAAAATTTAATTTAACTGTTTCCATTGTTCCAGCTTTCACACAGCAGTAGATTATCAACACTATAAATATCATCTCTTTTTTATAGATTGGAACAAGCAACAAAACCTAGCAGCATCACCGTTCCTGTCTGCCACATGTCTTGTGCAGTTTGAATCAAGTATTTCTTTCTTTGCGTTCAAGCACATCTGGGTACAATCAAACTGTATGATGTATGTCTATCTGTTTCTTCCAACATTAGCATCTCGAAGTGTTGGCAGCAATCATTGTCATAGAAGTAGAGTAAGTATTCTTTTTCTTTCCTTCTGTGTGTATATTTTTGTAATTTCAGGTACTCCTCTTGATCATGATGGAATTCTACTATCAGCTATTGTGAGAATTATGTGGATTGGAAAAAACAACTGAATCCAGCAGCATCAGCTATCCTAGCTGCCACATGTTTCCTGTAGTTACAGAAGTCCTCAAGTAAGTGTTTCTTTCTTTGTGTACATGCACATCTGGGTCCAATCAAATTCTAAACTATTAGCTTTATTTAAATGAATGCAGTTCTGCTTGTATTTCTTCTCATCAGCTAACTTATGCAACTGCAAAAAAGAAATAGTAGTACATGTGTGTTTGATCATAGCCAGAAAGTTAAATATATCATTTTAAAAAAATCCATTAGTTATGTTGTCTCTCTTTATTATATAAATAAAAAAAAAATTGTTAATAATTAAAAGAAAAAAAATCATCACAGTAAAAATTATATATATGTAACAAAGAACACAAACAAACATGAAATTGCCATGAGTTTCAGCAAGAAGCAGAAAAGAGAAAAAGTGGAGATAACACCTGGGAAGTAACAGGTAAGAATTTTCTTTATTTCTTTTATTTCTTGTCTCGAATAGCACATAGATTTTTTTCATGTATATATTAAAAAAGAAATAACCCAAGTCCAAAAATTGATGGAAAAACTAAGCATTAAAGTTCAATTAAGCATTAAAAAAATAACTTCTAATAATTATGTGATCTACATATACAAATTGTCTCCCTTGAATATATATATATACATATGTATGTATAAATATGTATAAATATATTTATTCAAGGGAGACAATTTATATATTGTCTCCCTTGAATATATATATATAACCAACCCAGAGATGTCTCGTGATGCGGAGTTCGAATCGTTCGACTGGTATTAATCGTGACACCCTGCACTGAAGATTCCCGAAAGGATGAAACACTAGTGTCTGTAGGTATTTAATAATTATTATAGTAAAAAAATAATTATATATATATATATAAATTGTATCCCTTGAATATATACTAGTATGGGTTCCTGGCGTAGCCCCGGTGTTTGGTGGTGTATGCTCACCCCCCCCCCCCACCCCCAACCAAAAAAAAAGCAAAAAAACGGTTAATTTTTTTTTGATTTGCCCCCTATTATGAACCCTTGAAATTGTTTGTTTTGGGCTCAAATCAAGATATTAAGTTAGATCCATGTCCAAGAAAACTATATCTAAAATTTCAAGTGTTTAGACCCATAATTGTCGGAGGAGTTTTGTAGAGTTCTCAAAGGTCAAATCGTTGAACTTTGACACCTTAATCGACAAATTTCTGTCCAAATACCAATCGCATAGATTTTCCAAAATCTCAGTACCCTGTATATCAAATTTTGAGTCTGTAGACTAAAATTGACAGAGTTATTGCCTAGGGAAATGTACACACACACAGACAGATATTTTCACTTTTATAGATAGAAAGATATATAATGAGAGACAGAAAGATAACTATATACAATTATTAATGAATTAGTAGAGATAGTTGTTAAATTTTTGGGGATATGTATGGCAATTTAGATGACAAGACTTACTGCTAGAGTGCTCAATGCATTAGTAAAGGTTACTGTTTAGACTTAAAATATATATAGAGAAATTCAAATGACAGGACTTATATGTAGATCGCTCAATACATCAGTAGAGCAAGGTAATAAGTTTAAAAAATGCATACGTCAATTTAGATAACCACACTGTTTTTGGTATTCATGTGTGAATATGACATAATGTAATATAAATTTTAATAATTTTATTCAAAATGTTATGATTCTCAATAAAAAATCTAAAATGTCAATATTGCTCTATGTATGATAAAGCATTGGCATATAATTTTCTTTCAATAATATAAACGTTTGATAATATCAGCTGTTTCTAGTGATGAGCACTTATTTAAAGTGTAATTATTAAGTAAAAATCTAAATAAATGTGTTTATTGCTCTGTCTTACTCATATAACTTTAGTTAAATCTTAATATTTATATCTCTTGTAATAAAATAAACGTTTTATGATATTAGCTCTGTCATGTGTTGAGCACTAATTTCAAGTGTAATTATTAAGTAAAAATCTAAATAAAATGTGTTCATTGCTCTATGTCTTATTAGGCACTCTTATATAACTCTAGTTAAATCTTAATGTTTATTAATCCTTTAATATAATAAACGTTTTATAATATCAGCTCTGTCTAGTGTTAAGCAGTTATTTAAAGTGTATTTATTAAGTAAAAATCTAAATAAAATGTCTTTATTGCTCTATGTCTCATTAAGCAGTCTTATATACCTCTGGTTAAATCTTAATGATTATTTATCCTGTAATTAATTAATCGTTTTAAAATATCAGCTCTGTCTAGTGTTGAGCACTTATTTTAAAGTGTATTTATTAAGTAAAAATCTAAATAAAATGTGTTCATTGCTCTATGTCGTATTGAGCACTTTTATATAACTCAAGTTAAATCTTTGTTTATTTATCCTTTAATAAAATAAACGTTTTATAATATCAGCTCTTTCTAGTTTTGAGCACTTATTTCAAGTGTAATTATTAAATCTTAATATTTATATCTCTTGTAATAAAATAAACGTTTTATAATATTAGCTGTGTCTAGTGTTAAGCTGTTGTTTAAAGTGTAATTCATAAGTAAAAATCTAAATAAAATGTCTTTATTGCTCTATGTCTCATTGAGCACTCTTATATAACTTTGGTTAAATCTTAATGTTTATTTATCCTGTAATAAATAGACGTTTTATAATATCAGCTCCGTCTAGTGTTGAGCACTTATTTAAAATGTAATTATTAAGTAAAAATATAAATAAAATGTCTTTATTGCTCTATGTCTTATTGAGCACTCTTATATAACTTTGGTTAAATCTTAATATTTATATCTCTTGTAATAAAATAAATGTTTTATAGTATTAGCTGTGTCTAGAGTTGAGCACTTATTTTAAAGTGTATTTATTAAGTAAAAATCTAAATAAAATGTCTTTATTGCTCTATGTCTCATTGAGCACTCTTATATAACTTTGGTTAAATCTTAATATTTATATCTCTTGTAATAAAATAAACGTTTTATAATATCAGCTCTGTCTAGAGTTGAGCACTTATTTAAAGTGTAATTATTAAGTAAAAATCTAAATAAAATGTCTTTATTGCTCTATGTCTCATTAAGCACTCTTATATACCTCTGGTTAAATCTTAATGATTATTTATCCTGTAATTAATTAATCGTTTTATAATATCAGCAAGTTAACTCTTTGTTTATTTATCCTTTAATAAAATAGACGTTTTATAATATCAGCTCTGTCTAGTTTTGAGCACTTATTTCAAGTGTAATTATTAAGTAAAAATCTAAATAAAATGTCTTTATTGCTCTATGTCACATTGAGCACTCTTATATAACTCTGGTTAAATCTTAATGTTTATTTATCCTGTAATAAAATAGACGTTTTATAATATCAGCTCGGTCTAGTGTTGAGCACTTATTTAAAATGTAATTATTTAGTAAAAATCTAAATAAAATGTCTTTATTGCTCTATGTCTCATTGAGCAGTCTTATATACCTCTGGTTACATCTTAATGATTATTTATCCTGTAATTAATTAATCGTTTTATAATATCAGCTCTGTCTAGAGTTGAGCACTTATTTTAAAGTGTATTTATTAAGTAAAAATCTAAATAAAATGTCTTTATTGCTCTATGTCTCATTGAGCAGTCTTATATACCTCTGGTTAAATCTTAATGATTATTTATCCTGTAATTAATTAATCGTTTTATAATATCAGCTCTGCCTAGTGTTGAGCACTTATTTAAAATGTAATTAATCAGTAAAAATCTAAATAAAATGTCTTTATTGCTCTATGTCTTATTGAGCACTCTTATATAACTCTTGTTTAATCTTAATGTTTACTTAGCCTGTAATAAAATAAACGTTTTATAATATCAGCTCTGTCTAGTGTTGAGCACTTATTTAAAGTGTAATTATTAAGTAAAAATCTAAATAAAATGTCTTTATTGCTCTATGTCTTATTGAGCACTCTTATATAACTCTGGTTCAATATTAATGTGTATTTATCCTGTAATAAAATAAACGTTTTATAATATCAGCTCTGTCTTGAGCACATTTTAAAAATGTAATTATTAAGTAAAAATCTTAATAAATGTCTTTATTGCTTTATGTCTCATTAAGCACTCTTAATTAACTCTGATAAATCTTAATATTTATATCTCTTGTAATAAAATAAACGTTTTATAATATCAGCTCTGTCTAGTGTTGAGCACTTATTTAGAGTGTAATTATTAACTAAAAATCTAAATAAAATGTCTTTATTGCTCTATATCTCATTGAGCACTCTTATATAACTCTGGTTCAATATTAATGTGTATTTATCCTGTAATAAAATAAACGTTTTATAATATCAGCTCTGGCTAGTTTTGAGCACTATTTCAAGTGTAATTATTCAGTAAAAATCTTAATAAATTATATAATGCTCGGTCATAGATATTTGAATAAAAGTAACCTGTTATAATATCAGCTCTTTTTTCGAAGCTTTGTATTTAGTTTTGAAAACATTTGTCATTTATAGCAGAGAAATTTCCTTTAAGAGTGCTCAATGTATGAGTTAATTTTTGGAGTTATTTGAAAAATACAAATTTCTGTTATGCGATCCAAAATTTTCTTTCAGACTGCAAAATAGATAAGTACAGCTCTGTAGTGAGTTTTAAAATTGTGTATTGCGAGTATGCTGGAAAAGTAATTACCAGAGTGCTTAATACTGTGGTAGAGTTCTGTGGAAAGATTTGAAAGAATTTTTCTCATTTGTGCTAGACAAATTTACTTTGAGTAAAGCTCTTTCGTACGTTTAAACAATATATATATATATATATATATATATATATATATATATATATGCCAATGATGCTTGCATGTGCTCCATAGTTTAATATAGCTGTGTAGTAAATTTAACAATTGTGTTGTTTTATTATGCAAGACGATTTTACTTTAAGAGTGCTCAATGCATTTATAGAGCTTTGTAGTAAGATTTGGAAACATTTTGGCAATTATTTTAGACAAATCTACTTCCAGAGTGCTTAATATATTAGTAGAGCTTAATAAAACCTTTGAGAAACAGATATGGCATTTCAACTGCATAAATTTATTTTTACAGAGTTCAATACATTAGTAGAGCTAAATATAGACTTTCAAAAAATATGTATGGCAATTCAGCTACACGAATATACTTTGAGAGTGCTCAATACATTAGTAGACGAAAGCATAAAATTTAGAAACCATGAAGAGCTCTGCAGTATGTTTTAAAAACCTAAATGTCAATACGTAAGTATAGATATACTGTAAGTTTTTAATATATATATATATATATATATATATATATATATATATATATATATATATATATATATATATATATATATATGACAAGTATTAGAAACAAGCTTCCTATTTGAGTGCCTAATATATTTGATAGCTCTATGGTAACTTTAAAAAACATATTTCCAAATTATGTTAGACAAATTGTCTTTGAGAGTGCTCATTTTTAAGTAGAGCTCTGTAGAAAATTTTTGAGACATGTTCAGCAATTTAAGTTCATATCAGTTAATAAATAGAGCTATATAGTGAGTTTTGCAAGCTTATATGTCACTTATCCTAGACAAGTTAACTCTTGTAGCTGTGCAATACATAAGTAGAGTTCTGCATTAGTTTTGGGGGTATGGTTCTCACTGTATTAGGGCAATAACTTGGACACATTATACTCTGGACAAATCCATTGAGGACAACCAAAGGTACCCTGTTTTTTCCACTCTGTTGAATAAGACTCATCCGTCTGTGTTCACTCTTGGGACATTAAAACAAAAAAGGTGAAGAATTAAAAAAAAAACGAATGCAAAAATGTAAATGTCTTTGCAAGTCATTCATTTTCATAACACAAAAATATCTGTAAGAAATTGATAAAAGAATGCACAAACAATAAAATACAACTTTCCTGTCTTGGAATCTAAAATCAGTAGAAACTTCCCCTACTGAAATTCCCGCACACCTCAAAAAAAAAAAAGAATCCTTCCTAATGCAATACTTTTCAAGCAATTACAGTGTCAGACTTGGTACTGCAATGACTCTGTAAACTGAAAAAATATGTATAAAAAAAATTGTTAAGCAAAATTGATTCATGTTAACACCTCTCCCAACACCACAGATTAACTACAAAAATACTTGATAAAGCAAAACACAATTACAAATGTGTATGAAAAAAATCAAAATAAAAAAAATCAAAAAAATCAACCAAGCAATGGATCATGATTTTCTGGTGTTTGATGGAATGTGAGTAGGCATACAGCCTGGATAATTTTCAAAGGTAAGTGATGATATTCATTATTATTGTCTTTTTGGATTAGTTAGATATATCTCATAACTATAATTGTTTTATGTATATATTTATATGTCTAGATGTTATGTGTGCTATTTGCATGTTCCCTTTAGAAAGGAAAATCTACAAGTGTATTCTGATGTAAAATTAACCAGTAAAACCAATGCTTGTGTTTCTGATACACCAACTATTTCTTATTAGCATATAAGTTGAATCATGAAATTTATCTCCCTTGCCTGTCTCTCTTTATACCTCTGTATTTATCTAGATCTGTCTATCTCTCTCTTCTTATTCTTTATCCCTATTAGCCGTCTTGCCAACCCCTATGTGCGAACTTATAAATTTAAACATGTCTAGATTGATAAGCTTCTCATTTACCGGTACCTAACTCCCGTTTTGAAGTTAGAAGTTTTAACTTAAATACACGTTGATGTGTCAAGGTAACAGCAGGCATCGATCGGGCACTTCCAGACGCCACCCTACACAGTGCAGAGAAAGAAAAGAAACTAAGTCCCGATGTGCCTAGCAGATCAGAAGGCATTTTGCGACGCCTACATGCACCCAACATGGAAGTAGGCGTCGATCGGGCACTTCCAGACACTTACTTACACTGTTTTGATCTTGGAAATTTTCAATTGTATACACGTTGACATGTGTTGGTCTAGTAGCTCCTCGTCTACCTATACCTACGTCCCCTCTTGTTTGGACTTAGAAATTTTCAATTGAATACACGTTGACTTGACTTGGTCTATAGGATTCTCATTTACCTATACCTACGTCCCCTCTTGTTTGGACTTAGAAATTTCCAATTGAATACACGTTGAGATGACTTGGTCTATAGGATTCTCATTTACCTATACCTACGTCCCCTCTTGTTTGGACTTAGAAATTTTCAATTGAATACACGTTGAGATTATTTGGTCTATAGGATTCTCATCTACCTATACCTACGTCCCCTCTTGTTTGGACTTAGAAATTTTCAATTGAATACACGTTGAGATGACTTGGTCTATAGGATTCTCATTTACCTATACCTACGTCCCCTCTTGTTTGGACTTAGAATTTTCAATTGAATACACGTTGACTTGACTTGGTCTATAGGATTCTCATTTACCTATACCTACGTCCCCTATTGTTTGGACTTAGAAATTTTCAATTGAATACACGTTGAGATGACTTGGTCTATAGGATTCTCATTTACCTATACCTACGTCCCCTCTTGTTTGGACTTAGAAATTTTCAATTGAATACACGTTGAGATTATTTGGTCTATAGGATTCTCATCTACCTATACCTACGTCCCCTCTTGTTTGGACTTAGAAATTTTCAATTGAATACACGTTGAGATGACTTGGTCTATAGGATTCTCATTTACCTATACCTACGTCCCCTCTTGTTTGGACTTAGAAATTTTCAATTGAATACACGTTGACTTGACTTGGTCTATAGGATTCTCATTTACCTATACCTACGTCCCCTATTGTTTGGACTTAGAAATTTTCAATTGAATACACGTTGACTTGACTTGGTCTATAGGATTCTCATTTACCTATACCTACGTCCCCTCTTGTTTGGACTTAGAAATTTCCAATTGAATACACGTTGAGATGACTTGGTCTATAGGATTCTCATTTACCTATACCTACGTCCCCTCTTGTTTGGACTTAGAAATTTTCAATTGAATACAACCTGAGATGACTTGGTCTATAGGATTCTCATTTACCTATACCTACGTCCCCTCTTGTTTGGACTTAGAAATTTTCAATTGAATACAACCTGAGATGACTTGGTCTATAGGATTCTCATTTACCTATACCTACGTCCCCTCTTGTTTGGACTTAGAAATTTTCAATTGAATACACGTTGACTTGACTTGGTCTATAGGATTCTCATTTACCTATACCTACGTCCCCTATTGTTTGGACTTAGAAATTTTCAATTGAATACACGTTGACTTGACTTGGTCTATAGGATTCTCATTTACCTATACCTACGTCCCCTCTTGTTTGGACTTAGAAATTTCCAATTGAATACACGTTGAGATGACTTGGTCTATAGGATTCTCATTTACCTATACCTACGTCCCCTCTTGTTTGGACTTAGAAATTTTCAATTGAATACACGTTGAGATTATTTGGTCTATAGGATTCTCATCTACCTATACCTACGTCCCCTCTTGTTTGGACTTAGAAATTTTCAATTGAATACACGTTGAGATGACTTGGTCTATAGGATTCTCATTTACCTATACCTACGTCCCCTCTTGTTTGGACTTAGAATTTTTCAATTGAATACACGTTGACTTGCCTTGGTCTATAGGATTCTCATTTACCTATACCTACGTCCCCTATTGTTTGGACTTAGAAATTTTCAATTGAATACACGTTGACTTGCCTTGGTCTATAGGATTCTCATTTACCTATACCTACGTCCCCTATTGTTTGGACTTAGAATTTTTCAATTGAATACACGTTGACTTGCCTTGGTCTATAGGATTCTCATTTACCTATACCTACGTCCCCTATTGTTTGGACTTAGAAATTTTCAATTGAATACACGTTGACTTGACTTGGTCTATAGGATTCTCATTTACCTATACCAACGTCCCCTATTGTTTGGACTTAGAAATTTTCAATTGAATACACGTTGACTTGCATTGGTCTATAGGATTCTCATTTACCTATACCTTCGTCCCCTCTTGTTTGGACTTAGAAATTTTCAATTGAATACACGTTGAGATGACTTGGTCTATAGGATTCTCATTTACCTATACCTACGTCCCCTCTTGTTTGGACTTAGAAATTTTCAATTGAATACACGTTGAGATGACTTGGTCTATAGGATTCTCATTTACCTATACCTACGTTCCCTCTTGTTTGGACTTAGAAATTTTCAATTGAATACACGTTGAGATGACTTGGTCTATAGGATTCTCATTTACCTATACCTACGTCCCCTCTTGTTTGGACTTAGAAATTTTCAATTGAATACACGTTGAGATGACTTGGTCTATAGGATTCTCATTTACCTATACCTACGTTCCCTCTTGTTTGGACTTAGAAATTTTCAATTGAATACACGTTGACTTGACTTGGTCTATAGGATTCTCATTTACCTATACCTACGTCCCCTCTTGTTTGGACTTAGAAATTTTCAATTAAATACACGTTGAGATGACTTGGTCTATAGGATTCTCATTTACCTATACCTACGTCCCGTCTTGTTTGGACTTAGAGATTTTCAATTGAATACACGTTGACTTGCCTTGGTCTATAGGATTCTCATTTACCTATACCTACGTCCCCTCTTGTTTGGACTTAGAGATTTTCAATTGAATACACGTTGACTTGCCTTGGTCTATAGGATTCTCATTTACCTATACCTTCGTCCCCTCTTGTTTGGACTTAGAAATTTTCAATTGAATACACGTTGAGATGACTTGGTCTATAGGATTCTCATTTACCTATACCAACGTCCCCTCTTGTTTGGACTTAGAAATTTTCAATTGAATACACGTTGACTTGCCTTGGTCTATAGGATTCTCATTTACCTATACCTTCGTCCCCTCTTGTTTGGACTTAGAAATTTTCAATTGAATACACGTTGAGATGACTTGGTCTATAGGATTCTCATTTACCTATACCTACGTCCCCTCTTGTTTGGACTTAGAAATTTTCAATTGAATACACGTTGAGATGACTTGGTCTATAGGATTCTCATTTACCTATACCTACGTTCCCTCTTGTTTGGACTTAGAAATTTTCAATTGAATACACGTTGAGATGACTTGGTCTATAGGATTCTCATTTACCTATACCTACGTCCCCTCTTGTTTGGACTTAGAAATTTTCAATTGAATACACGTTGAGATGACTTGGTCTATAGGATTCTCATTTACCTATACCTACGTTCCCTCTTGTTTGGACTTAGAAATTTTCAATTGAATACACGTTGAGATGACTTGGTCTATAGGATTCTCATTTACCTATACCTTCGTCCCCTCTTGTTTGGACTTAGAAATTTTCAATTGAATACACGTTGAGATGACTTGGTCTATAGGATTCTCATTTACCTATACCTTCGTCCCCTCTTGTTTGGACTTAGAAATTTTCAATTGAATACACGTTGAAATGACTTGGTCTATAGGATTCTCATTTACCTATACCTTCGTCCCCTCTTGTTTGGACTAAGAAATTTTCAATTGAATACACGTTGAAATGACTTGGTCTATAGGATTCTCATTTACCTATACCTGCGTCCCCTCTTGTTTGGACTTAGAAATTTTCAATTGAATACACGTTGAAATGACTTGGTCTATAGGATTCTCATTTACCTATACCTGCGTCCCCTCTTGTTTGGACTTAGAAATTTTCAATTGAATACACGTTGAAATGACTTGGTCTATAGGATTCTCATTTACCTATACCTGCGTCCCCTCTTGTTTGGACTTAGAAATTTTCAATTGAATACACGTTGAAATGACTTGGTCTATAGGATTCTCATTTACCTATACCTTCGTCCCCTCTTGTTTGGACTTAGAAATTTTCAATTGAATACACGTTGAAATGACTTGGTCTATAGGATTCTCATTTACCTATACCTACGTCCCCTCTTGTGTGGACTTAGAAATTTTCAATTGAATACACGTTGAGATGACTTGGTCTATAGGATTCTCATTTACCTATACCTACGTCCCCTCTTGTTCGGACTTAGAAATTTTCAATTGAATACACGTTGAAATGACTTGGTCTATAGGATTCTCATTTACCTATACCTGCGTCCCCTCTTGTTTGGACTTAGAAATTTTCAATTGAATACACGTTGAAATGACTTGGTCTATAGGATTCTCATTTACCTATACCTGCGTCCCCTCTTGTTTGGACTTAGAAATTTTCAATTGAATACACGTTGAAATGACTTGGTCTATAGGATTCTCATTTACCTATACCTTCGTCCCCTCTTGTTTGGACTTAGAAATTTTCAATTGAATACACGTTGAGATGACTTGGTCTATAGGATTCTCATTTACCTATACCTTCGTCCCCTCTTGTTTGGACTTAGAAATTTTCAATTGAATACACGTTGAAATGACTTGGTCTATAGGATTCTCATTTACCTATACCTTCGTCCCCTCTTGTTTGGACTAAGAAATTTTCAATTGAATACACGTTGAGATGACTTGGTCTATAGGATTCTCATTTACCTATACCTTCGTCCCCTCTTGTTTGGACTTAGAAATTTTCAATTGAATACACGTTGAAATGACTTGGTCTATAGGATTCTCATTTACCTATACCTTCGTCCCCTCTTGTTTGGACTTAGAAATTTTCAATTGAATACACGTTGAAATGACTTGGTCTATAGGATTCTCATTTACCTATACCTTCGTCCCCTCTTGTTTGGACTTAGAAATTTTCAATTGAATACACGTTGAAATGACTTGGTCTATAGGATTCTCATTTACCTATACCTTCGTCCCCTCTTGTTTGGACTTAGAAATTTTCAATTGAATACCCGTTGAGATGACTTGGTCTATAGGATTCTCATTTACCTATACCTTCGTCCCCTCTTGTTTGGACTTAGAAATTTTCAATTGAATACACGTTGAAATGACTTGGTCTATAGGATTCTCATTTACCTATACCTTCGTCCCCTCTTGTTTGGACTTAGAAATTTTCAATTGAATACACGTTGAAATGACTTGGTCTATAGGATTCTCATTTACCTATACCTTCGTCCCCTCTTGTTTGGACTTAGAAATTTTCAATTGAATACCCGTTGAGATGACTTGGTCTATAGGATTCTCATTTACCTATACCTTCGTCCCCTCTTGTTTGGACTTAGAAATTTTCAATTGAATACACGTTGAAATGACTTGGTCTATAGGATTCTCATTTACCTATACCTTCGTCCCCTCTTGTTTGGACTTAGAAATTTTCAATTGAATACCCGTTGAGATGACTTGGTCTATAGGATTCTCATTTACCTATACCTTCGTCCCCTCTTGTTTGGACTTAGAAATTTTCAATTGAATACACGTTGAAATGACTTGGTCTATAGGATTCTCATTTACCTATACCTTCGTCCCCTCTTGTTTGGACTTAGAAATTTTCAATTGAATACACGTTGACTTGACTTGGTCTATAGGATTCTCATTTACCTATACCTTCGTCCCCTCTTGTTTGGACTTAGAAATTTTCAATTGAATACCCGTTGAGATGACTTGGTCTATAGGATTCTCATTTACCTATACCTTCGTCCCCTCTTGTTTGGACTTAGAAATTTTCAATTGAATACACGTTGAAATGACTTGGTCTATAGGATTCTCATTTACCTATACCTTCGTCCCCTCTTGTTTGGACTTAGAAATTTTCAATTGAATACACGTTGAAATGACTTGGTCTATAGGATTCTCATTTACCTATACCTTCGTCCCCTCTTGTTTGGACTTAGAAATTTTCAATTGAATACACGTTGAGATGACTTGGTCTATAGGATTCTCATTTACCTATACCTTCGTCCCCTCTTGTTTGGACTTAGAAATTTTCAATTGAATACCCGTTGACTTGACTTGGTCTATAGGATTCTCATTTACCTATACCTTCGTCCCCTCTTGTTTGGACTTAGAAATTTTCAATTGAATACACGTTGAGATGACTTGGTCTATAGGATTCTCATTTACCTATACCTTCGTCCCCTCTTGTTTGGACTTAGAAATTTTCAATTGAATACCCGTTGACTTGACTTGGTCTATAGGATTCTCATTTACCTATACCTTCGTCCCCTCTTGTTTGGACTTAGAAATTTTCAATTGAATACACGTTGAGATGACTTGGTCTATAGGATTCTCATTTACCTATACCTTCGTCCCCTCTTGTTTGGACTTAGAAATTTTCAATTGAATACCCGTTGACTTGACTTGGTCTATAGGATTCTCATTTACCTATACCTTCGTCCCCTCTTGTTTGGACTTAGAAATTTTCAATTGAATACACGTTGAGATGACTTGGTCTATAGGATTCTCATTTACCTATACCTTCGTCCCCTCTTGTTTGGACTTAGAAATTTTCAATTGAATACCCGTTGACTTGACTTGGTCTATAGGATTCTCATTTACCTATACCTTCGTCCCCTCTTGTTTGGACTTAGAAATTTTCAATTGAATACCCGTTGAGATGACTTGGTCTATAGGATTCTCATTTACCTATACCTTCGTCCCCTCTTGTTTGGACTTAGAAATTTTCAATTGAATACACGTTGAAATGACTTGGTCTATAGGATTCTCATTTACCTATACCTTCGTCCCCTCTTGTTTGGACTTAGAAATTTTCAATTGAATACACGTTGAAATGACTTGGTCTATAGGATTCTCATTTACCTATACCTTCGTCCCCTCTTGTTTGGACTTAGAAATTTTCAATTGAATACACGTTGAGATGACTTGGTCTATAGGATTCTCATTTACCTATACCTTCGTCCCCTCTTGTTTGGACTTAGAAATTTTCAATTGAATACCCGTTGACTTGACTTGGTCTATAGGATTCTCATTTACCTATACCTTCGTCCCCTCTTGTTTGGACTTAGAAATTTTCAATTGAATACACGTTGAGATGACTTGGTCTATAGGATTCTCATTTACCTATACCTTCGTCCCCTCTTGTTTGGACTTAGAAATTTTCAATTGAATACCCGTTGACTTGACTTGGTCTATAGGATTCTCATTTACCTATACCTTCGTCCCCTCTTGTTTGGACTTAGAAATTTTCAATTGAATACACGTTGAGATGACTTGGTCTATAGGATTCTCATTTACCTATACCTTCGTCCCCTCTTGTTTGGACTTAGAAATTTTCAATTGAATACCCGTTGACTTGACTTGGTCTATAGGATTCTCATTTACCTATACCTTCGTCCCCTCTTGTTTGGACTTAGAAATTTTCAATTGAATACACGTTGAGATGACTTGGTCTATAGGATTCTCATTTACCTATACCTTCGTCCCCTCTTGTTTGGACTTAGAAATTTTCAATTGAATACCCGTTGACTTGACTTGGTCTATAGGATTCTCATTTACCTATACCTTCGTCCCCTCTTGTTTGGACTTAGAAATTTTCAATTGAATACCCGTTGAGATGACTTGGTCTATAGGATTCTCATTTACCTATACCTTCATCCCCTCTTGTTTGGACTTAGAAATTTTCAATTGAATACCCGTTGACTTGACTTGGTCTATAGGATTCTCATTTACCTATACCTTCGTCCCCTCTTGTTTGGACTTAGAAATTTTCAATTGAATACACGTTGAGATGACTTGGTCTATAGGATTCTCATTTACCTATACCTTCGTCCCCTCTTGTTTGGACTTAGAAATTTTCAATTGAATACCCGTTGAGATGACTTGGTCTATAGGATTCTCATTTACCTATACCTTCGTCCCCTCTTGTTTGGACTTAGAAATTTTCAATTGAATACACGTTGAGATGACTTGGTCTATAGGATTCTCATTTACCTATACCTTCATCCCCTCTTGTTTGGACTTAGAAATTTTCAATTGAATACCCGTTGAGATGACTTGGTCTATAGGATTCTCATTTACCTATACCTTCGTCCCCTCTTGTTTGGACTTAGAAATTTTCAATTGAATACCCGTTGACTTGACTTGGTCTATAGGATTCTCATTTACCTATACCTTCGTCCCCTCTTGTTTGGACTTAGAAATTTTCAATTGAATACACGTTGACTTGACTTGGTCTATAGGATTCTCATTTACCTATACCTTCGTCCCCTCTTGTTTGGACTTAGAAATTTTCAATTGAATACCCGTTGAGATGACTTGGTCTATAGGATTCTCATTTACCTATACCTTCGTCCCCTCTTGTTTGGACTTAGAAATTTTCAATTGAATACACGTTGAGATGACTTGGTCTATAGGATTCTCATTTACCTATACCTTCGTCCCCTCTTGTTTGGACTTAGAAATTTTCAATTGAATACACGTTGAGATGACTTGGTCTATAGGATTCTCATTTACCTATACCTTCGTCCCCTCTTGTTTGGACTTAGAAATTTTCAATTGAATACACGTTGAGATGACTTGGTCTATAGGATTCTCATTTACCTATACCTTCATCCCCTCTTGTTTGGACTTAGAAATTTTCAATTGAATACACGTTGAGATGACTTGGTATATAGGATTCTCATTTACCTATACCTTCATCCCCTCTTGTTTGGACTTAGAAATTTTCAATTGAATACACGTTGAGATGACTTGGTCTATAGGATTCTCATTTACCTATACCTTCATCCCCTCTTGTTTGGACTTAGAAATTTTCAATTGAATACACGTTGAGATGACTTGGTATATAGGATTCTCATTTACCTATACCTTCATCCCCTCTTGTTTGGACTTAGAAATTTTCAATTGAATACACGTTGAGATGACTTGGTCTATAGGATTCTCATTTACCTATACCTTCATCCCCTCTTGTTTGGACTTAGAAATTTTCAATTGAATACACGTTGAGATGACTTGGTATATAGGATTCTCATTTACCTATACCTTCATCCCCTCTTGTTTGGACTTAGAAATTTTCAATTGAATACACGTTGAGATGACTTGGTCTATAGGATTCTCATTTACCTATACCTTCATCCCCTCTTGTTTGGACTTAGAAATTTTCAATTGAATACACGTTGAGATGACTTGGTATATAGGATTCTCATTTACCTATACCTTCATCCCCTCTTGTTTGGACTTAGAAATTTTCAATTGAATACACGTTGAGATGACTTGGTATATAGGATTCTCATTTACCTATACCTTCGTCCCCTCTGTTTGGACTTAGAAATTTTCAATTGAATACACGTTGAGATGACTTGGTCTATAGGATTCTCATCTTCCTATACCTACGTCCCCTCTTGTTTGGACTTAGAAATTTTCAATTGAATACACGTTTACTTGACTTGGTCTATAGGATTCTCATTTACCTATACCTACATCCCCTCTTGTTTGGATTGAGAAATTGTCAATTGAATACACGTTTACTTGACTTGGTCTATAGGATTCTCATTTACCTATACCTACGTCCCCTCTTTTTTGGACTTAGAAATGTTCAATTGAATACACGTTGACTTGTCTTGGCCTTATCATCCCCTCCTCACCCCTATGCCAGAATGTTCGACCACCCTATATTCTTTAATGGAACTTTTTTCAAATTGAAAATGTCTGGTTATTTTTAACTCGTTTGAAAAGCTGGTTAAGAAGTAATACCTGTAGGGTTATGTATTAACTTTAGCTCGAAGTAATGCATACTTTAAAAGAAAAAAAAATTAATTTACCACAAATCAGATGAGGTATTGTTTGAATCCTTCCCCGGCATCTATAATAGCCACGATAAAGTCTTGTTAAGTGGTAAGGGCCATCTCGAGGCAAGAGCAGGGTGTAGAGACGGCTCGTCTGTTAAGATGTGGTTGTTCAGTGACGCGTGGTATAGGCGCGGCTTGTCTGATCGTGACGTTGTGGAAATGACGCGTTATACCCGCAGATGTTCAAAATCCCCTTTTCTTTGCGCTCGAGATGACAAAAGCTTCCGTTTCTCGTATCAGGGCAAGATCTCATCTTGTAACATACATCAAAACAACAATGATATAAATGTGGGTGTGCCACAGGGGTCAATCCTTGGCTCTTTATTATTCCTGATTTTCATAAACGAATTCCCTGATAAAATTGTCTCTGAGATGGGTATATTTGCTGATGACACTATGCTCTATAACAGACTCAAAGGAAAAATAAATGAAGACATATCTAAGGAAATTGCTAAAAACTCTCGAGGACGCATAGTAGCATGTCTGTAGTAGAATGGGGCCAAAACTGGATGGTAATGTTTAATGCCGGCAAGATTAAGCTTATTTCTTTTAATGGGGCCGTAACTGGTTGGTAATGTTTAATGCTGCCAAGACTAAGCTCATTTCGTTTAATAATTACAAGAAACTTTCTCAAATACTGAATGCCATGACTAATGATAAACTGCCTGAAAGTATTTCCCTCAAGATTCTAGGGTTAACATTCACAGACCAGAAAGAAAGAGGTTGTCATGACCAAGATGGACATCAAGACTGTTCCTCATATTATTGTCATTATTTCTCCCCAAGCAACACCTATCTACAACTCTCACTGGCTAGGTTTCACTTCTGCGTGCTCATGTTCAATAGAATCTTCCCTTGGTGAACAATGGTAACACTCTGCTGGTTTGTAATGACTGTGCTCCAATGATATCATCAGAAAAAAAAACTTCATCATTCAAAAATATTTTCTCCAATCTATTGTTCCCCCTCGCCAAACTTTCACAAGAAACACCCGTCCAGCAGAAAACACTATCACTAATTCCCCCCCCCCCCCACTGTTTATCTGTGCCTAAACCTAAACGTAGATTCCATGAGCAAAGCTTCTTTCTTAAAACTACACGCCTATGGAATGGTCTTCCGTTTTTCTGCTTTCCAGCTGACTACAATATGGTTGTCTTCAAGTTTAATGTAAACAAGTTTTTGAGGAGCCGTTCCATATAAGTAAACAAATTTACCGAATCTCCATTGCTAATGGTTACTATATTGTCTAATGCACCTTTGGCAGTCGGACTGACGTATACCCACAATTTGTTGTCTCTGCTTTTGTATTCAATGTATTTTGTGTCTTTCTTCCAAACCCTTACACGACCACTGCAACAACCTCAATAGCTTCGCCATCCAGATATACTTTATTGGCTTCATGAGACAAAATGCACCAAACATTGATGCTTTTTGTTTTTCTATTTCCTTTTGAAAAACTTCATCATGTTCTGCAAAACCAAAAACAAATACAACCCACCTTTTCCCTCTTCCTAATTCCCCTTTCTATCTCCCCCCCACTTCCTGACTGGTTTCCTAACTTAAAATGTACCAAACATTAATACTGTAACACTTTTCCCTTGTGGGAATTAAAATGCAGACACAAGACTGAACCCTTAAGCTTACTGTAAACTGTTTTTGACTCCTGGTGGGGGCATGAGACCAATGAATTCGTCAATCATTTTTATAACCACCGGCTGTGCTAAACCAACCAATGAAATCTTCCAAAGTTAATATAAAAATTGTCGAATTTTGGATTCAGTCAGTTCGCCGTTAACTACATCACGGACCGCATTTGATTCTTGGCCGCCATCTTGGTTACTGCCAATTACACTCAGGATCTGATCTGAACTATGCCGCCATCTTTGTTCAACATAATGTCTCAACACTTAACAGTAACACTAATTATCTTTATTGTCTGCACGCTTGTGGAATTGTCTTCCATTTTCCTGCTTTCCAGCTGGCTACACTGTGGTTGTCTTCAAGTCTAACGTAAACAAGTTTTTGATGAGTCATTCCATACGAGTTAACAAATTTACCGAATTTCCATTACTAACGATTACTATATTGTCCAATTTCTACTGTACACTCTTTAACCCTTATCCTCGAGTGGCCTCTTGGCCTTCATAAGTGGTGATGCCTGTGTAAAAAAAAACCCCCAAAAACTGTATTTCTCGTGGTTAACGGTGGCTCTGCGGGTTTGTTCCTTGCTAACGGAGTCAGAAACGGCTTCGTTGCTGGGTTCGAATCTCTCGAGCTGCAGTGATAGTGACACCCTGCACTGATAATTCCAGAAAGGATGAAACACTAGTGTCCATAGGTATTTAAAAAAATAATTATGGTGATAATTATATATATATATATATATATATATATATATATATATATATGAGAGAGAGAGAGAGAGAGAGAAATAGATATATATATATATAGAGAGAGAGAGAAATAGATATATATATATAGAGAGAGAGAGAGAGAAATAGATAGATATATATATATATAGAGAGAGAGAAATAGATATATATATATATATAGAGAGAGAGAGAGAAATAGATATATATATATATAGAGAGAGAGAAATAGATATATATATATATAGAGAGAGAGAAATAGATATATATATATATATAGAGAGAGAGAAATAGATATATATATATATATATAGAGAGAGAGAGAGAAATATATATATATATATAGAGAGAGAGAGAGAAATAGATATATATATATAGAGAGAGAGAGAGAGAGAGAAATAGATATATATATATAGAGAGAGAGAGAGAGAGAAATAGAAAGGAACAAACCAAGTTATGTGTTCATCAACAGTTGCCATATTGTCCAATTTCTACTGTACACTCTTGAACCCTTATCCTCGAGTGGCCTCTTGGCCTTGATAAGTGGTGATGCCTATGTAAAAAAAAAATTGGATACGTCACTTCCATTCTTTATCTTGATCGCTGGACATTGAACAAGACGCCCGCACATCCCACAGCTCTGCACCTTATGCTAGACAATGCATCACAAGAACTCCTACACGCATCATCTACCAGCACACACGCACTGCACATGCTCATTTTTTTCCTCTAAATAAATCTATATATTTACGAATCTCATAAATCGGTGACTTTCTGTGTATCATTACTTCTACATACGGCATAATCACGTTGACACACCGATTCCCGCTGGATCACCGAAGTTAAGCAACGTTGAACCTGGTCAGTACTAAATGGGTGACAATTTGGGACTTTCAGTGGATGCAACATGAATGCTATTTCCAAAATAACTGAATGCAACAAGAAAACTATTTCCAAAATAACTGGATACAACATGAACACTATTAAAAAAAAAATGAATGCAACAAGAAAACTATTTCCAAAATAACTGAATGCAACATGAATAGTATAAAAAAAACTGACTGGAACAAGAAAACTATTTCCAAAATAACTGAATGCAACATGAATAGTATAAAAAAAAACTGACTGCAACAAGAAAACTATTTCCAAAATAACTGGATGCAACATGAATACTATTTCCGAAATAACTGGATTCAGCATTAAATAACTCAAAAAGTGTTGATATGCCGTAAACAGATATACTTTATCCACATCTCAATTATGATTTGATTCCATTGTCTTGCACTTCTTGTACATAAATTCATTATTCTTTCTCAATATATGATTGCCTACATCACAAGATCTCCAGCTACACTATAACTGGAAATGTTTTCCCAATTAGTAAATCATTTCTCTCTGATAGGCTCATAAAAGTAGTGGTGGATGGGCACAAAGTCCCTCAAGGGTCCATCCTGGGCCCAACTCTCTTCCTCATCTACATCAATGATCTGCCAAAACACATACTTAGATCATTCGTTGGCATCTATGCTGATAAAACTACGATCTAAAGGCTGATAAAACTACGATCTAAAGGCCGTAAATGAGAAAGTTCTCTCTGATTCTCTCTCCTCTGACCTTGAGTGCGTGCTGCAGTGGGGGAGGAGGTGGCTGGCTACTTTTAATGCATCTAATACCAAGCTTCTTTCTTTACATCATCAACGCTCTGATCCCCATCTGGCATCAATTGAAATGGATGTCTCTCGTCTTGGGGAGGCTTCATGTTTTGACAAGCTTCTGGGCTTGACCTTTACTCCTGATCTTAAATGGAGCACATACATCAAATCTGTTGCCAAGGTCTCTGGGAAAAGTAGATATCTCACTACTGATGCAATTCTCTATGTAAAAGCCAAGTACGACTAAGGATGGAGTACTGCTGCCACATCTGGGAAGGAACTGCTAAAAACAGCTTATCCTACCTTGACAGAGTTCAAAATAGACTTCATATCTTAGTGGGGGATGCCCTTTTCTCTTCCCTGCAACCTCTCTCCCACAGAAGAAATGTTTCAAGCTCGTCTGAGCTTCAATCTCTGGTCCCCCCCATCGCCAATCTTTCGCAAAAAACACCCATCTAGCTGAAACCACTGGCAATAATTTTCCCCACTCTTTAACTGTGCCAAAATCCAAACGTAGATTCCACGAACAAAGCTTCTTTCTCAGAAGTGCCCGCCTGTGGAACTCTGTTCCGTTTGCCTGTTTCCCACCTGACTACAACTTGGATGTCTTCAAGTCCAACATAAACAAATTCCTGATGAACCGCCCCTTAAGTAATCCAATTCATCAAATCTCCATTACTAACGATAACTACAATATTATCCCGTTGATTACTGTACACGTAATAATCCTTATCCTCGAGTGGCCTCCAGGCCTGGATAAGTGGTGACTCCTATGTGAAAAAAGAGAGGGTAATTCTTGTGTGCCCAAATGCTTCTAAGTACCACAAAAACATTGATTTTTTCTTTTCTTTTTTTTTACTCTTTCACTCTAAACGAACGATGTTGCCACTTGGAATGTAACATTACTATTTGGGATCGTGTCTAACGGGGGACTGCGGAGAGTCGAACAGCGAGATGTTTGTTCACATTACATTTAAATATCTGCAGATTAATGCAGTCAGGGAAGCAGGAAACAAGGAAAAAATTCCAAAGTGTAACAGTTAAAGGGAAGAAGGAAGAGTAGAATGCTTTCCGGCATCTAGGGACATCAATAATGAAGGGGTGAGATTTTGCTTATTGTCGACTCTTTCTACTACAACCATTGATCACCACACATTCAAAGAAAAACAAAGACTTTTATTTAACTTCAATCATTGTAATACGTTTTATTGCGTGTGTGTGTGTGTGTGTGTGTATATAAATATATATATATATATATATATATATATATATATATATATATATATATATATATACATGTATTCTTTTTGTTTGTTGTTGTTGATTTATAAAGTTCATTTTAATATTTTTGTTGACTGTTTTTTGTTTCATTTTTTATTTTTTATCCAAAGCATATACCAATTTTTTTTCAGCAGACTTGAAGCATTTTACTGAGAAATTAGAAAAAAATAAAAAATAAATTAAAAAAAATAATAATAATAAAAATGTTTGGAACCACAATTAAATTTTTTTCCCCCTTATAGAAAAAAAATACATTTTTCTCTTTTATTTTCACTTTAAAAGACTGTGTGGGGTTATTTTGAGAGGTGGGGGAGGGAAATATTTATATATAAATTTTTTTTTTCCATTAAAAAAATTATTTTTTTCACTTTAATTAATTTATTTATATTTTTTTTGGTTTTTTATTTCGTCCATTTTTCTTTTTTTAAATTTGGAATGGGTTGTGGTTGAGGATGTTTTAAAAAAATCATATATAAACATTAAAAAAAATGAAAACATTGTCCTTTTATTCTTAAAAAAATTGGGATTGTATGTTTTTTTTACTTCATTTCAAAGCATATAGTTTTCTGTTTTTTTTTGTTTTTTTTTTCAAATCTTTCTAAAATTTGTTGAACTTTTGGAGGAGGTCATCATTTCCGTCATAAATTAAATAACGCTGTAAAACGGGAGGATGAGAGGTCAACTCGTTAAAACAAACAAAAAACGACAAAACATCTACAAGAATGAAGGTAAAATGTTTAGAGAAAGAACACAAAAAGAAGGATCAAATATGTCACTGAATTGCATGAGCCGTAAAAAAAAAACAAAAAAAAAAACCTTATCCCCAAGTAGCCTCCGGGCCTTGATAATGGTGACTTCCATGTAAAAAAAAAATGGAAGAATCTAGGATCATTTAACAAACGAAAGGAAAATTGATGAATTAATAATGCCCAAATTTTCTTAATCTAATTCCTAAAACTTCTTATATCATTCTCGATTTTTTTTCAAACTGCATCTCCACCGAAACACAAGGTCACAGAGTGGCACTAGGCAGATCAAATGATTACATTTTTTTTATGGATCATTCTTTTCTGAGCCTATTAAAATAGCTGCCACTTGGCAGGCGTAAGTCGACTTAAAGTGTTCTTGTACGCATGCGCAAATATACATTTTTACGTTAAAGTTGGTTCTTTTTTAACTGTCTCATATCTGTCTTATTTAAGATCATATGCGTTTTGTTTATTTATCGCGGACTATTTTCCTCGTCTTTATTAGTTGTTGTTTCGTGACGTTTTCGCCAACTATTCCTCTGGCCTTTGTCAAGTGGTTACCGCGACGGGATAGGAACTCCGTATCTCCTAACTGCATTCTCAGCAATTACTGCCTTCCATAGTTGTCGTCTAAAAAATAAATCATTAAATAATACTCATCTTAATAAGCATTCCAATTAATTAAATTATATAAACGTTTTATAGTGTGTAAAAACACCAAAAACTTTTCCAGATAGGTAGAAGAGTAACTTATCTTACATAACATTTGTTATATTTTTTACCACCTTTTTTTAATCTCTGTGGATTGTAAAACAAACCCTGCTGTTTCTATTTTTATTACTACAAATCTTATATATGGCATAATCACGTTGACACACCGGTTCTCGCCAGATCACAGAAGTTAAGCAACATTGAACCTAGCCAGTACGAGATGGGTGACCATTTGGGAATTCTAGGCACTGTGTGTGCTTTCCGCTTGTCTCGGCATTTGTATCCAGTTGTCCTGAACCTCCACTTGCCACTGGTATTCAACAATGTCGACTCAGGGGAGGTGGGGCTGGAGATTGCGCAACTCTTGCCACAAAAATTTCATGTGCAGGCACCCTTACCATGGGTATCCTTAGTCTGTCAAGACTGAAGGAAGCCTTGTACTACTAATCGTAATTAGTCTGTCTAGAAATGTAATCGATTAACTAAAATAATATGAGAGTTCAATAGAAACGTTGTTTTAATTTGAATAAAATATGCGCGGCTCTATACAGACTTCTTTCTCCATGTGAATTTTATTCTATTCAAATTAAAACAACGTTTCTATTGAACTCTCATTCTTGACGTTATTCTTACGTTACCTTCAAACATTTCAAAATACCACCGCCAGATACAATGCAAGGCTCTAAATTTACAGCATGGCAAGGAAGAAGAAAAGGAAAATAAGAAAAAAAAACAGAAGATGGAGTATACCTCTGAAAAATATTTGTGATGAATTTCAAACAAGTAAAATATGTGTTTAATTTCCTAATATTACATTATGATTTGGCTTTCAAGCGCACTTGATGCGTATTTTATTTTATATAAATAATATATTAACTTTAACCATTTATTTGATATTATTTGATTCAAGGATGGAAAAAATTCACCAGATAAAAGTATATATACCGTACTTTGTGGTAATTGCATCAAGTCCAGGGTAATTGCACCAAAGTGCTCTTTTGGCAACCACGCATATAAAGAGGACTTCTTTTTTTTAGTTGATGCAATTACCCCAAAGTAGGGTATACATTTTTTATTAAATGATTAATAATTGGCAAAAAAATATAGAAACAGTTTTAAACGATTTTTATTAATCGTCTGTGATTTCTTTTATTTATTTAATAATTTAAAATGCAAAAAAAAAAAAAATTTAAAAACAGTTTTTTTTTTTTGTTTTCTTTTTGGCTCAACAGTGTTCCGGTATTAACATTTGTAATAACAGGTTAATTTGATTCCCAAAATATATGGTGGAATTAAGAAACGAAAAAAGAATGGAGAGAATGGAAAATGATCTGTATGCCTAACTATATCAGTTTTAGAAGTTTCCAGGCGATGAGAATGGGGGAAAACTGAACATTGCCCCCCCCCCAAAAAAAAAATTTTAAGCAATAAAAAATAATGAATATATTGATAGAAGAAGAAACACTGTTGGGTGAAGGGTGGGGGTAAGAAAACAGGAAATAATTTTTTTTTTTGGGGGGGGGTAAATTGATTAGATATTAGGGAGGTAGAGGAGAAAAGAGGAAGAAGAAGAAGATCCGGGAAGAGAAGGGGAAAGAAAGAGAGAGCAGATCTGAAAATAAAGAAAAGATCTGGAGAGAGAGAGGGGGTATGGAAGAGGAAGACGAAATCCGGGAAGAGGGGGGGAGGGTATGGACATAAAAAAACATTTAAGCAATCAAAAATAATTAATATTTTGATAAAATAACATTGTTGGGGGAGGAGGTAGGAAAACAGGAAAGAGTTTTTTTTAGAGGGGGGGAGGAGGGATTAAATTAATTAGATATGATTTGGAGAGAGAGGAGAGTGAGGAGGAGAGAGAGAGAGTGGCTGGGGGAAGAGGAAGAAAAAGATCCAGGGAAGAGAGCAGGGGAAGGGAAAGAGAGAAAAGATCTGGGGAGAAAATGAAGAGCAAGGAAGAGGGAGGGAGAGAAAATGGGAAGAGAGAGAGAGCAGTTTGAAATATAGGAAGACATAAGGCAGACTATGGATGGGATGAAGATAGAGAAAAAGGTCAGAAGGTCAGTGAGGGTCATCAAAGGTCAAGGCAAACAGGCTGGCATTATTATGGCAGGAACTTTATTTGCTTTACATCAACTCGATTTGAGTCATTTAAAGCGGAAACTATACATTTTTGCAAAAGATTGCATAAGATTCAGTTGAAAGCAAGTTACTATTTTACCCTTGAAGGGAGTAGGGGTTAATACCTTTCGCAATAGTATTAGTGCATAGTTAGACACAGTAGATATGACAGAATTTTGATGTGGCATAGCTGATTCAATAGTCCATAATGGCGTCCATTAATCGCAGCCCTCTCTCAAGATATGGAGGCATAATTGATGGAAATAAAGAAAAACTGGAGGAATAATAGATGGAGGTAAAATAGATGGAGGTATAATAGATGGAATCGCTCATTTTTTTTAAAAATCAAATCGATTGATTGCCTGCTCTAGTTGGGGACCTATTGCGGTGCATCGAAAGCTTAACATGCTTTCCTGCAGTGACTTAATCCACAATATGTTATAGTCTTCATTGCACTGTAGAGAATCTATTGTTAATTCTATAAAATTATTTTTATATATACTGGCTTGAATTCAAGTTTAAAATACAAAACTCAAGTATCATGCTTCAATTGTGCTCTAAACAGAAACATTCAGTTCGAACGCGATCCTGTCGTATAAAAGAACCTACTGTTGATTTTATGAAATTATTTTTACATAATCGCTTGAATCAAATTTAAACATACAAACTTCAAATATCATGGTTCACTTGTGCTTTAAAAAGGAAGCATTCATTTCGAACGTGTCCCTGTCATATAAAAGAATGCACAGTCGATTTTATAAGGTGGGCCTTTCTGCTTGTGTGGTGATAAAACTTCTCACGTGCACTTGTGATGTTAGGTTGTATAAAAGTGTTAACTTTGGTCAAATTCGGACTGTACTTTCTTTAATCGGATTTTTTTTGAATTATCGATTTTCATTACTCATCAGTCGTATTTCAATATAATACCTATGTAAGAACATCCACAGACAGATCAATAAAATAATCGGCCTAGCTGTTTCTGAGTTTATAGGGAACAAACTCTCTCTCACACACTCACACACACTTGCATAAACACACACACACACACTCACTCGCATAAACAGACACATACACTCACGCACATACTTGTATAAACACACACACTCACACATACACTACTCGCATAAACACACACATACACTCACAAAAACACACACATGCACACACTCGCATAAACACACACACACTCGCATAAACAAACACATGCACTCACGCACATACTCGCATAAACACACACACACTCACCCACACACTCGCATAGACACACACGTACACTCACAAACACACACTCACATATACACACACACATACACTCACACACACTCGCATAAACACACACTCACACACACACACATTCGCATAAACAAACACACAAACAAACAAACACACAAACAAACATACTAACACAGCTCCTTTTATACAATAGTAGAGAAATAGATATTTAGCATTTATTGATGGAACATGAAATGAACTTGGCCTTCGGGCCAGGATCAAAGTGTAGTATCCTTCATGACGCAGTTTTTTTTTTATTTTTGTTACTGACCAGAGTGTCCCCCTTTTTTGGGGAGCTGGTTTCCCTCCACACTAAAAACCGACCTTATGTCTAACTCTGCCCTCGAGGGGAGGCAATGAAAATAAAAAAAACGAGATTGAGGAAAGTTTTTAAATTTCATTTTTGGCTAGGAGTAAACTCACCATCGTAAAATTGTTGTCTTTTCTGTAAATTGGGGATCATCTAAGTCCATTAAAGCCATAGAATGACTGCGGTATTTTGGCGAGAGTGTCTAGTGTTGGATGAGTCTAAAAAGTAGAGGCAAAGTTGCATGTTCACCGACCTCCAATTTTTTACCCCCGCCTCCCGATTCGGATTTCATGTCTAAGCAGAAAGGAAAAATTTCGACCTGTTATATTTTATTGCGTAAATCATTGTAAAGTTTTTGTTTATGTTAAATAAATTGGTCAGGAGCAAAGTGTAGTAACTGTTCTATTACTGCACTTTATTTTTCTGTCCTTGGTCAGTGAAAGAGAAATTTGTCTAGATGGAGGCAATTTAATTTTTGCTCTAAGCCAGTGTTGCATTTTGAGCAATTGTTTTTATTTCGCCCTCTATGTTAAAAACTGACCTCGTAACTTAACTCTGCTCTCGTGGGGAGGCAAGTAAATAAGAAGAGTGTCTTCTCAACGGGGTCTGCAAATGCATTTGAGAGCGATAAGAGACGCATAAATACTTCAACTAGTATCTCATTTCACCTTGAGAAAGAGAGAGAGAGAGAGAGACACACACAGAAAAGGAGTAGGAGAAGTAAAACAAAAAAAAGGAACCACAAATAAGGAATCATACCAGCGACCCCCTTTTACATAGTGCTATAAAATGATGGATTTGCACTCCTCCGCTCTGAATATTGTCGACCCTCGAGTTTGGACAATGGGTGTGTTTTGCCCTGAAGCTTGCGAACCTTACGCCCCTCCTGCAAAAAGGCACGTGATTCTAACATAAATGGCGGCCTACAAGTCAGGGAGGAGGTAGACGATGAGGAGGCAGTGGCAGCAGTGGATGTTGGGACATGGTGGGAAGTAGGGGGAGAAGAGGAGGCGGACGTGGATGTCACAGATGTTGAAGTTGTCGTCGACACAGAGTGCAGACAGGGAGCTGGTCCGGTCGACCCCCCAGTCTTACACTGCGTGTTTTGCGACCACCACTGGATATTTTGAACGTTTGAGGCCTGCGTATTTACAGAACCTGTCTGGGTCACGCACTTTGTGCTAGCAGTTGCAAAATTGCCACCGGGAGTAGCTGTAGAAGAGGAAGTGGCAGTAGTGATGGATGCGGTAGTCACGGCAACAGAAGCCAATGCCGTCGTGGTGGTGGTGGTAGGAGTAATGGAAGAGGTGGTTGAGAAAGGCGTGGCTGTTGAAAGATGGGTGAGTTTGTGAGATGTCGACGTCAAAGTCGTCGACGTAAGCGGCTTCGATACGCCAACGCTGGAAGAACTTTCTGCTGCCGATGAAGAAGGGCAGTCCGTAGCACCAAATGTGTTTGGAAGTACTTGAGAAGCGGAACAGTGAAGACCAGATTTCTCTTCCGATGGGGCAATTTTCTTCGGAGAGGTATGAAACGGTGTACCTAACATACTCTGACCCACAACCTCAGACATCTTAGTTTGAAGCCCCCCGCTGTCACCTGAAGAGATGGCTGGTGTTGGGCTATCGCCGCGTTGTGTTGTGGCAGTACCGGTTTCTAATTCTTTGACCAGATTTGGGTCAAATTTACCGACAAGGTGGCGAACGGTTTTCCCGTCTCCAAGCGGTAAGTCAACCCCTTCCGGTGGAACAGCCAACATCGATTCATCCATACTTTTAGCTTTTAGAATTCGGACTCTTTCAGGGTCAACATGCGTCACGGTACTTTTGTCGCTTGGGTGAACGTTCTTTGATCCGGAGTCCTTACTGCCGGCAACTGCATGGCACTCGGATTGTCTCTCGATGAAATGGCAAGACAATGGCGAATCACGGGCATTGGACATGGCAGCCCCTTCAAACAGGTGCGACTTGGATGCAGAGAGATCTTTGATGATGTTGGGCGGTGGTTCCTTAGACCTCTGTTCGATGTGCTTCGTCATCTTTGTCACACATCCGGACAAGATGGATGGCTCTTCTGAGGACGACAGCACATTTGCATTGACAGCAGACGCTTGTTCTTTACTAGGTAGGGTAACCGGGGTTGTCTTTGAATGGCACGGATCATGATCCTGGTCCAGATCTGTCTGTGATTTATCGTCAGATCCCTGAAACTCCTGTTTTCTTAAAGCTTTCGGCGTAAGCTGCGCAGTTGTGGTGGTGTTAACGGCGTCGACACCTGCTGGCGTGCTAGCTGTATTTTTCGGACTGACACAGGTTGATGTGGTTTTGCTAGCAGTTGTGCTGGGAATGTTGGCAGTGGATGCGGCAGTGGTAGTTGTTGGAGGTGTAGATGAGGGTGGCATAACTTTCGAGGAAGTTGCCTGAACCCCCAAGGCAGTAGTCAGGGTGGTTTGGTTCGGGCTTTCTGACAGGCCAGCCAGATCTTCCGTTTCTTTGTCGAAGGACTCTTTTGCCAAGCATTCATAATCTGTAAAAGATGAAAGAAAATTAATTCAATAAAAATGGTGTTCTCAAATATAACAGTCACTGGGCCAGGATTTTATTTTGGAAATGATATGAAAGTAGGTATCACAAACCAGCCTAGAGTTTAGCATGCAAAAATGGGTAAATAAGTGAAAGTTCTTTTAATTTCAACTTGTAATAACTCATTTTTTTTTTTAGGGTATTTTATAAAATTTGGACGTAAACAAAATTTAACCTTTTCTCTTCATGTAACGTAGTCGTCACACGCGTTTTCAGGAGAAAGCATATCCCTTTATAAAAATTGTTATAAAATATTTACTTTATAATGTTAGATATAGAGACGTGGCAATGTACATTTGAAATCCGAGTTGTGCACCCACGCACATTCCAGATGGAATTGATCTACATTTTTGTGTTTCATAAAAATGACTGGAATTGTAATCCATCTATATATATCTATAAAAGTGAACGTGTCTGTGTGCGTGTCTGTGTACATTTCCCTATGAAATAACTCTGTCAATTTTTAGTCTACAGACTCGAAATTTGATATACAGGGTACTGAGCTTTGGGAAAATTGATGTGATCGGTTTTTGGCCAGAAATTTGGCGATTAAGAGGTCAAAGTTCAACGATTTGACCTTTGAGAACTCTACCAAACTCCTCCGACAATTTTGGGTCTACACACTTTAAATTTTAGATATAGGTTTCTTGGACATGGATCTAACTTAATAACTTGATTTGAGCACAAAACAATAAATTTTAAGGGGTAATAATAGGGGTCAAAGTTAAAAAAATTTGACCGCTTTTTTTTTTTTGTTCAACATACACTTCCAAACACATGGGCAACACTGGGCTGAAATGCTAGTCATCACAAAAACAAAGAACTGTTTACATTCGAAAGTCAGAAGTTATGAATTGCACAATGCAAAATAAAAAAGAAGAATGTGGTATTTTGATGTTTATAATTCCAGGAATGTCGATTTATCACTATATAAGGGGAAAATAAACGACAGAAAATAGTAGAGAGCAGACTGACAGCAGTGAGCATGATTGACATTTTGACATCTCTCCGTCAGCGAGCCACACACCAACCAACCCCACATAATTAGCATCTCTCATGCTCTCTCTCTCTCCCTCTATTTGTCAATAAACAAAAAGCTTAATCGTAAATAAAACTTATACTTTGAAATTCATCTATACTGATTTTAAGAATAGTGACAAAAAATTTTCAATGTGTATATATTATATACATTACATATACATTCAATAACACACATAATAAAATAATAATTAATAATATATGTATTACAATACTTAATAAATAATTAATTATTAATTTTATAATAATATTGAAAAAAAAATTGTTAATTATTTCATGCAGAAACGTTGTTTTGCTTGAAGGGGAAGCCAGATAAAAAAAACCTTGCTTTTGACGCAGTTTGCAAGCCGCACACGCGCAAACCATCATCATGATCTTCTGCTTTAAAAAGCTAAATTTGTGGCGTTATAGCATCCGTATCCTCCTGGTCATATCGATAATGCACTCGTAACGTAATCAATTTATTTTCTTCTGCTTACAAAATTTTGCTTTCTGTTTTGCTTCTGGCTGATGGCACCCAAGTCCCGTTTTATTTTCTCTTTTAATGACCGCAATGTCACAAATCAAAAAAAAAGAAAATTTATTTATGACCGGGCAACGCCGGGGCATCCTTGCAGCATTTCTATTTTGCCTTTGGTTTCACTTCTGCCTGATGAGTTTTTTCTGTAAACTGAATTTTACCACCGAGCAATGCCAGGTGCCCCTCCCACTCGTTAATCCAGAATATAAATCTCACCAGCGTGCCAGAGGTTTACTTGGCCAAAACTGTGGTGAGACGACAACAACTACGGATGGCAGTGATGGCTGAGAATGCAGTTAGGAGATTCGAAGTTCCTATCCGTCGCGGTTACCACCTGACGAAGGCCAGAGGAATAGTTGGCCGAAACGTTGTGAATAAACAAACCAATAAAAGATGAAAAACAACAACTAATAAAGATGAGAATAATAGTCCGAAATAAAAATAAATTAATATATATGATGCTCATCTCAAAATTGAATTCCAATTAAGGAATAATATATATCTCACCAGCCTGTTTAAATGTATGTTTGTATATCTGCCTAAAATTTTCGACAAAGGCGACAGATTTTCACGAGATCAGTATCAGTTCGTAGCTCGACCCTTCGGACAACAAATATCAAACAATTGGCTAAAAACATTCATTCCTTCAGCCTCAACTGGGCACTTTTCTACAGAGAGGGGGTCAGTTTTTTTCATTTACTAAAATACACACACACCTCCAAACACCCGGGCAATGCCGGGTACACCCCCCCCGCTAGTAATAAATAAATTATAAATAATGATAATAATAATGAAAATGTCAACCCACTTTTCATTGTTCTGCGAACACTACCTCCTGTAATCTCAACTTGTTCAGCACCGTAACGGTAGACCATGATATCCTTAACGTGGCTCTTCTCAGTATAAGACGACAACAGGTGGTCCTCCACACCAGCAGCAGCAGCAGCAGGGTACAAAGGGTGGAGCATTTCCGAGTTGGGCCCCTCGTCGGGAAACAAATCGCCGCAATCCAACGACCCTGACTGCTGATAAAAAAGAAGCTCGGATGAACCAAAATTTCCTGGTGACAAAATCGGGGTGCAAGTCTTCCGTCGTTTCGTCTGTTCTAACCGTGAGCGGTCACTTTCTGATCCCAAGCTCGATGACCTTTGGACAGGGTTCTTTTTTGTTTCTTCATGAAAGAGACCCACAGCAGTCAGTTCATGGCAACTTGACCTACAGGAAAGAAAAAAATAAAAATAAAAGACACAAAACTCAAAAGTAAGCAAGAAATGGCAAAAACACTAGAGGATGACCTCCAATCTGTAGTGGAATGGGGGACAAAAATGGTTGGTCACATTCAATGCTGCCAAGACTAAACTTGTTTCCTTCAATAACTACAAGAAACCTTCTCTATCACCAATAGCAATAGCCAAAGACTCTTTATCCGAAGGTACATCTTTTAAACTCCTCGGCCTAACGTTCACATGAAAAATGAGTTGGACCAATTACATTGAGAGCATTGCCAGGACTGCCGCGAAAAAGGTAGGTTCGCACATTCCAGATTGGACGTAAACAAAATTTAACCTTTTCTCTTCATGTAACGTAGTCGTCACACGCGTTTTCAGGAGAAAGCATATCCCTTTATAAAAATTGTTATAAAATATTTACTTTATAATGTTAGATATAGAGACGTGCCAATGTACATTTGAAATCCGAGTTGTGCACCCACGCACATTCCAGATGGAATTGATCTACATTTTTGTGTTTCATAAAAATGACTGGAATTGTAATCCATCTATATATATCTATAAAAGTGAACGTGTCTGTGTGCGTGTCTGTGTACATTCCCCTTCATTACCGTTCAGTTTGTTCAGGTATGCTGAAAACGAATATCGCAAGGAAAATTAGCAGAGACAAATAGTTTTGGAGCTAGTTTTATTAATGCGTGTATTTTGAAATGTAAATCACTGGCGACCATGTTTAAACAGGCGGCATATGAAAGGGGCCAACCCTCAGTTTGTTCAGGTATGCTGAAAACGAATATCGCAAGGAAAGTTAGCACAGACAAATAGTTTTCAAGACAGTTTTATTAATGCGTGCATTTTTAAACGAAAAGGAAAACTAGCACATCAAAGTATTGAAATATTTTTTGTTTTACAAAGGAATCACTACTTATCAAGGCCCAGAGACCACTCGAGGGTTTAAAGAGTGTGCAGTAGTCAATGGGACAATATCATAGTAATCGTTAGAAGTATAAATTTTGTAAATTGGATTACTTAAGAGGAACGGCTTATCAAGAACTTGTTTACATTGGACTTGAAGACGACGAAATAAAAATATAAAATTTAAAGAACTCGCTAAAAAATATTTTAACGATGCCTTTCAACTCGTAAACTGCTTGTTTACATTTGTGTACATTTTTCGAAGATAATAAAAAGTGTAAAAAAAAGTAAACGTTTAGAATCCTAAAAAGATCTCCCGGAAGCATTTTTGCAACATGAAAAATATACACACCAAAATAAAGAGTGGAGGAAACCTACTCAAAAATATGGTTTATTACATCGCTTAAAAAAAAGAAGAATCGGGGCCTCCAATAATACGATAATTTGGTGGGGAAGCAAATTGTGTTCCTTTTTCTAACTTGGTTTTAAAAAGTTTTTATTGCTAACATTTATTTTCATAAACTCTAACCATTCCTCACAACCCTAATCCGGCCGGTCGGGAAAAAGTTTTTATTTTTTTAAATTTTGTTGAAACCGACGAAATGAATTTTAATTTAAACTTCGTTTGACGTTGGCACGTCGCACGCACGCACGCACACACACACACACACACACGCACGCACGCACGCACACATAAGCATTCGCTTGTCACCAAGCTAAAGAAGAGAGAAAGTGGGGGAAGGAGAGAAAGGGTCGTGTTCTCTGCACTGCACGTGCCGGGTCAAACGTAAGTTTTAAAAAATGGCTCGACAAAGTTGTGTCTGAACTTTTTATTCTATGAAACTTAAGATTAATAAAACGAAATAATCGTGACCCGTGGAAATTCCACGGCGAATATTTCGCATTCAATAAGAACAAAACGAAAAAGTAGTGAACAAATAAATATGAGAAAATGTTGTTTTAACTTATTTTAAAACGTTTATTTAACACAAACAAAAGTAGCGCACAGTTTTAAGTTAGAACAATAAAGAAGTGTCTGATATTTTACAGTCATCTTGTGAGACTCGACAATGGCTCCAAACTCGAAAATTAAGCAAAATACTGGTAGCAACACATCCAATAAACGTCAGCAAACGTTCGAAAATGTTTTCTTTTTCACATTAGCAAAACTCTTATTAGAGCAAAAGTTAAAATGAGAAGCAAACACAAATGAAGAAGTCGGTTTTTATCGTTGAGCACAAAAACAAAAACAAAAAGAGTATCTAATCTAATAGGCCTCGTGCTATAGGCCAATCTCCAAAGTCTGTCCCATCGCCTCAGTGTTGCATCCCTGTTTACAAGTACTTTAATGAGATGTGCTCTGATGAATCCATAGCACTTATACCAGTGCCCGGAAAACTTGTCCCGGGAAAACTCGTCTCCGGAATAACCGTACCCGGAAAACTCGTACTGTTCAGTTTGTTCAGGTATGCTGAAAACGAATATCGCAAGGAAAATTAGCAGAGACAGATAGTTTTGGAGCTAGTTTTATTAATGCGTGTATTGTGAAATGTAAATCACTGGCGACCATGTTTGAACAGGCGGCATATGGAAGGGTCCAACCCTCAGTGTGTTCAGGTATGCTGAAAACGAATATCACAAGGAAAATTAGCAGAGACAAATAGTTTTGGAGCTAGTTTTATTAATGCGTGTATTTTGAAATGTAAATCACTGGCGACCATGTTTTAACAGTTTGAACAGGCGGCGTATGAAAGGGGCCAACCCTCAGTTTGTTCAGGTATGCTGAAAACGAATATCGCAGCAGAACTTAAAACACTTGCTCAGGTAGGTAGAAGAGTAACTTATCTTGCCTTTCGTAACATTTATATATTATATATTTGTTTTTTTTTTGTTTTGTTTTTTTCAACTTTTACGCTTTGTTGTCTTAACTCCGAAGGATTAACCTTAGAATTTCCACAGGTCTCATTAGTTAAAACGAATTATTTCGCAGTTCAAATTGGCGTGAAATAAACAAATCTGACTGACACAGGGTTTGCCATTTCCGGTTGTCGCCGCCGACAACGCTCTTATATTTACAATCGAAAGCGTCGCCGTGTGTAGGAGTGGGGGCAAAGTTGTAACATTCAATACATAAAATCAACAGCTTTAATTTCTATGAATCGTCATTCGCGTATCGGTGCGAAGTCGAGTGTCGGCGTTCTTGTCTCGTTGAAGGAGAAGTAAGTTTTATAACACAGTTGAGTTGGAAATGGATTTCTGCACGTGCATGGCTTGACGATAAGAATAATAATACAAACAACAACAATAATTATTATCTTCAAGTCTCTTCTTAAAGGGGCTTTTCGGCTGGCTACGAAGTTACAACTAGCTAATCGACACTCGACACTGTCAATGAGTTATGCGAAACAGACGGACTGTTCCGCTGTATCAAAGTTATTAAGTGTGGTTAGACTGAAACTCATCAAAGCCAGTAATCTAAGTTTCAACTAGCTAATAGACATTCGGCACTTTCAATGAGTTATGCGATCACCGCCACTTGTCCAAAAACGGACTGTTCCGCTGTATCACAGTTATTAAGGGTGGTTAGAGTGTAACTGATCAGAGCCAGTAACCTAACTTACAACTAGCTAGTCGACATTCGACACTGTCATTGAGTTATGCGATACACTGCTAATTGTCCAGAGACGGACTGTTCTACTGTATCACAGTTGTAAAGGGTGGTTAGACTAAAACTCATAAGAGCCAGTAATCTAATTTACTTATCTATCAGTAATCTAATTTAGCTTATCGACAGTGGACACTTTCACTGAGTTTACGCGCGTGTATGCGCACGCGCGTGTGTGCTTCGTTAACATTCGGACTGTCCATTAGAAAATCGTTGGGTCGGGTATGCTGAAAACGAATATCGACAGGAAAATTAGCACAGACACGTAGTTTTCGATATATAAATGCATGTATTTTGAAATGTAAATCACTGGCGACCATGTTTGAAGAGGCGGCAAATCAAAGGGGCCAACACTCAGTTTGTTCAGGTATGCTGAAAACGAATATCGCAAGGAAAATTAGCATAGTCTGACTATAGATTCACCATCAAAGTATTGAAATGTTTTTTATTTTATTTTACAAAGGAATCACTGCCTATCAAGGCCCAGAGACCACTCGAGGGGTTAAAAAGTGTACAGTAGTCAATGGGACAATATCATAGAAATCGTTAGAAGTGTAAATTTGATAAATTTGATTACTTTAGATGAACGGCTTATCAAGAACTTGTTTACATTGGACTTGAAGAGGACGAAATAAAAACTATACAGTTGAAAGAACTCGCGAAAAATATCATTTTAACGATGCCTTTCAAATCGTAAACTGCTTGTTTACATTTGTGTACATTTTTCGAAGATAATAAAAAGTGTAAAAAAAAGCAAACCTTAAGAATCCTAAAAAGATCTCCAAGAAGCATTTTTGCAACATGAAAAATATACAAACCAAAATAAAGAGAGGAGGCCACCCTACTCAAAAATATGGTTTATTACATCGCCTAAAAAAAAAGAAGAATCGGGGCCTCCAATAATACGATAATTTGGTGGGGAAGTAAATTGTTTTCTTTTTTCTAACTTGGTTTTAAATTTTTTTATTGCTAACATTTATTTTCATAAACTCTAACCACACCTCACAACCCTAATCCGGCCGGTCAGGAAAAAAGTTTTTATTTTTTTAAATTTTGGTGAAACGCACGCACGCACGCACGCACGCACACATAAGCATAACGCTTGTCAGCAAGCTAAAGAAGAGAGAAAGTGGGGGGAGGAGATCGTGTTCTCTGCACTGCACGTGCCGGGGTCAAACAGAAGTTAAATGAAATCGATTACAAATGGCTCGACAAAGTTGTGTCTGAACTTTTTATTCTATGAAACTTAAGAGTAATAAAACGAAATAATCGTGACCCGTGGAAATTCCACGGCGAATATTTCGCATTGAAGAGAACAAAACGAAAAAGTAGTGAACAAATAAATATATAAGACAATGAATGTTACCAAAGGCAAGATAAGTTACTCTTCTACCTACATAGATCAAGTTTTTGTTGTTTTAACTTATTTTAAAACGTTTATTTAACGCAAACAATAGTAGCGCACAGTTTTAAGTTAGAACAATAAAGAAGTGTCTGACATTTTACAGTCATCTTGTGAGACTCGATAATCGCTCCAAACTCGAAAATTAAGCAAAATACTGGTAGCAACACATCCAATAAATGTCAGCAAACGTTCGAACATGTTTTCTTTTTCACATTAGCGAAACTCTTATCAGAGCAAAAGCGAAAATGAGAAGCAAACACAAATGAAGAAGTCGGTTTTTATCGTTGAGCACAAAAACAAAAACAAAAAGAGTATCTAATCTAATAAGCCCCGTGCTATAGGTCAATCTCCAAAGTCTGTCCCATCGCCTCAGTGTGGTATTCCTGTTTACAAGTACTTTAATGGGATGTGCTCTGATGAACCAATAGCACTTATACCAGTGCCCGGAAAACTTGTCCCGGGAAAACTCGTCTCCGGGAAAACTCGTCTCCGGGAAACCCGTACCCAGAAAACTCGTACTGTTCAGTTTGTTCAGGTATGCTGAAAACGAATATCGCAAGGAAAATTAGCAGAGACAAATAGTTTTGGAGCTAGTTTTATTAATGCGTGTATTGTGAAATGTAAATCCCTGGCGACCATGTTTGAACAGGCGGCATATGAAAGGGGCCAAACCTCAGTTTGTTCAGCTATGCTGAAAACGAATATCGCAAGGAAAATTAGCAGACAAACAGATAGACTACTAGTTTTGGAGCTAGTTTTATTAATGCGTGCATTGTGAAATGTAAATCACTGGCGACCATGTTTTAATAGGGGGCATATGAAAGGGACCAACCCTCAGTTTGTTCAGGTATGCTGAAAACGAATATCGCAAAGAAAATTAGCACAGACAGACGAATAGTTTTCGATATAGTAATGCGTGTATTTGGAAATGTAAATCACTGGCGACCATATTTAAACAGGCGGCATATGAAAGGAGCCAACCCTAAGTTTGTTCAGGTATGCTGAAAACGAATATCGCAAGGAAAGTTAGCACAGACAAATAGTTTTCAAGACAGTTTTATTAATGTGTGCATTTTGAAATGAAAAGGAAAACTAGCACATCAAAGTATTGAAATATTTTTTGTTTTACAAAGGAATCACTACTTATCAAGGCCCAGAGACCACTCGAGGGTTTAAAGAGTGTGCAGTAGTCAGTTGTAAATTGGACTACTTAAGAGGAACGGCTTATCAAGAACTTGTTTACATTGGACTTGAAGAGGACGAAATAAAAATATAAAATTTAAAGAACTCGCTAAAAATATTTTAACGATGCCTTTCAACTCGTAAACTGCTTGTTTACATTTGTGTACATTTTTCGAAGATAATAAAAAGTGTAAAAAAAAAGTAAACGTTTAGAATCCTAAAAAAATCTCCCGGAAGCATTTTTGCAACATAAAAAATATACAAACCAAAATAAAGAGTGGAGGAAACCTACTCAAAAATATGGTTTATTACATCGCTTAAAAAAAAGAAGAATCGGGGCCTCCAATAATACGATAATTTGGTGGGGAAGCAAATTGTGTTCTTTTTTCTAACTTGGTTTTAAAAAGTTTTTATTGCTAACATTTATTTTCATGAACTCTAACCACACCTCACAACCCTAATCCGGCCGGTCGGGAAAAAGGTTTTATTTTTTTTTAAATTTTGTTGAAACCGACGAAATGAATTTTAATTTAAACTTCGTTTGACGTTGGCACGTCGCACGCACGCACGCACGCACACACACACACACACACACACACACACACGCACGCACGCACGCACGCACGCACGCACACATAAGCATTCGCTTGTCACCAAGCTAAAGAAGAGAGAAAGTGGGGGAAGGAGAGAAAGGGTCGTGTTCTCTGCACTGCACGTGCCGGGGTCAAACGTAAGTTTTAAAAAATGGCTCGACAAAGTTGTGTCTGAACTTTTTATTCTATGAAACTTAAGATTAATAAAACGAAATAATCGTGACCCGTGGAAATTCCACGGCGAATATTTCGCATTCAATAAGAACAAAACGAAAAAGTAGTGAACAAATAAATATATGAGAAAATGTTGTTTTAACTTATTTTAAAACGTTTATTTAACACAAACAAAAGTAGCGCACAGTTTTAAGTTAGAACAATAAAGAAGTGTCTGATATTTTACAGTCATCTTGTGAGACTCGACAATCGCTCCAAACTCGAAAATTAAGCAAAATACTGGTAGCAACACATCCAATAAACGTCAGCAAACGTTCGAACATGTTTTCTTTTTCACATTAGCAAAACTCTTATTAGAGCAAAAGTTAAAATGAGAAGCAAACACAAATGAAGAAGTCGGTTTTTATCGTTGAGCACAAAAACAAAAACAAAAAGAGTATCTAATCTAATAGGCCTCGTGCTATAGGCCAATCTCCAAAGTCTGTCCCATCGCCTCAGTGTTGCATCCCTGTTTACAAGTACTTTAATGGGATGTGCTCTGATGAACCTATAGCATTTATACCAGTGCCCGGAAAACTTGTCCCGGGAAAACTCGCCTCCGGAATAACCGTACCCGGAAAACTCGTACTGTTCAGTTTGTTCAGGTATGCTGAAAACGAATATCGCAAGGCAAATTAGCAGAGACAGATAGTTTTGGAGCTAGTTTTATTAATGCGTGTATTGTGAAATGTAAATCACTGGCGACCATGTTTGAACAGGCGACATATGGAAGGGTCCAACCCTCAGTGTGTTCAGGTATGCTGAAAACGAATATCACAAGGAAAATTAGCAGAGACAAATAGTTTTGGAGCTAGTTTTATTAATGCGTGTATTTTGAAATGTAAATCACTGGCGACCATATTGGAACAGGCGGCATATGAAACGGGCCAACCCTAAGTTTGTTAAGGTATGCTGAAAACGAATATCGCAAGGAAAATTAGCAGAGACAGATAGTTTTCGATATATTAATGCGTGTATTTTGAAATGTAAATCACTCGCGACCATGTTTAAACAGGCGACATATGAAAGGGGCCAACTCTCAGTTTGTTCAGATATGCTGAAAACGAATATCGCAAGGAAAATTAGCACAGACAGACAAATCGTTTTCGAGATATTAATGCGTGTATTTTGAAATGTAAAGTAAAATAGATGGCCCATCAAGCCAGAAATAAATTAATGACAGTTTAAAGGCTTCAAAATCGCTTTCGAATTGACTATGACATGATCGTGATGTTCTCATAAAATTCAACATCAACTGTCGATTTATTCGTCGCATTAACTCGCATCCTAGACTTGATTTAACCCGTGAGTGTCGACTCATAAATCAATCGAAATATAAATATAGAAAAAAAAATTATTAGGATTATTTTTTATTAATAGTAAATTACTGTTTCTTAAATTTCAAATCTATCTAAAAACACGAACTTAATTTCAAATCTATATAAAAACACGAACTTAATTTCAAATCTATATAAAAACACGAACTTAATTTCAAATCTATATAAAAACACGAACTTAATTTTCCGTTTCAGCGTATATTTTGTAAATTTAAATCCAGCCGAGAATGGTTTATGTAAGATGACTAAACCTCCCCCCCCTCTCTCTCTCTCTCTCTCTCTCTCTTTAGCTTCTCCGTTCCCCTGCCACTAAGTATGGAGAGAGAGAGAGAGAGAGAGAGAGAGAGAGAGAGAGAGAGAGAGAATATGTGCTTCCACATCAAAGAGGGGCAGGAGCATAAACAGAGACAGAAGCACACACTCTAACACACTCGCATAAAAACACACATACAGAAAACACACACATACATACGCACTTGGATAAACACACACACACACACACACTCGCATAAACACACACATACACGAACACACACGTACACACAAATACTCAAACACACCAACACCAACACAAATCAACTTTCCGTTAAAAGCTGTCATGAGGTGGCAGGGGTGGGTGTCATAAGTGTCAATCGAATTTGAAAGTTTGTTAACGAAATGGATTTATTTCAACTTCGTTTGACACGTGCCAATTCTCCTGCCCTTCACCCACCCCTCTACCTGCCTCTCTCTTTACTAAGACTTTTCGGGTTGGGGTCTGGGGTAGGGCGTAAAAATAACCGTTTTTTTTCGTTATTAAATTGTAATTTTTTAAGAAATCATTACCTTAAAAGTTAAGAAAGCCATTCTTAATGTAGAGAGGGGCATGTTAACTATTCTGTACTTCCAGCCAATAATTTAATAAGCAAAAGATAGGATAAAATTGAATTTAACAAATATCGAAGAAGTTTTCTTTGATATTTTTTATTTTACAAGCTGCCCCAGCGTAGTATTATCTCCAATCTCTCCATGATAAAAACGGCTTTCTGAAAAAAAAAAAAAAAAAAAAACACTCCCAAGAAAGCCGTTCTTAACATGGTAACAAATATCGAAGAAGTTTTCTTTGATATTTTTTATTTTACAAGCTGCCCCAGCGTAGTATTTTCTCCAATCTCTCCATGATAAAAACGGCTTTCTGAAAAAAAAAAAAAAAAACACTCCCAAGAAAGCCGTTCTTAACATGGAGAGATTGGAGGGGGTATTCCGGAAGTCGTTCTTAAAATGGGGAGAGGAGGGCGTTTTGTAACTATTCCGTACTTTAACCTAACAATTTAATAAAAAAAAACATCAAATGTTAAATAAAAATAAATAAAAATAAGATAAATAAAAAATAAATACCTACCTGCCTCTCTCTTTACTAAGACTTTTCGGTTGGGGTGTTTATGCTACGCTGGGGTAGGTCGTAAAAACAAATTTTTTTTTTTCGTTATTAAATTGTAATTTTTTAAGAAATCATTACCTTAAAAGTTAAGAAAGCCATTCTTAATGTAGAGAGGGGCATGTTAACTATTCTGTACTTTCAGCATGTTAACTATTCTGTACTTTCAGCCAATAATTTAATAAGATAGGATAAAATTGAATTTAACCTGAAAATTTTACCCAAAAATATCGAAGAAGTTTTCTTTGATATTTTTTATTTTACAAGCTGCCCCAGCGTAGTATTATCTCCAATCTCTCCATGATAAAAACGGCTTTCTGAAAAAAAAAACACTTCCAAGAAAGCCGTTCTTAACATGGAGAGATTGGAGATAATACTACGCTGGGGCAGCTTGTAAAATAAAAAATAAATTTCTGCTTATGATATATCTATATATATATATATATATATATATATATATATATAAATATAATTATTTTTTAATATATATATATATATATATATATATATATATATATATATATATATATATATATAATTATTTTTAAATTTTTTTATAACTTTTCAAAGTTTCAGCTTCTCTCTCTCTCTCTCTCTTTCTCTCTCTCTCTCTCTCTCTCTCTCGCTCGCTCGCTCTCGCGCACGCGCGCTTCTCCGTGTCCTTATATATAGACAGAGAGAGAGGGAAAAGGGGGGAGAGACCGAAAGAGACAGAGAATGTGTCTACGCTCCCCTCCAACATGCTTCAACGCCAACGACGCACACACCCACATACACACACACTTGCATTAACACAAACATACACAGACACACACACACACGTCTACATGCACTCTTCAATCTAAACAAGTTTAAATCAACCAATGAAAAGGCAGCTACGTACCACAAACTCCATAAAAGGTAAAAAGTTTGTAACGTCGACTGGGAAATGTTTAAATTTTCCCGGAAAAAGTTAACGGTTTTCACGCCGATGGTGAAATATAAAAGAGCCCCAAAACGGGCTGTAAATTCAGTTTGACCGTGGCAGCGAGAGATGTTCCAGAAGAATAGATGACCAGCCAAAAGACCCAGCTAAGTCGCCGCCCTGCCGCTGCTTTTATTTCTGCCTACTTCTCTGATGTCAAACAAATTTAAAGGTATTTATATTTTATTACACAAAATACTGTTAGAAACCTAGCCAATCGATATTACCGTGATAATTGTGCAGTTTATAAACCGTGCTGTTGTTGGATAAAATATTTTTAATTTAAATCTAAATTATCGTCTTTTAATTTAATTTGTTAGATGAAAGTATATATATATAATATTATTCAAGGGCGGTCGATAAACTGTATAATTACCGTGACAATTGTGCAGTTTATAAACCGTGGTGTTCTTGGATAAAATATTTTTAATTTAAATCTAAATTAACGTCTTTTAATTTAATTTGTTAGATGAAAGTATATATATAATATTATTTAAGGGCGGTCGATAAACTGTATAATTACCGTGAGAATTGTGCAGTTTATAAACCGTGGTGTTCTTGGATAAAATATTTTTAATTTAAATCTAAATTAACGTCTTTTAATTTAATTTGTTAGATGAAAGTATATATATAATATTATTTAAGGGCGGTCGATAAACTGTATAATTACCGTGACAATTGTGCAGTTTATAAACCGTGGTGTTCTTGGATAAAATATTTTTAATTTAAATCTAAATTAACGTCTTTTAATTTAATTTGTTAGATGAAAGTATATATATAATATTATTTAAGGGCGGTCGATAAACTGTATAATTACCGTGAGAATTGTGCAGTTTATAAACCGTGGTGTTCTTGGATAAAATATTTTTAATTTAAATCTAAATTAACGTCTTTTAATTTAATTTGTTAGATGAAAGTATATATATAATATTATTTAAGGGTGGTCGATAAACTGTATAATTACCGTGAGAATTGTGCAGTTTATAAACCGTGGTGTTCTTGGATAAAATATTTTTAATTTAAATCTAAATTAACGTCTTTTAATTTAATTTGTTAGATGAAAGTATATATATAATATTATTTAAGGGCGGTCGATAAACTGTATAATTACCGTGACAATTGTGCAGTTTATAAACCGTTGTGTTCTTGGATAAAATATTTTTAATTTAAATCTAAATTAACGTCTTTTAATTTAATTTGTTAGATGAAAGTATATATATAATATTATATAAGGGCGGTCGATAAACTTTAGAATTACCGTGACAATTGTGCAGTTTATAAACCGTGCTGTTCTTTGATAAAATTCTGGATGTGTATTTTCCCCCCTAAAGTCCAACCCTATCCTCACCGTGGTAGGGGGGTGTAACGTTGTAGTTTAACAGCTACACGGCTAAATGGGCTCTGGCAAAAAAAAAAAAAAAAAAAAAAATCCAGAAAATGTCGGCATTAGTTTGTTGCGTCCGTCATCTGGTCGTCTTTTTATACGCTTGCATGTGGCGAGCAAAAAGGCGTGAAGGGGGCAGGCTGAAAGGAGAACAATACCCGAAAGATGTAAACCGAACGAAAGAGAAAAATGGGCCTCCCTCCAAGGCCCCGTGTTCTCCCCAGCCTGCTCCCAGTTTCCCCGACTTTGCATGCAACTGGTTTTGAGCTTTTGGAAAGCTCTTTTCTCAGTGTCGGGGTGTTGACTCCACTTCCAAGTTAACAAATAGCTGCAAGTCTGGGTACGGTCCGATTGGTTCCGAAGCTCTTCCGCTGTGAGGTGCGCTTTCGAATCTCCCGAAGGGGGCTACCCTCCAAGCAGGCGACACATGCTCGTGTTACTATGTAATGCATGCTTGCCTCGACTCGACTAAGGACGACTAGAGTTCGACTAGATTGTGTGCTCACAAGCCGCTTTAAGGCCGCTTTTATTATTCCTACTGTCTACGAACTCCGAAACGGTATGGTAGTGCAATTATATATGACCGTCCTCCAATACGAAATGGTAGTGCAATTATATACGACGGTCCTCCGATATGATAGTAGGAATGCCAGTTTTGTGAGCGATCATCGCCGTCTTATGAACACAAACTAGTGGTATCTTTACGAATCCTGTTGGGTAGAGAGAACACCCCTGTTTTCTCCTCCGCCTGTTATTCTGAGTAGAAACCGCTTTTTAGGAGATGTTCGCAGCAAAGCTTGTTTTTATATAGTGCCCCTCCTTTCGGGAGTTCATCACCTCGCTGCCCAGACGAGAGCTTTCCCCGGTGGAACCTCTTTTTTTTTTCTTATTTTTATTTTATTTTCCAGTTTAATGGCGAACGAACAGTCACCAGCAATTGGTCTGCACCGACAGGAAGATGAGTATAGTATCACCCTTTCTTCTTTCTGTTTCGATTTCAGTCTTTGTGATTTGAAAATTTAATTTAACTGTTTCCATTGTTCCAGCTTTCACACAGCAGTAGATTATCAACACTATAAATATCATCTCTTTTTTATAGATTGGAACAAGCAACAAAACCTAGCAGCATCACCGTTCCTGTCTGCCACATGTCTTGTGCAGTTTGAATCAAGTATTTCTTTCTTTGCGTTCAAGCACATCTGGGTACAATCAAACTGTGTATGATGTATGTCTATCTGTTTCTTCCAACATTAGCATCTCGAAGTGTTGGCAGCAATCATTGTCATAGAAGTAGAGTAAGTATTCTTTTTCTTTCCTTCTGTGTGTATATTTTTGTAATTTCAGGTACTCCTCTTGATCATGATGGAATTCTACTATCAGCTATTGTGAGAATTATGTGGATTGGAAAAAACAACTGAATCCAGCAGCATCAGCTATCCTAGCTGCCACATGTTTCCTGTAGTTACAGAAGTCCTCAAGTAAGTGTTTCTTTCTTTGTGTACATGCACATCTGGGTCCAATCAAATTCTAAACTATTAGCTTTATTTAAATGAATGCAGTTCTGCTTGTATTTCTTCTCATCAGCTAACTTATGCAACTGCAAAAAAGAAATAGTAGTACATGTGTGTTTGATCATAGCCAGAAAGTTAAATATATCATTTTCAAAAAATCCATTAGTTATGTTGTCTCTCTTTATTATATAAATCAAAAAAAAATTGTTAATAATTAAAAGAAAAAAAAATCATCACAGTAAAAATTATATATATGTAACAAAGAACACAAACAAACATGAAATTGCCATGAGTTTCAGCAAGAAGCAGAAAAGAGAAAAAGTGGAGATAACACCTGGGAAGTAACAGGTAAGAATTTTCTTTATTTCTTTTATTTCTTGTCTCGAATAGCACATAGATTTTTTTCATGTATATATTAAAAAAGAAATAACCCAAGTCCAAAAATTGATGGAAAAACTAAGCATTAAAGTTCAATTAAGCATTAAAAAAATAACTTTTAATAATTATGTGATCTACATATACAAATTGTCTCCCTTGAATATATATATATACATATGTATGTATAAATATGTATAAATATATTTATTCAAGGGAGACAATTTATATATGGTCTCCCTTGAATATATATATATATAACCAACCCAGAGATGTCTTGTGATGCGGAGTTCGAATCGTTCGACTGGTATTAATCGTGACACCCTGCACTGAAGATTCCCGAAAGGATGAAACACTAGTGTCTGTAGGTATTTAATAATTATTATAGTAAAAAAATAATTATATATATATATATATAAATTGTATCCCTTGAATATATACTAGTATGGGTTCCTGGCGTAGCCCCGGTGTTTGGTGGTGTATGCTCACCCCCCCCCCCACACACAACCCCAAAAAAAGCAAAAAAACGGTTAATTTTTTTTTTATTTGCCCCCTATTATGAACCCTTAAAATTGTTTGTGGGCTCAAATCAAGATATAAAGTTAGATCCATGTCCAAGAAAACTATATCTAAAATTTCAAGTGTTTAGACCCATAATTGTCGGAGGAGTTTTGTAGAGTTCTCAAAGGTCAAATCGTTGAACTTTGACACCTTAATCGACAAATTTCTGTCCAAATACCAATCGCATAGATTTTCCAAAATCTCAGTACCCTGTATATCAAATTTTGAGTCTGTAGACTAAAATTGACAGAGTTATTGCCTAGGGAAATGTACACACACACAGGCAGATATTTTCACTTTTATAGATAGAAAGATATATAATGAGAGACAGAAAGATAACTATATACAATTATTAATGAATTAGTAGAGATAGTTGTTAAATTTTTGGGGATATGTATGGCAATTTAGATGACAAGACTTACTGCTAGAGTGCTCAATGCATTAGTAAAGGTTACTGTTTAGACTTAAAATATATATAGAGAAATTCAAATGGCAGGACTTATATGTAGATCGCTCAATACATCAGTAGAGCAAGGTAATAAGTTTAAAAAATGCATACGTCAATTTAGATAACCACACTGTTTTTGGTATTCATGTGTGAATATGACATAATGTAATATAAATTTTAATAATTTTATTCAAAATGTTATGATTCTCAATAAAAAATCTAAAATGTCAATATTGCTCTATGTATGATAAAGCATTGGCATATAATTTTCTTTCAATAATATAAACGTTTGATAATATCAGCTGTTTCTAGTGATGAGCATTATTTAAAGTGTAATTATTAAGTAAAAATCTAAATAAATGTGTTTATTGCTCTGTCTTACTCATATAACTTTAGTTAAATCTTAATATTTATATCTCTTGTAATAAAATAAACGTTTTATGATATTAGCTCTGTCATGTGTTGAGCACTAATTTCAAGTGTAATTATTAAGTAAAAATCTAAATAAAATGTGTTCATTGCTCTATGTCTTATTGAGCACTCTTATATAACTCTAGTTAAATCTTAATATTTATATCTCTTGTAATAAAATAAACGTTTTATAATATCAGCTCTGTCTAGTGTTGAGCACTTATTTTAAAGTGTATTTATTAAGTAAAAATCTAAATAAAATGTCTTTATTGCTCTATGTCTCATTAAGCAGTCTTATATACCTCTGGTTAAATCTTAATGATAATTTATCCTGTAATTAATTAATCGTTTTATAATATCAGCTCTGTCTAGAGTTGAGCACTTATTTTAAAGTGTAATTATTAAGTAAAAATCTAAATAAAATGTGTTCATTGCTCTATGTCTCATTGAGTACTCTTATATAACTCTAGTTAAATCTTAATATTTATACCTCTTGTAATAAAATAAACGTTTTATAATATTAGCTGTGTCTAGTGTTAAGCAGTTGTTTAAAGTGTAATTCATAAGTAAAAATCTAAATAAAATGTATTTATTGCTCTATGTCTCATTGAGCACTCTTATATAACTCTGGTTAAATCTTAATGTTTATTTATCCTGTAATAAATAGACGTTTTATAATATCAGCTCCGTCTAGTGTTGAGCACTTATTTAAAATGTAATTATTAAGTAAAAATCTAAATAAAATGTCTTTATTGCTCTATGTCTTATTGAGCACTCTTATATAACTTTGGTTAAATCTTAATATTTATATCTCTTGTAATAAAATAAATGTTTTATAGTATTAGCTGTGTCTAGAGTTGAGCACTTATTTTAAAGTGTATTTATTAAGTAAAAATCTAAATAAAATGTCTTTATTGCTCTATGTCTCATTGAGCACTCTTATATAACTTTGGTTAAATCTTAATATTTATGTCTCTTGTAATAAAATAAACGTTTTATAATATCAGCTCTGTCTAGAGTTGAGCACTTATTTAAAGTGTAATTATTAAGTAAAAATCTAAATAAAATGTCTTTATTGCTCTATGTCTCATTGAGCACTCTTATATAACTTTGGTTAAATCTTAATATTTATATCTCTTGTAATAAAATAAACGTTTTATAATATCAGCTCTGTCTAGAGTTGAGCACTTATTTAAAGTGTAATTATTAAGTAAAAATCTAAATAAAATGTCTTTATTGCTCTATGTCTCATTGAGCACTCTTATATAACTTTGGTTAAATCTTAATATTTATATCTCTTGTAATAAAATAAACGTTTTATAATATCAGCTCTGTCTAGTGTTGAGCACTTATTTAAAGTGTAATTATTAAGTAAAAATCTAACTAAAATGTCTTTATTGCTCTATGTCTCATTAAGCACTCTTATATACCTCATTTACATCTTAATGATTATTTATCCTGTAATTAATTAATCGGTTTATAATAGCAGCTCTGTCTAGTGTTGAGCACTATTTCAAGTGTAATTATTAAGTAAAAATCTAAATAAAATGTATTTATTGCTCTATGTCACATTGAGCACTCTTATATAACTCTGGTTAAATCTTAATGTTTATTTATCCTGTAATAAAATAGACGTTTTATAATATCAGCTCGGTCTAGTGTTGAGCACTTATTTAAAATGTAATTATTTAGTAAAAATCTAAATAAAATGTCTTTATTGCTCTATGTCTCATTAAGCACTCTTATATACCTCTGGTTAAATCTTAATGATTATTTATCCTGTAATTAATTAATCGTTTTATAATATCAGCTCTGTCTAGAGTTGAGCACTTATTTTAAAGTGTATTTATTAAGTAAAAATCTAAATAAAATGTCTTTATTGCTCTATGTCTCATTGAGCAGTCTTATATACCTCTGGTTAAATCTTAATGATTATTTATCCTTTAATTAATTAATCGTTTTATAATATCAGCAAGTTAAATCTTTGTTTATTTATCCTGTAATAAAATAGACGTTTTATAATATCAGCTCTGTCTAGTGTTGAGCACTTATTTAAAAGTGTATTTATTAAGTAAAAATCTAAATAAAATGTCTTTATTGCTCTATGTCTCATTAAGCAGTCTTATATACCTCTGCTTAAATCTTAATGATTATTTATCCTGTAATTAATTAATCGTTTTATAATATCAGCTCTGTCTAGAGTTGAGCACTTATTTTAAAGTGTAATTATTAAGTAAAAATCTAAATAAAATGTGTTCATTGCTCTATGTCTTATGGAGCACTTTTATATAACTCAAGTTAAATCTTTGTTTATTTATCCTTTAATAAAATAAACGTTTTATAATATCAGCTCTTTCTAGTTTTGAGCACTTATTTCAAGTGTAATTATTAAGTAAAAATCTAAATAAAATGTTTTTATTGCTCTATGTCTCATTGAGCACTCTTATATAACTCTAGTTAAATCTTAATATTTATATCTCTTGTAATAAAATAAACGTTTTATAATATTAGCTGTGTCTAGTGTTAAGCAGTTGTTTAAAGTGTAATTCATAAGTAAAAATCTAAATAAAATGTCTTTATTGCTCTATGTCTCATTGAGCACTCTTATATAACTCTGGTTAAATCTTAATGTTTATTTATCCTGTAATAAATAGACGTTTTATAATATCAGCTCCGTCTAGTGTTGAGCACTTTTTTAAAATGTAATTATTAAGTAAAAATCTAAATAAGATGTCTTTATTGCTCTATGTCTTATTGAGCACTCTTATATAACTTTGGTTAAATCTTAATATTTATATCTCTTGTAATAAAATAAACGTTTTATAATATCAGCTCTGTCTAGTGTTGAGCACTTATTTAAAGTGTATTTATTAAGTAAAAATCTAACTAAAATGTCTTTATTGCTCTATGTCTCATTAAGCACTCTTATATACCTCATTTACATCTTAATGATTATTTATCCTGTAATTAATTAATCGGTTTATAATAGCAGCTCTGTCTAGTGTTGAGCACTATTTCAAGTGTAATTATTAAGTAAAAATCTAAATAAAATGTATTTATTGCTCTATGTCACATTGAGCACTCTTATATAACTCTGGTTAAATCTTAATGTTTATTTATCCTGTAATAAAATAGACGTTTTATAATATCAGCTCGGTCTAGTGTTGAGCACTTATTTAAAATGTAATTATTTAGTAAAAATCTAAATAAAATGTCTTTATTGCTCTATGTCTCATTAAGCACTCTTATATACCTCTGGTTAAATCTTAATGATTATTTATCCTGTAATTAATTAATCGTTTTATAATATCAGCTCTGTCTAGAGTTGAGCACTTATTTTAAAGTGTATTTATTAAGTAAAAATCTAAATAAAATGTCTTTATTGCTCTATGTCTCATTGAGCAGTCTTATATACCTCTGGTTAAATCTTAATGATTATTTATCCTTTAATTAATTAATCGTTTTATAATATCAGCAAGTTAAATCTTTGTTTATTTATCCTGTAATAAAATAGACGTTTTATAATATCAGCTCTGTCTAGTGTTGAACACTTATTTTAAAGTGTATTTATTAAGTAAAAATCTAAATAAAATGTCTTTATTGCTCTATGTCTCATTGAGCACTCTTATATAACTCTGGTTAAATCTTAATGCTTATTTATCCTGTAATAAAATAGACGTTTTATAATATCAGCTCTGCCTAGTGTTGAGCACTTATTTAACATGTAATTAATCAGTAAAAATCTAAATAAAATGTCTTTATTGCTCTATGTCTCATTAAGCAGTCTTATATACCTCTGGTTAAATCTTAATGATTATTTATCCTGTAATTAATTAATCGTTTTAAAATATCAGCTCTGTCTAGTGTTGAGCACTTATTTTAAAGTGTATTTATTAAGTAAAAATCTAAATAAAATGTCTTTATTGCTCTATGTCTCATTAAGCAGTCTTATATACCTCTGGTTAAATCTTAATGATTATTTATCCTGTAATTAATTAATCGTTTTAAAATATCAGCTCTGTCTAGTGTTGAGCACTTATTTTAAAGTGTATTTATTAAGTAAAAATCTAAATAAAATGTCTTTATTGCTCTATGTCTCATTAAGCAGTCTTATATACCTCTGCTTAAATCTTAATGATTATTTATCCTGTAATTAATTAATCGTTTTATAATATCAGCTCTGTCTAGAGTTGAGCACTTATTTTAAAGTGTAATTATTAAGTAAAAATCTAAATAAAATGTGTTCATTGCTCTATGTCTTATGGAGCACTTTTATATAACTCAAGTTAAATCTTTGTTTATTTATCCTTTAATAAAATAAACGTTTTATAATATCAGCTCTTTCTAGTTTTGAGCACTTATTTCAAGTGTAATTATTAAGTAAAAATCTAAATAAAATGTTTTTATTGCTCTATGTCTCATTGAGCACTCTTATATAACTCTAGTTAAATCTTAATATTTATATCTCTTGTAATAAAATAAACGTTTTATAATATTAGCTGTGTCTAGTGTTAAGCAGTTGTTTAAAGTGTAATTCATAAGTAAAAATCTAAATAAAATGTCTTTATTGCTCTATGTCTCATTGAGCACTCTTATATAACTCTGGTTAAATCTTAATGTTTATTTATCCTGTAATAAATAGACGTTTTATAATATTAGCTCCGTCTAGTGTTGAGCACTTTTTTAAAATGTAATTATTAAGTAAAAATCTAAATAAGATGTCTTTATTGCTCTATGTCTTATTGAGCACTCTTATATAACTTTGGTTAAATCTTAATATTTATATCTCTTGTAATAAAATAAATGTTTTATAGTATTAGCTGTGTCTAGAGTTGAGCACTTATTTTAAAGTGTATTTATTAAGTAAAAATCTAAATAAAATGTCTTTATTGCTCTATGTCTCATTGAGCACTCTTATATAACTTTGGTTAAATCTTAATATTTATATCTCTTGTAATAAAATAGACGTTTTATAATATCAGCTCTGTCTAGAGTTGAGCACTTATTTAAAGTGTAATTATTAAGTAAAAATCTAAATAAAATGTCTTTATTGCTCTATGTCTCATTGAGCACTCTTATATAACTTTGGTTAAATCTTAATATTTATATCTTTTGTAATAAAATAAACGTTTTATAATATCAGCTCTGTCTAGAGTTGAGCACTTATTTAAAGTGTAATTATTAAGTAAAAATCTAAATAAAATGTCTTTATTGCTCTATGTCTCATTAAGCACTCTTATATACCTCTGGTTAAAACTTAATGATTATTTATCCTGTAATTAATTAATCGTTCTATAATAGCAGCTCTGTCTAGTGTTGAGCACTTATTTCAAGTGTAATTTTTAAGTAAAAATCTAAATAAAATGTCGTTATTGCTCTATGTCTCATTGAGCACTGTTATGTAACTCTGGTTAAATCTTAATGTTTATTTATCCTGTAATAAAATAGACGTTTTATAATATCAGCTCTGTCTAGTGTTGAGCACTTATTTAAAATGTAATTATTAAGTAAAAATCTACATAAAATGTCTTTATTGCTCTATGTCACATTGAGCACTCTTATATAACTCTGGTTAAATCTTAATGTTTATTTATCCTGTAATAAAATAGACGTTTTATAATATCAGCTCGGTCTAGTGTTGAGCACTTATTTAAAATGTAATTATTTAGTAAAAATCTAAATAAAATGTCTTTATTGCTCTATGTCTTATTGAGCACTCTTATATACCTCTGGTTAAATCTTAATGATTATTTATCCTGTAATTAATTAATCGTTTTATAATATCAGCAAGTTAAATGTTTGTTTATTTATCCTGTAATAAAATAGACGTTTTATAATATCAGCTCTGTCTAGTGTTGAACACTTATTTTAAAGTGTATTTATTAAGTAAAAATCTAAATAAAATGTCTTTATTGCTCTATGTCTCATTGAGCACTCTTATATAACTCTGGTTAAATCTTAATGCTTATTTATCCTGTAATAAAATAGACGTTTTATAATATCAGCTCTGCCTAGTGTTGAGCACTTATTTAACATGTAATTAATCAGTAAAAATCTAAATAAAATGTCTTTATTGCTCTATGTCTCATTAAGCAGTCTTATATACCTCTGGTTAAATCTTAATGATTATTTATCCTGTAATTAATTAATCGTTTTAAAATATCAGCTCTGTCTAGTGTTGAGCACTTATTTTAAAGTGTATTTATTAAGTAAAAATCTAAATAAAATGTCTTTATTGCTCTATGTCTCATTAAGCAGTCTTATATACCTCTGGTTAAATCTTAATGATTATTTATCCTGTAATTAATTAATCGTTTTATAATATCAGCTCTGTCTAGAGTTGAGCACTTATTTTAAAGTGTAATTATTAAGTAAAAATCTAAATAAAATGTGTTCATTGCTCTATGTCTTATTGAGCACTTTTATATAACTCAAGTTAAATCTTTGTTTATTTATCCTTTAATAAAATAAACGTTTTATAATATCAGCTCTTTCTAGTTTTGAGCACTTATTTCAAGTGTAATTATTAAGTAAAAATCTAAATAAAATGTTTTTATTTCTCTATGTCTCATTGAGCACTCTTATATAACTCTAGTTAAATCTTAATATTTATATCTCTTGTAATAAAATAAACGTTTTATAATATTAGCTGTGTCTAGTGTTAAGCAGTTGTTTAAAGTGTAATTCATAAGTAAAAATCTAAATAAAATGTCTTTATTGCTCTATGTCTCATTGAGCACTCTTATATAACTCTGGTTAAATCTTAATGTTTATTTATCCTGTAATAAATAGACGTTTTATAATATCAGCTCTGTCTAGTGTTGAGCACTTATTTAAAATGTAATTATTAAGTAAAAATCTAAATAAAATGTCTTTATTGCTCTATGTCTTATTGAGCACTCTTATATAACTTTGGTTAAATCTTAATATTTATATCTCTTGTAATAAAATAAATGTTTTATAGTATTAGCTGTGTCTAGAGTTGAGCACTTATTTTAAAGTGTATTTATTAAGTAAAAATCTAAATAAAATGTCTTTATTGCTCTATGTCTCATTGAGCACTCTTATATAACTTTGGTTAAATCTTAATATTTATATCTCTTGTAATAAAATAAACGTTTTATAATATCAGCTCTGTCTAGAGTTGAGCACTTATTTAAAGTGTAATTATTAAGTAAAAATCTAAATAAAATGTCTTTATTGCTCTATGTCTAATTGAGCACTCTTATATAACTTTGGTTAAATCTTAATATTTATATCTCTTGTAATAAAATAAACGTTTTATAATATCAGCTCTGTCTAGAGTTGAGCACTTATTTAAAGTGTAATTATTAAGTAAAAATCTAAATAAAATGTCTTTATTGCTCTATGTCTCATTAAGCACTCTTATATACCTCTGGTTAAATCTTAATGATTATTTATCCTGTAATTAATTAATCGTTCTATAATAGCAGCTCTGTCTAGTGTTGAGCACTTATTTCAAGTGTAATTATTAAGTAAAAATCTAAATAAAATGTCGTTATTGCTCTATGTCACATTGAGCACTCTTATATAACTCTGGTTAAATCTTAATGTTTATGTATCCTGTAATGAAATAGACGTTTTATAATATCAGCTCGGTCTAGTGTTGAGCACTTATTTTAAAGTGTATTTATTAAGTAAAAATCTAAATAAAATGTCTTTATTGCTCTATGTCTCATTGAGCAGTCTTATATACCTCTGGTTAAATCTTAATGATTATTTATCCTTTAATTAATTAATCGTTTTATAATATCAGCAAGTTAAATCTTTGTTTATTTATCCTGTAATAAAATAGACGTTTTATAATATCAGCTCTGTCTAGTGTTGAGCACTTATTTTAAAGTGTATTTATTAAGTAAAAATCTAAATAAAATGTCTTTATTGCTCTATGTCTCATTGAGCACTCTTATATAACTCTGGTTAAATCTTAATGCTTATTTATCCTGTAATAAAATAGACGTTTTATAATATCAGCTCTGCCTAGTGTTGAGCACTTATTTAAAATGTAATTAATCAGTAAAAATCTAAATAAAATGTCTTTATTGCTCTATGTCTCATTAAGCAGTCTTATATACCTCTGGTTAAATCTTAATGATTATTTATGCTGTAATTAATTAATCGTTTTAAAATATCAGCTCTGTCTAGTGTTGAGCACTTATTTTAAAGTGTATTTATTAAGTAAAAATCTAAATAAAATGTCTTTATTGCTCTATGTCTCATTAAGCAGTCTTATATACCTCTGGTTAAATCTTAATGATTATTTATCCTGTAATTAATTAATCGTTTTAAAATATCAGCTCTGTCTAGTGTTGAGCACTTATTTTAAAGTGTATTTATTAAGTAAAAATCTAAATAAAATGTCTTTATTGCTCTATGTCTCATTAAGCAGTCTTATATACCTCTGCTTAAATCTTAATGATTATTTATCCTGTAATTAATTAATCGTTTTATAATATCAGCTCTGTCTTGAGTTGAGCACTTATTTTAAAGTGTAATTATTAAGTAAAAATCTAAATAAAATGTGTTCATTGCTCTATGTCTTATGGAGCACTTTTATATAACTCAAGTTAAATCTTTGTTTATTTATCCTTTAATAAAATAAACGTTTTATAATATCAGCTCTTTCTAGTTTTGAGCACTTATTTCAAGTGTAATTATTAAGTAAAAATCTAAATAAAATGTTTTTATTGCTCTATGTCTCATTGAGCACTCTTATATAACTCTAGTTAAATCTTAATATTTATATCTCTTGTAATAAAATAAACGTTTTATAATATTAGCTGTGTCTAGTGTTAAGCAGTTGTTTAAAGTGTAATTCATAAGTAAAAATCTAAATAAAATGTCTTTATTGCTCTATGTCTCATTGAGCACTCTTATATAACTCTGGTTAAATCTTAATGTTTATGTATCCTGTAATGAAATAGACGTTTTATAATATCAGCTCGGTCTAGTGTTGAGCACTTATTTTAAAGTGTATTTATTAAGTAAAAATCTAAATAAAATGTCTTTATTGCTCTATGTCTCATTGAGCAGTCTTATATACCTCTGGTTAAATCTTAATGATTATTTATCCTTTAATTAATTAATCGTTTTATAATATCAGCAAGTTAAATCTTTGTTTATTTATCCTGTAATAAAATAGACGTTTTATAATATCAGCTCTGTCTAGTGTTGAGCACTTATTTTAAAGTGTATTTATTAAGTAAAAATCTAAATAAAATGTCTTTATTGCTCTATGTCTCATTGAGCACTCTTATATAACTCTGGTTAAATCTTAATGCTTATTTATCCTGTAATAAAATAGACGTTTTATAATATCAGCTCTGCCTAGTGTTGAGCACTTATTTAAAATGTAATTAATCAGTAAAAATCTAAATAAAATGTCTTTATTGCTCTATGTCTCATTAAGCAGTCTTATATACCTCTGGTTAAATCTTAATGATTATTTATGCTGTAATTAATTAATCGTTTTAAAATATCAGCTCTGTCTAGTGTTGAGCACTTATTTTAAAGTGTATTTATTAAGTAAAAATCTAAATAAAATGTCTTTATTGCTCTATGTCTCATTAAGCAGTCTTATATACCTCTGGTTAAATCTTAATGATTATTTATCCTGTAATTAATTAATCGTTTTAAAATATCAGCTCTGTCTAGTGTTGAGCACTTATTTTAAAGTGTATTTATTAAGTAAAAATCTAAATAAAATGTCTTTATTGCTCGATGTCTCATTAAGCAGTCTTATATACCTCTGCTTAAATCTTAATGATTATTTATCCTGTAATTAATTAATCGTTTTATAATATCAGCTCTGTCTTGAGTTGAGCACTTATTTTAAAGTGTAATTATTAAGTAAAAATCTAAATAAAATGTGTTCATTGCTCTATGTCTTATGGAGCACTTTTATATAACTCAAGTTAAATCTTTGTTTATTTATCCTTTAATAAAATAAACGTTTTATAATATCAGCTCTTTCTAGTTTTGAGCACTTATTTCAAGTGTAATTATTAAGAAAAATCTAAATAAAATGTTTTTATTGCTCTATGTCTCATTGAGCACTCTTATATAACTCTAGTTAAATCTTAATATTTATATCTCTTGTAATAAAATAAACGTTTTATAATATTAGCTGTGTCTAGTGTTAAGCAGTTGTTTAAAGTGTAATTCATAAGTAAAAATCTAAATAAAATGTCTTTATTGCTCTATGTCTCATTGAGCACTCTTATATAACTCTGGTTAAATCTTAATGTTTATTTATCCTGTAATAAATAGACGTTTTATAATATCAGCTCCGTCTAGTGTTGAGCACTTTTTTAAAATGTAATTATTAAGTAAAAATCTAAATAAGATGTCTTTATTGCTCTATGTCTTATTGAGCACTCTTATATAACTTTGGTTAAATCTTAATATTTATATCTCTTGTAATAAAATAAACGTTTTATAATATCAGCTCTGTCTAGTGTTGAGCACTTATTTAAAGTGTAATTATTAAGTAAAAATCTAACTAAAATGTCTTTATTGCTCTATGTCTCATTAAGCACTCTTATATACCTCATTTACATCTTAATGATTATTTATCCTGTAATTAATTAATCGGTTTATAATAGCAGCTCTGTCTAGTGTTGAGCACTATTTCAAGTGTAATTATTAAGTAAAAATCTAAATAAAATGTATTTATTGCTCTATGTCACATTGAGCACTCTTATATAACTCTGGTTAAATCTTAATGTTTATTTATCCTGTAATAAAATAGACGTTTTATAATATCAGCTCGGTCTAGTGTTGAGCACTTATTTAAAATGTAATTATTTAGTAAAAATCTAAATAAAATGTCTTTATTGCTCTATGTCTCATTAAGCACTCTTATATACCTCTGGTTAAATCTTAATGATTATTTATCCTGTAATTAATTAATCGTTTTATAATATCAGCTCTGTCTAGAGTTGAGCACTTATTTTAAAGTGTATTTATTAAGTAAAAATCTAAATAAAATGTCTTTATTGCTCTATGTCTCATTGAGCAGTCTTATATACCTCTGGTTAAATCTTAATGATTATTTATCCTTTAATTAATTAATCGTTTTATAATATCAGCAAGTTAAATCTTTGTTTATTTATCCTGTAATAAAATAGACGTTTTATAATATCAGCTCTGTCTAGTGTTGAACACTTATTTTAAAGTGTATTTATTAAGTAAAAATCTAAATAAAATGTCTTTATTGCTCTATGTCTCATTGAGCACTCTTATATAACTCTGGTTAAATCTTAATGCTTATTTATCCTGTAATAAAATAGACGTTTTATAATATCAGCTCTGCCTAGTGTTGAGCACTTATTTAACATGTAATTAATCAGTAAAAATCTAAATAAAATGTCTTTATTGCTCTATGTCTCATTAAGCAGTCTTATATACCTCTGGTTAAATCTTAATGATTATTTATCCTGTAATTAATTAATCGTTTTAAAATATCAGCTCTGTCTAGTGTTGAGCACTTATTTTAAAGTGTATTTATTAAGTAAAAATCTAAATAAAATGTCTTTATTGCTCTATGTCTCATTAAGCAGTCTTATATACCTCTGGTTAAATCTTAATGATTATTTATCCTGTAATTAATTAATCGTTTTAAAATATCAGCTCTGTCTAGTGTTGAGCACTTATTTTAAAGTGTATTTATTAAGTAAAAATCTAAATAAAATGTCTTTATTGCTCTATGTCTCATTAAGCAGTCTTATATACCTCTGCTTAAATCTTAATGATTATTTATCCTGTAATTAATTAATCGTTTTATAATATCAGCTCTGTCTAGAGTTGAGCACTTATTTTAAAGTGTAATTATTAAGTAAAAATCTAAATAAAATGTGTTCATTGCTCTATGTCTTATGGAGCACTTTTATATAACTCAAGTTAAATCTTTGTTTATTTATCCTTTAATAAAATAAACGTTTTATAATATCAGCTCTTTCTAGTTTTGAGCACTTATTTCAAGTGTAATTATTAAGTAAAAATCTAAATAAAATGTTTTTATTGCTCTATGTCTCATTGAGCACTCTTATATAACTCTAGTTAAATCTTAATATTTATATCTCTTGTAATAAAATAAACGTTTTATAATATTAGCTGTGTCTAGTGTTAAGCAGTTGTTTAAAGTGTAATTCATAAGTAAAAATCTAAATAAAATGTCTTTATTGCTCTATGTCTCATTGAGCACTCTTATATAACTCTGGTTAAATCTTAATGTTTATTTATCCTGTAATAAATAGACGTTTTATAATATCAGCTCTGTCTAGTGTTGAGCACTTATTTAAAATGTAATTATTAAGTAAAAATCTAAATAAAATGTCTTTATTGCTCTATGTCTTATTGAGCACTCTTATATAACTTTGGTTAAATCTTAATATTTATATCTCTTGTAATAAAATAAATGTTTTATAGTATTAGCTGTGTCTAGAGTTGAGCACTTATTTTAAAGTGTATTTATTAAGTAAAAATCTAAATAAAATGTCTTTATTGCTCTATGTCTCATTGAGCACTCTTATATAACTTTGGTTAAATCTTAATATTTATATCTCTTGTAATAAAATAGACGTTTTATAATATCAGCTCTGTCTAGAGTTGAGCACTTATTTAAAGTGTAATTATTAAGTAAAAATCTAAATAAAATGTCTTTATTGCTCTATGTCTCATTGAGCACTCTTATATAACTTTGGTTAAATCTTAATATTTATATCTTTTGTAATAAAATAAACGTTTTATAATATCAGCTCTGTCTAGAGTTGAGCACTTATTTAAAGTGTAATTATTAAGTAAAAATCTAAATAAAATGTCTTTATTGCTCTATGTCTCATTAAGCACTCTTATATACCTCTGGTTAAAACTTAATGATTATTTATCCTGTAATTAATTAATCGTTCTATAATAGCAGCTCTGTCTAGTGTTGAGCACTTATTTCAAGTGTAATTTTTAAGTAAAAATCTAAATAAAATGTCGTTATTGCTCTATGTCTCATTGAGCACTGTTATGTAACTCTGGTTAAATCTTAATGTTTATTTATCCTGTAATAAAATAGACGTTTTATAATATCAGCTCTGTCTAGTGTTGAGCACTTATTTAAAATGTAATTATTAAGTAAAAATCTACATAAAATGTCTTTATTGCTCTATGTCACATTGAGCACTCTTATATAACTCTGGTTAAATCTTAATGTTTATTTATCCTGTAATAAAATAGACGTTTTATAATATCAGCTCGGTCTAGTGTTGAGCACTTATTTAAAATGTAATTATTTAGTAAAAATCTAAATAAAATGTCTTTATTGCTCTATGTCTTATTGAGCACTCTTATATACCTCTGGTTAAATCTTAATGATTATTTATCCTGTAATTAATTAATCGTTTTATAATATCAGCAAGTTAAATGTTTGTTTATTTATCCTGTAATAAAATAGACGTTTTATAATATCAGCTCTGTCTAGTGTTGAACACTTATTTTAAAGTGTATTTATTAAGTAAAAATCTAAATAAAATGTCTTTATTGCTCTATGTCTCATTGAGCACTCTTATATAACTCTGGTTAAATCTTAATGCTTATTTATCCTGTAATAAAATAGACGTTTTATAATATCAGCTCTGCCTAGTGTTGAGCACTTATTTAACATGTAATTAATCAGTAAAAATCTAAATAAAATGTCTTTATTGCTCTATGTCTCATTAAGCAGTCTTATATACCTCTGGTTAAATCTTAATGATTATTTATCCTGTAATTAATTAATCGTTTTAAAATATCAGCTCTGTCTAGTGTTGAGCACTTATTTTAAAGTGTATTTATTAAGTAAAAATCTAAATAAAATGTCTTTATTGCTCTATGTCTCATTAAGCAGTCTTATATACCTCTGGTTAAATCTTAATGATTATTTATCCTGTAATTAATTAATCGTTTTATAATATCAGCTCTGTCTAGAGTTGAGCACTTATTTTAAAGTGTAATTATTAAGTAAAAATCTAAATAAAATGTGTTCATTGCTCTATGTCTTATTGAGCACTTTTATATAACTCAAGTTAAATCTTTGTTTATTTATCCTTTAATAAAATAAACGTTTTATAATATCAGCTCTTTCTAGTTTTGAGCACTTATTTCAAGTGTAATTATTAAGTAAAAATCTAAATAAAATGTTTTTATTGCTCTATGTCTCATTGAGCACTCTTATATAACTCTAGTTAAATCTTAATATTTATATCTCTTGTAATAAAATAAACGTTTTATAATATTAGCTGTGTCTAGTGTTAAGCAGTTGTTTAAAGTGTAATTCATAAGTAAAAATCTAAATAAAATGTCTTTATTGCTCTATGTCTCATTGAGCACTCTTATATAACTCTGGTTAAATCTTAATGTTTATTTATCCTGTAATAAATAGACGTTTTATAATATCAGCTCTGTCTAGTGTTGAGCACTTATTTAAAATGTAATTATTAAGTAAAAATCTAAATAAAATGTCTTTATTGCTCTATGTCTTATTGAGCACTCTTATATAACTTTGGTTAAATCTTAATATTTATATCTCTTGTAATAAAATAAATGTTTTATAGTATTAGCTGTGTCTAGAGTTGAGCACTTATTTTAAAGTGTATTTATTAAGTAAAAATCTAAATAAAATGTCTTTATTGCTCTATGTCTCATTGAGCACTCTTATATAACTTTGGTTAAATCTTAATATTTATATCTCTTGTAATAAAATAAACGTTTTATAATATCAGCTCTGTCTAGAGTTGAGCACTTGTTTAAAGTGTAATTATTAAGTAAAAATCTAAATAAAATGTCTTTATTGCTCTATGTCTAATTGAGCACTCTTATATAACTTTGGTTAAATCTTAATATTTATATCTCTTGTAATAAAATAAACGTTTTATAATATCAGCTCTGTCTAGAGTTGAGCACTTATTTAAAGTGTAATTATTAAGTAAAAATCTAAATAAAATGTCTTTATTGCTCTATGTCTCATTAAGCACTCTTATATACCTCTGGTTAAATCTTAATGATTATTTATCCTGTAATTAATTAATCGTTCTATAATAGCAGCTCTGTCTAGTGTTGAGCACTTATTTCAAGTGTAATTATTAAGTAAAAATCTAAATAAAATGTCTTTATTGCTCTATGTCTCATTAAGCACTCTTATATACCTCTGGTTAAATCTTAATGATTATTTATGCTGTAATTAATTAATCGTTTTAAAATATCAGCTCTGTCTAGTGTTGAGCACTTATTTTAAAGTGTATTTATTAAGTAAAAATCTAAATAAAATGTCTTTATTGCTCTATGTCTCATTAAGCAGTCTTATATACCTCTGGTTAAATCTTAATGATTATTTATCCTGTAATTAATTAATCGTTTTATAATATCAGCTCTGTCTAGAGTTGAGCACCTGTTTTAAAGTGTAATTATTAAGTAAAAATCTAAATAAAATGTGTTCATTGCTCTATGTCTTATTGAGCACTTTTATATAACTCAAGTTAAATCTTTGTTTATTTATCCTTTAATAAAATAAACGTTTTATAATATCAGCTCTTTCTAGTTTTGAGCACTTATTTCAAGTGTAATTATTAAGTAAAAATCTAAATAAAATGTCTTTATTGCTCTATGTCTCATTGAGCACTCTTATATAACTCTAGTTAAATCTTAATATTTATATCTCTTGTAATAAAATAAACGTTTTATAATATTAGCTGTGTCTAGTGTTAAGCAGTTGTTTAAAGTGTAATTCATAAGTAAAAATCTAAATAAAATGTCTTTATTGCTCTATGTCTCATTGAGCACTCTTATATAACTCTGGTTAAATCTTAATGTTTATCCTGTAATAAATAGACGTTTTATAATATCAGCTCCGTCTAGTGTTGAGCACTTATTTAAAATGTAATTATTAAGTAAAAATCTAAATAAAATGTCTTTATTGCTCTATGTCTTATTGAGCACTCTTATATAACTTTGGTTAAATCTTAATATTTATATCTCTTGTAATAAAATAAATGTTTTATAATATCAGCTCTGTCTTGAGTTGAGCACTTATTTAAAGTGTAATTATTAAGTAAAACTCTAAATAAAATGTCTTTATTGCTCTATGTCTCATTGAGCACTCTTATATAACTTTGGTTAAATCTTAATATTTATATCTCTTGTAATAAAATAAACGTTTTATAATATCAGCTCTGTCTAGAGTTGAGCACTTATTTAAAGTGTAATTATTAAGTGAAAATCTAAATAAAATGTCTTTATTGCTCTGTGTCTCATTAAGCACACTTATATACCTCTGGTTAAATCTTAATGATTATTTATCCTGTAATTAATTAATCGTTTTATAATATATGCAAGTTAAATCTTTGTTTATTTATCCTGTAATAAAATAGACGTTTTATAATATCAGCTCTGTCTAGTGTTGAGCACTTATTTAAAATGTAATTATTAAGTAAAAATCTAAATAAAATGTCTTTTTTGCTCTATGTCTCATTGAGCACTCTTATATAACTCTGGTTAAATCTTAATGCTTATTTATCCTGTAATAAAATAGACGTTTTATAATATCAGCTCTGCCTAGTGTTGAGCACTTATTTAAAATGTAATTAATCAGTAAAAATCTAAATAAAATGTCTTTATTGCTCTATGTCTTATTGAGCACTCTTATATAACTCTTGTTAAATCTTAATGTTTACTTAGCCTGTAATAAAATAAACGTTTTATAATATCAGCTCTGTCTAGTGTTGAGCACTTATTTAAAGTGTAATTATTAAGTAAAAATCTAAATAAAATGTCTTTATTGCTCTATGTCTTATTGAGCACTCTTATATAACTCTGGTTAAATCTTAATGTTTATTTAGCCTGTAATAAAATAAACGTTTTATAATATCAGCTCTGTCTTGAGCACATTTAAAAAATGTAATTATTAAGTAAAAATCTTAATAAATGTCTTTATTGCTTTATGTCTCATTGAGCACTCTTAATTAACTCTGATAAATCTTAATATTTATATCTCTTGTAATAAAATAAACGTTTTATAATATCAGCTCTGTCTAGTGTTGAGCACTTGTTTAGAGTGTAATTATTAACTAAAAATCTAAATAAAATGTCTTTATTGCTCTATATCTCATTGAGCACTCTTATATAACTCTGGTTCAATATTAATGTGTATTTATCCTGTAATAAAATAAACGTTTTATAATATCAGCTCTGGCTAGTTTTGAGCACTATTTCAAGTGTAATTATTCAGTAAAAATCCAAATAAATTATATAATGCTCGGTCATAGATATTTGAATAAAAGTAACCTGTTATAATATCAGCTCTTTTTTCGAAGCTTTGTATTTAGTTTTGAAAACATTTGTCATTTATAGCAGAGAAATTTCCTTTAAGAGTGCTCAATGTATGAGTTAATTTTTGGAGTTATTTGAAAAATACAAATTTCGTTTATGCGATCCAAAATTTTCTTTGAGACTGCAAAATAGATAAGTACAGCTCTGTAGTGAGTTTTAAAATTTTGTATTGCGAGTATGCTGGAAAAGTAATTACCAGAGTGCTTAATACTGTGGTAGAGTTCTGTGGAAAGATTTGAAAGAATTTTTCTCATTTGTGCTAGACAAATTTACTTTGAGTAAAGCTCTTTCGTACGTTTAAACAATATATATATATATATATATATATATATATAATATATATATATATGCCAATGATGCTTGCATGTGCTCCATAGTTTAATATAGCTGTGTAGTAAATTTAACAATTGTGTTGTTTAATTATGCAAGACGATTTTACTTTAAGAGTGCTCAATGCATTTATAGAGCTTTGTAGTAAGATTTGGAAACATTTTGGCAATTATTTTAGACAAATCTACTTCCAGAGTGCTTAATATATTAGTAGAGCTTAATAAAACCTTTGAGAAACAGATATAGCATTTCAACTGCATAAATTTATTTTTACAGAGTTCAATACATTAGTAGAGCTAAATATAGACTTTCAAAAAATATGTATGGCAATTCAGCTACACGAATATACTTTGAGAGTGCTCAATACATTAGTAGACGAAAGCATAAAATTCAGAAAACATGAAGAGCTCTGCAGTATGTTTTAAAAACCTAAATGTCAATACGTAAGTATAGATATACTGTAAGTTTTTAATATATATATATATATATATATATATATATATATATATATATATATATGACAAGTATTTGAAACAAGCTTCCTATTTGAGTGCCTAATATATTTGATAGCTCTATGGTAACTTTAAAAAACATATTTCCAAAATATGTTAGACAAATTGTCTTTGAGAGTGCTCATTTTTAAGTAGAGCTCTGTAGAAAATTTTTGAGACATGTTCAGCAATTTAAGTTCATATCAGTTAATAAATAGAGCTATATAGTGAGTTTTGCAAGCTTATATGTCACTTATCCTAGACAAGTTAACTCTTGTAGCTGTTCAATACATAAGTAGAGTTCTGCATTAATTTTGGGGGTATGGTTCTCACTGTATTAGGGCAATAACTTGGACACATTATACTCTGGACAAATCCATTGAGGACAACCAAAGGTACCCTGTTTTTTCCACTCTGTTGAATAAGACTCATCCGTCTGTGTTCACTCTTGGGACATTAAAACAAAAAAGGTGAAGAATTAAAAAAAAAAAAACGAATGCAAAAATGTAAATGTCTTTGCAAGTCATTCATTTTCATAACACAAAAATATCTGTAAGAAATTGATAAAAGAATGCACAAACAATAAAATACAACTTTCCTGTCTTGGAATCTAAAATCAGTAGAAACTTCCCCTACTGAAATTCCCGCACACCTCAAAAAAAAAAAAAAAAGAATCCTTCCTAATGCAATACTTTTCAAGCAATTACAGTGTCAGACTTGGTACTGCAATGACTCTGTAAACTGAAAAAATATGTATAAAAAAAATTGTTAAGCCAAATTGATTTATGTTAACACCTCTCCCAACACCACAGATTAACTACAAAAATACTTGATAAAGCAAAACACAATTACAAATGTGTATGAAAAAAATCAAAATAAAAAAAATCAACCAAGCAATGGATCATGATTTCCTGGTGTTTGATGGAATGTGAGTAGGCATACAGCCTGGATAATTTTCCAAGGTAAGTGATGATATTCATTATTATTGTCTTTTTGGATTAGTTAGATATATCTCATAACTATAATTGTTTTATGTATATATTTATATGTCTAGATGTTATGTGTGCTATTTGCATGTTCCCTTTAGAAAAGAAAATCTACAAGTGTATTCTGATGTAAAATTAACCAGTAAAACCAATGCTTGTGTTTCTGATACACCAACTATTTCTTATTAGCATATAAGTTGAATCATGAAATTTATCTCCCTTGCCTGTCTCTCTTTATACCTCTGTATTTATCTAGATCTGTCTATCTCTCTTTTCTTATTCTTTATCCCTATTCCCCGTCTTGCCATCCCCTATATGTGAACTTATAAATTTCAACATGCATAGATTGATAAGCTTCTCATTTACCGGTACCTAACTCCCGTTTTGAAGTTAGAAGTTTTAACTTGAATACACGTTGATATGTCAAGGTAACAGTAGGCATCGATCGGGCACTTCCAGACGCCAACCTACACGGTGCAGAGAAAGAACAGAAAAGAAACTAAGTCCCGATGTGCCTAGCAGATCAGAAGGCATTTTGCTACGCCTACATGTACCCAACATGGCAGTAGGCGTCGATCGGGCACTTCCAGACACTTACTTACACTGTTTTGATCTTGGAAATTTTCAATTGAATACACGTTGACTTGTCTTGGTCTATAGAATTTTCATTTACCTATACCTACGTCCCCTCTTGTTTGGACTTAGAAATTTTCAATTGAATACACGTTGAGATGGCTTGGTTTATAGGATTCTCATTTACCTATACATACGTCCCCTCTTGTTTGGACTTAAAAATTTTCAATTGAATACACGTTGACTTGACTGGGTCTATAGGATTCTCATTTACCTATACCTACGTCCCCTCTTGTTTGGACTTAGAAATTTTCAATTGAATACACGTTGACTTGACTTGATGTATAGGATTCTCATCTTCCTATACCTACGTCCCCCTTTGTTTGGACTTAGAAATTTTAATTGGATACACGTTGACTTGACTTAGTCTATAGGATGCTCATTTACCTATACCTTCGTCCCCTCTTGTTTGGACTTAGAAATTTTCAATTGAATACACGTTGAAATGACTTGGTCTATAGGATTCTCATTTACCTATACCTACGTCCCCTCTTGTTGGGACTTAGAAATTTTCAATTGAATACACGTTGAGATGACTTGGTCTATAGGATTCTCATCTTCCTATAACTTCGTCCCCTCTTGTTTGGACTTAGAAATTTTTAATTGAATACACGTTGAGATGACTTGGTCTATAGGATTCTCATTTACCTATACCTTCGTCCCCTCTTGTTTGGACTTAGAAATTTTCAATTGAATACACGTTGACTTAACTTGGTCTATAGGATTCTCATTTACCTATACCTTCGTCCCCTCTTGTTTGGACTTAGAAATTTTCAATTGAATACACGTTGAGATGACTTGGTCTATAGGATTCTCATTTACCTATACCTACGTCCCCTCTTGTTTGGACTTAGAAATTTTCATTGAATACACGTTGAAATGACTTGGTCTATAGGATTCTCATTTACCTATACCTTCGTCCCCTCTTGTTTGGACTTAGAAATTTTCAATTGAATACACGTTGAGATGACTTGGTCTATAGGATTCTCATTTACCTATACCTACGTCCCCCTTTGTTTGGACTTAGAAATTTTCATTGAATACACGTTGAAATGACTTGGTCTATAGGATTCTCATTTACCTATACCTACGTCCCCCTTTGTTTGGACTTAGAAATTTATATTGAATACACGTTGAAATGACTTGGTCTATAGGATTCTCATTTACCTATACCTACGTCCCCTCTTGTTTGGACTTAGAAATTTTCAATTGAATACACGTTGAGATGACTTGGTCTATAGGATTCTCATTTACCTATACCTTCGTCCCCTCTTGTTTGGACTTAGAAATTTTCAATTGAATACACGTTGAGATGACTTGGTCTATAGGATTCTCATTTACCTATACTTACGTCCCCTCTTGTTTGGACTTAGAAATTTTCAATTTAATACACGTTGAGATGACTTGGTCTATAGGATTCTCATTTACCTATACCTTCGTCCCCTCTTGTTTGGACTTAGAAATTTTCAATTGAATACACGTTGAGATGACTTGGTCTATAGGATTCTCATTTACCTATACCTTCGTCCCCTCTTGTTTGGACTTAGAAATTTTCAATTGAATACACGTTGAGATGACTTGGTCTATAGGATTCTCATTTACCTATACCTTCGTCCCCTCTTGTTTGGACTTAGAAATTTTCAATTGAATACACGTTGAGATGACTTGGTCTATAGGATTCTCATTTACCTATACCTTCGTCCCCTCTTGTTTGGACTTAGAAATTTTCAATTGAATACACGTTGAGATGACTTGGTCTATAGGATTCTCATTTACCTATACCTTCGTCCCCTCTTGTTTGGACTTAGAAATTTTCAATTGAATACACGTTGAGATGACTTGGTCTATAGGATTCTCATTTACCTATACCTTCGTCCCCTCTTGTTTGGACTTAGAAATTTTCAATTGAATACACGTTGAGATGACTTGGTCTATAGGATTCTCATCCACCTATACCTTCGTCCCCTCTTGTTTGGACGTAGAAATTTTCAATTGAATACACGTTGAGATGACTTGGTCTATAGGATTCTCATTTACCTATACCAACGTCCCCTCTTGTTTGGACTTAGAAATTTTCAATTGAATACACGTTGAGATGACTTGGTCTATAGGATTCTCATTTACCTATACCTTCGTCCCCTCTTGTTTGGACTTAGAAATTTTCAATTGAATACACGTTGAGATGACTTGGTCTATAGGATTCTCATTTACCTATACCTTCGTCCCCTCTTGTTTGGACTTAGAAATTTTCAATTGAATACACGTTGAGATGACTTGGTCTATAGGATTCTCATTTACCTATACCTTCGTCCCCTCTTGTTTGGACTTAGAAATTTTCAATTGAATACACGTTGAGATGACTTGGTCTATAGGATTCTCATTTACCTATACCAACGTCCCCTCTTGTTTGGACTTAGAAATTTTCAATTGAATACACGTTGAGATGACTTGGTCTATAGGATTCTCATTTACCTATACCTTCGTCCCCTCTTGTTTGGACTTAGAAATTTTCAATTGAATACACGTTGAGATGACTTGGTCTATAGGATTCTCATTTACCTATACCTTCGTCCCCTCTTGTTTGGACTTAGAAATTTTCAATTGAATACACGTTGAGATGACTTGGTCTATAGGATTCTCATTTACCTATACCTTCGTCCCCTCTTGTTTGGACTTAGAAATTTTCAATTGAATACACGTTGAGATGACTTGGTCTATAGGATTCTCATTTACCTATACCTTCGTCCCCTCTTGTTTGGACTTAGAAATTTTCAATTGAATACACGTTGAGATGACTTGGTCTATAGGATTCTCATTTACCTATACCTACGTCCCCTCTTGTTTGGACTTAGAAATTTTCAATTGAATACACGTTGAGATGACTTGGTCTATAGGATTCTCATTTACCTATACCAACGTCCCCTCTTGTTTGGACTTAGAAATTTTCAATTGAATACACGTTGAGATGACTTGGTCTATAGGATTCTCATTTACCTATACCTTCGTCCCCTCTTGTTTGGACTTAGAAATTTTCAATTGAATACACGTTGAGATGACTTGGTCTATAGGATTCTCATTTACCTATACCTTCGTCCCCTCTTGTTTGGACTTAGAAATTTTCAATTGAATACACGTTGAGATGACTTGGTCTATAGGATTCTCATTTACCTATACCTTCGTCCCCTCTTGTTTGGACTTAGAAATTTTCAATTGAATACACGTTGAGATGACTTGGTCTATAGGATTCTCATTTACCTATACCTACGTCCCCTCTTGTTTGGACTTAGAAATTTTACATTGATTACACGTTGAGATGACTTGGTCTATAGGATTCTCATTTACCTATACCTTTGTCCCCTCTTGTTTGGACTTAGAAATTTTCAATTGAATACACGTTGAGATGACTTGGTCTATAGGATTCTCATTTACCTATACCTTCGTCCCCTCTTGTTTGGACTTAGAAATTTTCAATTGAATACACGTTGAGATGACTTGGTCTATAGGATTCTCATTTACCTATACCTTCGTCCCCTCTTGTTTGGACTTAGAAATTTTCAATTGAATACACGTTGAGATGACTTGGTCTATAGGATTCTCATTTACCTATACCTACGTCCCCTCTTGTTTGGACTTAGAAATTTTACATTGATTACACGTTGAGATGACTTGGTCTATAGGATTCTCATTTACCTATACCTTTGTCCCCTCTTGTTTGGACTTAGAAATTTTCAATTGAATACACGTTGAGATGACTTGGTCTATAGGATTCTCATTTACCTATACCTACGTCCCCTCTTGTTTGGACTTAGAAATTTTCAATTGAATACACGTTGAGATGACTTGGTCTATAGGATTCTCATTTACCTATACCAACGTCCCCTCTTGTTTGGACTTAGAAATTTTCAATTGAATACACGTTGAGATGACTTGGTCTATAGGATTCTCATTTACCTATACCTTCGTCCCCTCTTGTTTGGACTTAGAAATTTTCAATTGAATACACGTTGAGATGACTTGGTCTATAGGATTCTCATTTACCTATACCTTCATCCCCTCTTGTTTGGACTTAGAAATTTTCAATTGAATACACGTTGAGATGACTTGGTCTATAGGATTCTCATTTACCTATACCTTCGTCCCCTCTTGTTTGGACTTAGAAATTTTCAATTGAATGCACGTTGACTTGCCTTGGTCTATAGGATTCTCATTTACCTACACCTTCGTCCCCTCTTGTTTGGACTTAGAAATTTTCAATTGAATACACGTTGAGATGACTTGGTCTATAGGATTCTCATTTACCTATACCTTCGTCCCCTCTTGTTTGGACTTAGAAATTTTCAATTGAATACACGTTGAGATGACTTGGTCTATAGGATTCTCATTTACCTATACCTTCGTCCCCTCTTGTTTGGACTTAGAAATTTTCAATTGAATACACGTTGAGATGACTTGGTCTATAGGATTCTCATTTACCTATACCTTCGTCCCCTCTTGTTTGGACTTAGAAATTTTCAATTGAATACACGTTGAGATGACTTGGTCTATAGGATTCTCATTTACCTATACCTACGTCCCCTCTTGTTTGGACTTATAAATTTTCAATTGAATACACGTTGAGATGACTTGGTCTATAGGATTCTCATTTACCTATACCTTCGTCCCCTCTTGTTTGGACTTAGAAATTTTCAATTGAATACACGTTGAGATGACTTGGTCTATAGGATTCTCATTTACCTATACCTTCGTCCCCTCTTGTTTGGACTTAGAAATTTTCAATTGAATACACGTTGAGATGACTTGGTCTATAGGATTCTCATTTACCTATACCAACGTCCCCTCTTGTTTGGACTTAGAAATTTTCAATTGAATACACGTTGAGATGACTTGGTCTATAGGATTCTCATTTACCTATACCTTCGTCCCCTCTTGTTTGGACTTAGAAATTTTCAATTGAATACACGTTGAGATGACTTGGTCTATAGGATTCTCATTTACCTATACCAACGTCCCCTCTTGTTTGGACTTAGAAATTTTCAATTGAATACACGTTGAGATGACTTGGTCTATAGGATTCTCATTTACCTATACCTTCGTCCCCTCTTGTTTGGACTTAGAAATTTTCAATTGAATACACGTTGAGATGACTTGGTCTATAGGATTCTCATTTACCTATACCAACGTCCCCTCTTGTTTGGACTTAGAAATTTTCAATTGAATACACGTTGAGATGACTTGGTCTATAGGATTCTCATTTACCTATACCTACGTCCCCTCTTGTTTGGACTTAGAAATTTTCAATTGAATACACGTTGAGATGACTTGGTCTATAGGATTCTCATTTACCTATACCTTCGTCCCCTCTTGTTTGGACTTAGAAATTTTCAATTGAATACACGTTGAGATGACTTGGTCTATAGGATTCTCATTTACCTATACCTACGTCCCGTCTTGTTTGGACTTAGAAATTTTCAATTAAATACACGTTGAGATGACTTGGTCTATAGGATTCTCATTTACCTATACCTTCGTCCCCTCTTGTTTGGACTTAGAAATTTTCAATTGAATACACGTTGAGATGACTTGGTCTATAGGATTCTCATTTACCTATACCTTCATCCCCTCTTGTTTGGACTTAGAAATTTTCAATTGAATACACGTTGAGATGACTTGGTCTATAGGATTCTCATTTACCTATACCTGCGTCCCCTCTTGTTTGGACTTAGAAATTTTCAATGGAATACACGTTGAGATGACTTGGTCTATAGGATTCTCATTTACCTATACCTTCGTCCCCTCTTGTTTGGACTTAGAAATTTTCAATTGAATACACGTTGAGATGACTTGGTCTATAGGATTCTCATTTACCTATACCTTCGTCCCCTCTTGTTTGGACTTAGAAATTTTCAATTGAATACACGTTGAGATGACTTGGTCTATAGGATTCTCATTTACCTATACCTTCGTCCCCTCTTGTTTGGACTTAGAAATTTTCAATTGAATACACGTTGAGATGACTTAATCTATAGGATTCTCATTTACCTATACCTTCGTCCCCTCTTGTTTGGACTTAGAAATTTTCAATTGAATACACGTTGAGATGACTTGGTCTATAGGATTCTCATTTACCTATACCTACATCCCCTCTTGTTTGGACTTAGAAATTTTCAATTGAATACACGTTGAGATGACTTGGTCTATAGGATTCTCATTTACTTATACCTTCATCCCCTCTTGTTTGGACTTAGAAATTTTCAATTGAATACACGTTGAGATGACTTGGTCTATAGGATTCTCATTTACCTATACCTTCGTCCCCTCTTGTTTGGACTTAGAAATTTTCAATTGAATACACGTTGAGATGACTTGGTCTATAGGATTCTCATTTACCTATACCTTCATCCCCTCTTGTTTGGACTTTAAAATTTTCAATTGAATACACGTTGAGATGACTTGGTCTATAGGATTCTCATTTACCTATACCTACGTCCCCTCTTGTTTGGACTTAGAAATTTTCAATTGAATACACGTTGTGATGACTTGGTCTATAGGATTCTCATTTACCTATACCTACGTCCCCTCTTGTTTGGACTTAGAAATTTTCAATTGAATACACGTTGAGATGACTTGGTCTATAGGATTCTCATTTACCTATACCTACGTCCCCTCTTGTTTGGACTTAGAAATTTTCAATTGAATACACGTTGAGATGACTTGGTCTATAGGATTCTCATTTACCTATACCTTCATCCCCTCTTGTTTGGACTTAGAAATTTTCAATTGAATACACGTTGAGATGACTTGGTCTATAGGATTCTCATTTACCTATACCTTCGTCCCCTCTTGTTTGGACTTAGAAATTTTCAATTGAATACACGTTGAGATGACTTGGTCTACAGGATTCTCATTTACCTATACCTTCATCCCCTCTTGTTTGGACTTAGAAATTTTCAATTGAATACACGTTGAGATGACTTGGTCTATAGGATTCTCATTTACCTATACCTTCGTCCCCTCTTGTTTGGACTTAGAAATTTTTAATTGAATACACGTTGAGATGACTTGGTCTATAGGATTCTCATTTACCTATACTTTCGTCCCCTCTTGTTTGGACTTAGAAATTTTCAATTGAATACACGTTGAAATGACTTGGTCTATAGGATTCTCATTTACCTATACCTTCATCCCCTCTTGTTTGGACTTAGAAATTTTCAATTGAATACACGTTGAGATGACTTGGTCTATAGGATTCTCATTTACCTATACCTTCGTCCCCTCTTGTTTGGACTTAGAAATTTTCAATTGAATACACGTTGAGATGACTTGGTCTATAGGATTCTCATTTACCTATACCTTCGTCCCCTCTTGTTTGGACTTAGAAATTTTCAATTGAATACACGTTGAGATGACTTGGTCTATAGGATTCTCATTTACCTATACCTTCGTCCCCTCTTGTTTGGACTTAGAAATTTTCAATTGAATACACGTTGAGATGACTTGGTCTATAGGATTCTCATTTACCTATACCTTCGTCCCCTCTTGTTTGGACTTAGAAATTTTCAATTGAATACACGTTGAAATGACTTGGTCTATAGGATTCTCATTTACCTATACCTTCGTCCCCTCTTGTTTGGACTTAGAAATTTTCAATTGAATACACGTTGAGATGACTTGGTCTATAGGATTCTCATTTACCTATACCTTCGTCCCCTCTTGTTTGGACTTAGAAATTTTCAATTGAATACACGTTGAGATGACTTGGTCTATAGGATTCTCATTTACCTATACCAACGTCCCCTCTTGTTTGGACTTAGAAATTTTCAATTGAATACACGTTGACTTGACTTGGTCTATAGGATTCTCATTTACCTATACCTTCGTCCCCTCTTGTTTGGACTTAGAAATTTTCAATTGAATACACGTTGAAATGACTTGGTCTATAGGATTCTCATTTACCTATACCTTCGTCCCCTCTTGTTTGGACTTAGAAATTTTCAATTGAATACAATCTGAGATGACTTGGTCTATAGGATTCTCATTTACCTATACCTTCATCCCCTCTTTTTTGGATTTAGAAATTGTCAATTGAATACACGTTGAGATGACTTGGTCTATAGGATTCTCATTTACCTATACCTTCGTCCCCTCTTGTTTGGACTTAGAAATTTTCAATTGAATACAACCTGAATGACTTGGTCTATAGGATTCTCATTTACCTATACCTTCATCCCCTCTTGTTTGGACTTAGAAATTTTCAATTGAATACAATCTGAGATGACTTGGTCTATAGGATTCTCATTTACCTATACCTTCATCCCCTCTTTTTTGGATTTAGAAATTGTCAATTGAATACACGTTGAGATGACTTGGTCTATAGGATTCTCATTTACCTATACCTTCATCCCCTCTTGTTTGGACTTAGAAATTTTCAATTGAATACAATCTGAGATGACTTGGTCTAAAGGATTCTCATTTACCTATACCTTCATCCCCTCTTTTTTGGATTTAGAAATTGTCAATTGAATACACGTTTACTTGACTTGGTCTATAGGATTCTCATTTACCTATACCTACGTCCCCTCTTTTTTGGACTTAGAAATTGTCAATTGAATACACGTTGACTTGTCTTTGCCTTATCATCCCCTCCTCACCCCTATGCCAGAATGTTCGACCACCCTATATTCTTTAATGGAACTTTTTTCAAATTGAAAATGTCTGGTTATTTTTAACTCGTTTGAAAAGCTGGTTAAGAAGTAATACCTGTAGGATTATATATTAACTTTAGCTCGAAGTAATGCATACTTTAAAAGAAAAAAAAATTAATTTACCACAAATCAGATTAGGTATTGTTTGAATCCTTCCCCGGCATCTATAATAGCCACGATAAAGTCTTGTTAAGTGGTAAGGGCCATCTAGAGGCGAGAGCAGTGTTTAGAGACGGCTCGTCTGTTAAGATGTGGTTGTTCAGTGACGCGTGGTATAGGCACGGCTTGTCTGATCGTGACGTTGTGGAAATGACGCGTTATACCCGCCGATGTTAAAAATCCCCTTTTCTTTGCGCTCGAGATGACAAAAGCTTCCGTTTCTCGTATCAGGGCAAGATTTCATCTTGTAACATACATCAAAACAACAATGATATAAATGTGGGTGTGCCACAGGGGTCAATCCTTGGCCCTTTATTATTCCTGATTTTCATAAACGACTTCCCTGATAAAATTGTCTCTGAGATGGGTATATTTGCTGATGACACTATGCTCTATAACAGACTCAAAGGAAAATAAATGAAGACATATCTAAGGAAATTGCTAAAAACTCTCGAGGACGCATAGTAGCATGTCTGTAGTAGAATGGGGCCAAAACTGGATGGTAATGTTTAATGCCGGCAAGATTAAGCTTATTTCTTTTAATGGGGCCGTAACTGGTTGGTAATGTTTAATACTGCCAAGACTAAGCTCATTTCGTTTAATAATTACAAGAAACTTTCTCAAATACTGAATGCCATGACTAATGATAAACTGCCTGAAAGTATTTCCCTCAAGATTCTAGGGTTAACATTCACAGATTAGAAAGAAAGAGGTTGTCATGACCAAGATGGGCATCAAGACTGTTCCTCATATTATTGTTATTATTTCTCCCCAAGCAACACCTATCTACAACTCTCACTGGCTAGGTTTCACTTCTGCGTGCTCATGTTCAATAGAATCTTCCCTTGGTGAACAATGGTAACACTCTGCTGGTTTGTAATGACTGTGCTCCACTGATATCATCAGAAAAAAAAACTTCATCATTCAAAAATATTTTCTCCAATCTATTGTTCCCCCTCGCCAAACTTTCACAAGAAACACCCGTCCAGCAGAAAACACTATCACTAATTCCCCCCCACTGTTTATCTGTGCCTAAACCTAAACGTAGATTCCATGAGCAAAGCTTCTTTCTTAAAACTACACGCCTGTGGAATGGTCTTCCGTTTTTCTGCTTTCCAGCTGACTACAATATGGTTGTCTTCAAGTTTAATGTAAACAAGTTTTTGAGGAGCCGTTCCATATAAGTAAACAAATTTACCGAATCTCCATTGCTAATGGTTACTATATTGTCTAATGCACCTTTGGCAGTCGGACTGACGTATACCCACAATTTGTTGTCTCTGCTTTTGTATTCAATGTATTTTGTGTCTTTCTTCCAAACCCTTACACGACCACTGCAACAACCTCAATAGCTTCGCCATCCAGATATACTTTATTGGCTTCATGAGACAAAATGCACCAAACATTGATGCTTTTTGTTTTTCTATTTCCTTTTGAAAAACTTCATCATGTTCTGCAAAACCAAAAACAAATACAACCCACCTTTTCCCTCTTCCTAATTCCCCTTTCTGTCTCCCCCCCCACTTCCTGACTGGTTTCCTAACTTAAAATGTACCAAACATTAATACTGTAACACTTTTCCCTTGTGGGAATTAAAATGCAGACACAAGACTGAACCCTTAAGCTTACTGTAAACTGTTTTTGACTCCTGGTGGGGGCATGAGACCAATGAATTCGTCAATCATTTTTATAACCACCGGCTGTGCTAAACCAACCAATGAAATCTTCCAAAGTTAATATAAAAATTGTCGAATTTTGGATTCAGTCAGTTCGCCGTTAACTACATCACGGACCGCATTTGATTCTTGGCCGCCATCTTGGTTACTGCCAATTACACTCAGGATCTGATCTGAACTATGCCGCCATCTTTGTTCAACATAATGTCTCAACACTTAACAGTAACACTAATTATCTTTATTGTCTGCACGCTTGTGGAATTGTCTTCCATTTTCCTGCTTTCCAGCTGGCTACACTGTGGTTGTCTTCAAGTCTAACGTAAACAAGTTTTTGATGAGTCATTCCATACGAGTTAACAAATTTACCGAATTTCCATTACTAACGATTACTATATTGTCCAATTTCTACTGTACACTCTTTAACCCTTATCCTCGAGTGGCCTCTTGGCCTTCATAAGTGGTGATGCCTGTGTAAAAAAAAAACCCCAAAAACTGTATTTCTCGTGGTTAACGGTGGCTCTGCGGGTTTGTTCCTTGCTAACGGAGTCAGAAACGGCTTCGTTGCTGGGTTCGAATCTCTCGAGCTGCAGTGATAGTGACACCCTGCACTGATAATTCCCGAAAGGATGAAACACTAGTGTCCATAGGTATTTAAAAAAATAATTATGGTGATAATTATATATATATATATATATATAGAGAGAGAGAGAGAGAGAAATAGATATATATATAGAGAGAGAAATAGATATATATATATAGAGAGAGAGAGAGAAATAGATATATATATATAGAGAGAGAGAGAGAGAAATAGATATATATATATATAGAGAGAGAGAGAGAAATAGAAAGGAACAAACCAAGTTATGTGTTCATCAACAGTTGCCATATTGTCCAATTTCTACTGTACACTCTTGAACCCTTATCCTCGAGTGGCCTCTTGGCCTTGATAAGTGGTGATGCCTATGTAAAAAAAAAAAATTGGATACGTCACTTCCATTCTTTATCTTGATCGCTGGACATTGAACAAGACGCCCGCACATCCCACAGCTCTGCACCTTATGCTAGACAATGCATCACAAGAACTCCTACACGCATCATCTACCAGCACACACGCACTGCACATGCTCATTTTTTTCCTCTAAATAAATCTATATATTTACGAATCTCATAAATCGGTGACTTTCTGTGTATCATTACTTCTACATACGGCATAATCACGTTGACACACCGATTCCCGCTGGATCACCGAAGTTAAGCAACGTTGAACCTGGTCAGTACTAAATGGGTGACAATTTGGGACTTTCAGTGGATGCAACATGAATGCTATTTCCAAAATAACTGAATGCAACAAGAAAACTATTTCCAAAATAACTGGATACAACATGAATAGTATAAAAAAAAAATGACTGCAACAAGAAAACTATTTCCAAAATAACTGGATGCAACATGAATACTATTTCCGAAATAACTGGATTCAGCATTAAATAACTCAAAAAGTGTTGATATGCCGTAAACAGATATACTTTATCCACATCTCAATTATGATTTGATTCCATTGTCTTGCACTTCTTGTACATAAATTCATTATTCTTTCTCAATATATGATTGCCTACATCACAAGATCTCCAGCTACACTATAACTGGAAATGTTTTCCCAATTAGTAAATCATTTCTCTCTGATAGGCTCATAAAAGTAGTGGTGGATGGGTACAAAGTCCCTCAAGGGTCCATCCTGGGCCCAACTCTCTTCCTCATCTACATCAATGATCTGCCAAAACACATACTTAGATCATTCGTTGGCATCTATGCTGATAAAACTACGATCTAAAGGCTGATAAAACTACGATCTAAAGGCCGTAAATGAGAAAGTTCTCTCTGATTCTCTCTCCTCTGACCTTGAGTGCGTGCTGCAGTGGGGGAAGAGGTGGCTGGCTACTTTTAATGCATCTAATACCAAGCTTCTTTCTTTACATCATCAACGCTCTGATCCCCATCTGGCATCAATTGAAATGGATGTCTCTCGTCTTGGGGAGGCTTCATGTTTTGACAAGCTTCTGGGCTTGACCTTTACTCCTGATCTTAAATGGAGCACATACATCAAATCTGTTGCCAAGGTCTCTGGGAAAAGTAGATATCTCACTACTGATGCAATTCTCTATGTAAAAGCCAAGTACGACTAAGGATGGAGTACTGCTGCCACATCTGGGAAGGAACTGCTAAAAACAGCTTATCCTACCTTGACAGAGTTCAAAATAGACTTCATATCTTAGTGGGGGATGCCCTTTTCTCTTCCCTGCAACCTCTCTCCCACAGAAGAAATGTTTCAAGCTCGTCTGAGCTTCAATCTCTGGTCCCCCCCCCATCGCCAATCTTTCGCAAAAAACACCCATCTAGCTGAAACCACTGGCAATAATTTTCCCCACTCTTTAACTGTGCCAAAATCCAAACGTAGATTCCACGAACAAAGCTTCTTTCTCAGAAGTGCCCGCCTGTGGAACTCTGTTCCGTTTGCCTGTTTCCCACCTGACTACAACTTGGATGTCTTCAAGTCCAACATAAACAAATTCCTGATGAACCGCCCCTTAAGTAATCCAATTCATCAAATCTCCATTACTAACGATAACTACAATATTATCCCGTTGATTACTGTACACGTAATAATCCTTATCCTCGAGTGGCCTCCAGGCCTGGATAAGTGGTGACTCCTATGTGAAAAAAGAGAGGGTAATTCTTGTGTGCCCAAATGCTTCTAAGTACCACAAAAACATTGATTTTTTCTTTTCTTTTTTTTTACTCTTTCACTCCAAACGAACGATGTTGCCACTTGGAATGTAACATTACTATTTGGGATCGTGTCTAACGGGGGACTGCGGAGAGTCGAACAGCGAGATGTTTGTTCACATTACATTTAAATATCTGCAGATTAATGCAGTCAGTGAAGCAGGAAACAAGGAAAAAATTCCAAAGTCTAACAGTTAAAGGGAAGAAGGAAGAGTAGAATGCTTTCCGGCATCTAGGGACATCAATAATGAAGGGGTGAGATTTTGCTTATTGTCGACTCTTTCTACTACAACCATTGATCACCACACATTCAAAGAAAAACAAAGACTTTTATTTAACTTCAATCATTGTAATACGTTTTATTGCGTGTGTGTGTGTGTGTGTGTGTGTGTATATATATATATATATATATATATATATGTATTCTTTTTGATTGTTGTTGTTGATTTATAAAGTTCATTTTAATATTTTTGTTGACTGTTTTTTGTTTCATTTTTTATTTTTTATCCAAAGCATATACCAATTTTTTTCAGCAGACTTGAAGCATTTTACTGAGAAATTAGAAAAAAATAAAAAATAAATTAAAAAAAATAATAATAATAAAAATGTTTGGAACCACAATTAAATTTTTTTCCCCCTTATAGAAAAAAAATACATTTTTCTCTTTTATTTTCACTTTAAAAGACTGTGTGGGGTTATTTTGAGAGGTGGGGGAGGGAAATATTTATATATAAATTTTTTTTTTTCCATTAAAAAAATTATTTTTTTCATTTTAATTAATTTATTTATATTTTTTTTGGTTTTTTATTTCGTCCATTTTTCTTTTTTTAAATTTGGAATGGGTTGTGGTTGAGGATGTTTTAAAAAAATCATATATAAACATTAAAAAAAATGAAAACATTGTCTTTTTATTCTTAAAAAAATTGGGATTGTATGTTTTTTTTACTTCATTTCAAAGCATATAGTTTTCTGTTTTTTTTTTTTGTTTTTTTTTAAAATCTTTCTAAAATTTGTTGAACTTTTGGAGGAGGTCATCATTTCCGTCATAAATTAAATAACGCTGTAAAACGGGAGGATGAGAGGTCAACTCGTTAAAACAAACAAAAAACGACAAAACATCTACAAGAATGAAGGTAAAATGTTTAGAGAAAGAACACAGAAAGAAGGATCAAATATGTCACTGAATTGCATAAGCCGTAAAAAAAAAACAAAAAAAAACCTTATCCCCAAGTAGCCTCCGGGCCTTGATAATGGTGACTTCCATGTAAAAAAAAAATGGAAGAATCTAGGATCATTTAACAAACGAAAGGAAAATTGATGAATTAATAATGCCCAAATTTTCTTAATCTAATTCCTAAAACTTCTTATATCATTCTCCATTTTTTTTTTTTCAAACTGCATCTCCACCGAAACACAAGGTCACAGAGTGGCACTAGGCAGATCAAATGATTACATTTTTTTTATGGATCATTCTTTTCTGAGCCTATTAAAATAGCTGCCACTTGGCAGGCGTAAGTCGACTTAAAGTGTTCTTGTACGCATGCGCAAATATACATTTTTACATTAAAGTTGGTTCTTTTTTAACTGTCTCATATCTGTCTTATTTAAGATCATATGCGTTTTGTTTATTTATCGCGGACTATTTTCCTCGTCTTTATTAGTTGTTGTTTCGTGACGTTTTCGCCAACTATTCCTCTGGCCTTTGTCAAGTGGTTACCGCGACGGGATAGGAACTCCGTATCTCCTAACTGCATTCTCAGCAATTACTGCCTTCCATAGTTGTCGTCTAAAAAATAAATCATTAAATAATACTCATCTTAATAAGCATTCCAATTAATTAAATTATATAAACGTTTTATAGTGTGTAAAAACACCAAAAACTTTTCCAGATAGGTAGAAGAGTAACTTATCTTACATAACATTTGTTATATTTTTTACCACCTTTTTTTAATCTCTGTGGATTGTAAAACAAACCCTGCTGTTTCTATTTTTATTACTACTAATCTTATATATGGCATAATCACGTTGACACACCGGTTCTCGCCAGATCACAGAAGTTAAGCAACATTGAACCTAGCCAGTACGAGATGGGTGACCATTTGGGAATTCTAGGCACTGTGTGTGCTTTCCGCTTGTCTCGGCATTTGTATCCAGTTGTCCTGAACCTCCACTTGCCACTGGTATTCAACAATGTCGACTCAGGGGAGGTGGGGCTGGAGATTGCGCAACTCTTGCCACAAAAATTAACATTTGTAATAACAGGTTAATTTGATTCCCAAAATATATGGTGGAATTAAGAAACGAAAAAAGAATGGAGAGAATGGAAAATGATCTGTATGCCTAACTATATCAGTTTTAGAAGTTTCCAGGCGATGAGAATGGGGGAAAACTGAACATTGCCCCCCCCCAAAAAAAAATTTTAAGCAATAAAAAATAATGAATATATTGATAGAAGAAGAAACACTGTTGGGTGAAGGGTGGGGGTAAGAAAACAGGAAATAATTTTTTTTTGGGGGGGGGGGTTAAATTGATTAGATATTAGGGAGGTAGAGGAGAAAAGAGGAAGAAGAAGAAGATCCGGGAAGAGAAGGGGAAAGAAAGAGAGAGCAGATCTGAAAATAAAGAAAAGATCTGGAGAGAGAGAGGGGGTATGGAAGAGGAAGACGAAATCCGGGAAGAGGGGGGGAGGGTATGGACATAAAAAAACATTTAAGCAATCAAAAATAATTAATATTTTGATAAAATAACATTGTTGGGGGAGGAGGTAGGAAAACAGGAAAGAGTTTTTTTTAGAGGGGGGGAGGAGGGATTAAATTAATTAGATATGATTTGGAGAGAGAGGAGAGTGAGGAGGAGAGAGAGAGAGAGTGGCTGGGGGAAGAGGAAGAAAAAGATCCAGGGAAGAGAGCAGGGGAAGGGAAAGAGAGAAAAGATCTGGGGAGAAAATGAAGAGCAAGGAAGAGGGAGGGAGAGAAAATGGGAAGAGAGAGAGAGAGCAGTTTGAAATATAGGAAGACATAAGGCAGACTATGGATGGGATGAAGATAGAGAAAAAGGTCAGAAGGTCAGTGAGGGTCATCAAAGGTCAAGGCAAACATGCTGGCATTATTATGGCAGGAACTTTATTTGCTTTACATCAACTCGATTTGAGTCATTTAAAGCGGAAACTATACATTTTTGCAAAAGATTGCATAAGATTCAGTTGAAAGCAAGTTACTATTTTACCCTTGAAGGGAGTAGGGGTTAATACCTTTCGCAATAGTATTAGTGCATAGTTAGACACAGTAGATATGACAGAATTTTGATGTGGCATAGCTGATTCAATAGTCCATAATGGCGTCCATTAATCGCAGCCCTCTCTCAAGATATGGAGGCATAATTGATGGAAATAAAGAAAAACTGGAGGAATAATAGATGGAGGTAAAATAGATGGAGGTATAATAGATGGAATCGCTCATTTTTTTTTTAAATCAAATCGATTGATTGCCTGCTCTAGTTGGGGACCTATTGCGGTGCATCGAAAGCTTAACATGCTTTCCTGCAGTGACTTAATCCACAATATGTTATAGTCTTCATTGCACTGTAGAGAATCTATTGTTAATTCTATAAAATTATTTTTATATATACTGGCTTGAATTCAAGTTTAAAATACAAAACTCAAGTATCATGCTTCAATTGTGCTCTAAACAGAAACATTCAGTTCGAACGCGATCCTGTCGTATAAAAGAACCTACTGTTGATTTTATGAAATTATTTTTACATAATCGCTTGAATCAAATTTAAACATACAAACTTCAAATATCATGGTTCACTTGTGCTTTAAAAAGGAAGCATTCATTTCGAACGTGTCCCTGTCATATAAAAGAATGCACAGTCGATTTTATAAGGTGGGCCTTTCTGCTTGTGTGGTGATAAAACTTCTCACGTGCACTTGTGATGTTAGGTTGTATAAAAGTGTTAACTTTGGTCAAATTCGGACTGTACTTTCTTTAATCGGATTTTTTTTTGAATTATCGATTTTCATTACTCATCAGTCGTATTTCAATATAATACCTATGTAAGAACATCCACAGACAGATCAATAAAATAATCGGCCTAGCTGTTTCTGAGTTTATAGGGAACAAACTCTCTCTCACACACTCACACACACTTGCATAAACACACACACACACACTCACTCGCATAAACAGACACATACACTCACGCACATACTTGTATAAACACACACACTCACACATACACTACTCGCATAAACACACACATACACTCACAAAAACACACACATGCACACACTCGCATAAACACACACACACACTCGCATAAACAAACACATGCACTCACGCACATACTCGCATAAACACACACACACTCACCCACACACTCGCATAGACACACACGTACACTCACAAACACACACTCACATATACACACACACATACACTCACACACACTCGCATAAACACACTCACACACACACACATTCGCATAAACAAACACCCAAACAAACAAACACACAAACAAACATACTAACACAGCTCCTTTTATACAATAGTAGAGAAATAGATATTTAGCATTTATTGATGGAACATGAAATGAACTTGGCCTTCGGGCCAGGATCAAAGTGTAGTATCCTTCATGACGCAGTTTTTTTTTATTTTTGTTACTGACCAGAGTGTCCCCCTTTTTTGGGGAGCTGGTTTCCCTCCACACTAAAAACCGACCTTATGTCTAACTCTGCCCTCGAGGGGAGGCAATGAAAAAAAAAAAAACGAGATTGAGGAAAGTTTTTAAATGTCATTTTTGGCTAGGAGTAAACTCACCATCGTAAAATTGTTGTCTTTTCTGTAAATTGGGGATCATCTAAGTCCATTAAAGCCATAGAATGACTGCGGTATTTTGGCGAGAGTGTCTAGTGTTGGATGAGTCTAAAAAGTAGAGGCAAAGTTGCATGTTCACCGACCTCCAATTTTTTACCCCCGCCTCCCGATTCGGATTTCATGTCTAAGCAGAAAGGAAAAATTTCGACCTGTTATATTTTATTGCGTAAATCATTGTAAAGTTTTTGTTTATGTTAAATAAATTGGTCAGGAGCAAAGTGTAGTAACTGTTCTATTACTGCACTTTATTTTTCTGTCCTTGGTCAGTGAAAGAGAAATTTGTCTAGATGGAGGCAATTTAAATTTTTGCTCTAAGCCAGTGTTGCATTTTGGGCAATTGTTTTTATTTCGCCCTCTATGTTAAAAACTGACCTCGTAACTTAACTCTGCTCTCGTGGGGAGGCAAGTAAATAAGAAGAGTGTCTTCTCAACGGGGTCTGCAAATGCATTTGAGAGCGATAAGAGACGCATAAATACTTCAACTAGTATCTCATTTCACCTTGAGAAAGAGAGAGAGAGACACACACACACAGAAAAGGAGTAGGAGAAGTAAAACAAAAAAAAGGAACCACAAATAAGGAATCATACCAGCGACCCCCTTTTACATAGTGCTATAAAATGATGGATTTGCACTCCTCCGCTCTGAATATTGTCGACCCTCGAGTTTGGACAATGGGTGTGTTTTGCCCTGAAGCTTGCGAACCTTACGCCCCTCCTGCAAAAAGGCACGTGATTCTAACATAAATGGCGGCCTACAAGTCAGGGAGGAGGTAGACGATGAGGAGGCAGTGGCAGCAGTGGATGTTGGGACATGGTGGGAAGTAGGGGGAGAAGAGGAGGCGGACGTGGATGTCACAGATGTTGAAGTTGTCGTCGACACAGAGTGCAGACAGGGAGCTGGTCCGGTCGACCCCCCAGTCTTACACTGCGTGTTTTGCGACCACCACTGGATATTTTGAACGTTTGAGGCCTGCGTATTTACAGAACCTGTCTGTGTCACGCACTTTGTGCTAGCAGTTACAAAATTGCCACCGGGAGTAGCTGTAGAAGAGGAAGTGGCAGTAGTGATGGATGCGGTAGTCACGGCAACAGAAGCCAATGCCGTCGTGGTGGTGGTGGTAGGAGTAATGGAAGAGGTGGTTGAGAAAGGCGTGGCTGTTGAAAGATGGGTGAGTTTGTGAGATGTCGACGTCAAAGTCGTCGACGTAAGCGGCTTCGATACGCCAACGCTGGAAGAACTTTCTGCTGCCGATGAAGAAGGGCAGTCCGTAGCACCAAATGTGTTTGGAAGTACTTGAGAAGCGGAACAGTGAAGACCAGATTTCTGTTCCGATGGGGCAATTTTCTTCGGAGAGGTATGAAACGGTGTACCTAACATACTCTGACCCACAACCTCAGACATCTTAGTTTGAAGCCCCCCGCCGTCACCTGAAGAGATGGCTGGTGTTGGGCTATCGCCGCGTTGTGTCGTGGCAGTACCGGTTTCTAATTCTTTGACCAGATTTGGGTCAAATTTACCGACAAGGTGGCGAACGGTTTTCCCGTCTCCAAGCGGTAAGTCAACCTCTTCCGGTGGAACAGCCAACATCGATTCATCCATACTTTTAGCTTTTAGAATTCGGACTCTTTCAGGGTCAACATGCGTCACGGTACTTTTGTCGCTTGGGTGAACGTTCTTTGATCCGGAGTCCTTACTGCCGGCAACTGCATGGCACTCGGATTGTCTCTCGATGAAATGGCAAGACAATGGCGAATCACGGGCATTGGACATGGCAGCCCCTTCAAACAGGTGCGACTTGGATGCAGAGAGATCTTTGATGATGTTGGGCGGTGGTTCCTTAGACCTCTGTTCGATGTGCTTCGTCATCTTTGTCACACATCCGGACAAGATGGATGGCTCTTCTGAGGACGACAGCACATTTGCATTGACAGCAGACGCTTGTTCTTTACTAGGTAGGGTAACCGGGGTTGTCTTTGAATGGCACGGATCATGATCCTGGTCCAGATCTGTCTGTGATTTATCGTCAGATCCCTGAAACTCCTGTTTTCTTAAAGCTTTCGGCGTAAGCTGCGCAGTTGTGGTGGTGTTAACGGCGTCGACACCTGCTGGCGTGCTAGCTGTATTTTTCGGACTGACACAGGTTGATGTGGTTTTGCTAGCAGTTGTGCTGGGAATGTTGGCAGTGGATGCGGCAGTGGTAGTTGTTGGAGGTGTAGATGAGGGTGGCATAACTTTCGAGGAAGTTGCCTGAACCCCCAAGGCAGTAGTCAGGGTGGTTTGGTTCGGGCTTTCTGACAGGCCAGCCAGATCTTCCGTTTCTTTGTCGAAGGACTCTTTTGCCAAGCATTCATAATCTGTAAAAGATGAAAGAAAATTAATTCAATAAAAATGGTGTTCTCAAATATAACAGTCACTGGGCCAGGATTTTATTTTGGAAATGATATGAAAGTAGGTATCACAAACCAGCCTAGAGTTTAGCATGCAAAAATGGGTAAATAAGTGAAAGTTCTTTTAATTTCAACTTGTAATAACTCATTTTTTTTTAGGGTATTTTATAAAATTTGGACGTAAACAAAATTTAACCTTTTCTCTTCATGTAACGTAGTCGTCACACGCGTTTTCAGGAGAAAGCATATCCCTTTATAAAAATTGTTATAAAATATTTACTTTATAATGTTAGATATAGAGACGTGCCAATGTACATTTGAAATCCGAGTTGTGCACCCACGCACATTCCAGATGGAATTGATCTACATTTTTGTGTTTCATAAAAATGACTGGAATTGTAATCCATCTATATATATATCTATAAAAGTGAACGTGTCTGTGTGCGTGTCTGTGTACATTTCCCTATGAAATAACTCTGTCAATTTTTAGTCTACAGACTCGAAATTTGATATACAGGGTACTGAGCTTTGGGAAAATTGATGTGATCGGTTTTTGGCCAGAAATTTGGCGATTAAGAGGTCAAAGTTCAACGATTTGACCTTTGAGAACTCTACCAAACTCCGACAATTTTGGGTCTACACACTTAAAATTTTAGATATAGGTTTCTTGGACATGGATCTAACTTAATAACTTGATTTGAGCACAAAACAATAAATTTTAAGGGGTAATAATAGGGGTCAAAGTTAAAAAAATTTGACCGCTTTTTTTTTTTTGTTCAACATACACTTCCAAACACATGGGCAACACTGGGCTGAAATGCTAGTCATCACAAAAACAAAGAACTGTTTACATTCGAAAGTCAGAAGTTATGAATTGCACAATGCAAAATAAAAAAGAAGAATGTGGTATTTTGATGTTTATAATTCCAGGAATGTCGATTTATCACTATATAAGGGGAAAATAAACGACAGAAAATAGTAGAGAGCAGACTGACAGCAGTGAGCATGATTGACATTTTGACATCTCTCCGTCAGCGAGCCACACACCAACCAACCCCACATAATTAGCATCTCTCATGCTCTCTCTCTCTCCCTCTATTTGTCAATAAACAAAAAGCTTAATCGTAAATAAAACTTATACTTTGAAATTCATCTATACTGATTTTAAGAATAGTGACAAAAAATTTTCAATGTGTATATATTATATACATTACATATACATTCAATAACACACATAATAAAATAATAATTAATAATATATGTATTACAATACTTAATAAATAATTAATTATTAATTTTATAATAATATTGAAAAAAAAATTGTTAATTATTTCATGCAGAAACGTTGCTTTGCTTGAAGGGGAAGCCAGATAAAAAACCCTTGCTTTTGACGGAGTTTGCAAGCCGCACACGCGCAAACCATCATCATGATCTTCTGCTTTAAAAAGCTAAATTTGTGGCGTTATAGCATCCGTATCCTCCTGGCCATATCGATAATGCACTCGTAACGTAAGTTATGCGATTTCACGCCCAGCATGCATCAATTTATTTTCTTCTGCTTACAAAATTTTGCTTTCTGTTTTGCTTCTGGCTGATGGCACCCAAGTCCCGTTTTATTTTCTCTTTTAATGACCGCAATGTCACAAATCAAAAAAAAAAAAAATTTATTTATGACCGGGCAACGCCGGGGCATCCTTGCAGCATTTCTATTTTGCTTTTGGTTTCACTTCTGCCTGATGAGTTTTTTCTTTAAACTGAATTTTACCACCGAGCAATGCCAGGTGCCCCTCCCACTCGTTAATGCAGAATATAAATCTCACCAGCGTGCCAGAGGTTTACTTGGCCAAAAATGTGGTGAGACGACAACAACTACGGATGGCAGTGATGGCTGAGAATGCAGTTAGGAGATTCGAAGTTCCTATCCGTCGCGGTTACCACCTGACGAAGGCCAGAGGAATAGTTGGCCGAAACGTTGTGAATAAACAAACCAATAAAAGATGAAAAACAACAACTAATAAAGATGAGAATAATAGTCCGAAATAAAATAAATTAATATATATGATGCTCATCTCAAAAATGAATTCCAATTAAGGAATAATATATATCTCACCAGCCTGTTTAAATGTATGTATGTATGTTTGTATGTCTGCCTAAAATTTTCGACAGAGGCGACAGATTTTCACGAGATCAGTATCGTTTCGAAGCTCGACCCTTCGGACAACAAATATCAAACACTTAGCTAAAAACATTCATTCCTTCAGCCTCAACTGGGCACTTTTCTACAGAGAGGGGGTCAGTTTTTTTCATTTACTAAAATACACACACACCTCCAAACACCCGGCCAATGCCGGGTACCCCCCCCTAGTAATAAATAAATTATAAATAATGATAATAATAATGAAAATGTCAACCCACTTTTCATTGTTCTGCGAACACTACCTCCTGTAATCTCAACTTGTTCAGCACCGTAACGGTAGACCATGATATCCTTAACGTGGCTCTTCTCAGTATAAGACGACAACAGGTGGTCCTCCACACCAGCAGCAGCAGCAGCAGCAGGGTACAAAGGGTGGAGCATTTCCGAGTTGGGCCCCTCGTCGGGAAACAAATCGCCGCAATCCAACGACCCTGACTGCTGATAAAAAAGAAGCTCGGATGAACCAAAATTTCCTGGTGACAAAATCGGGGTGCAAGTCTTCCGTCGTTTCGTCCGTTCTAACCGTGAGCGGTCACTTTCTGATCCCAAGCTCGATGACCTTTGGACAGGGTTCTTTTTTGTTTCTTCATGAAAGAGACCCACAGCAGTCAGTTCATGGCAACTTGACCTACAGGAAAGAAAAAAATAAAAATAAAAGACACAAAACTCAAAGGTAAGCAAGAAATGGCAAAAACACTAGAGGATGACCTCCAATCTGGAGTGGAATGGGGGACAAAAATGGTTGGTCACATTCAATGCTGCCAAGACTAAACTTGTTTCCTTCAATAACTACAAGAAACCTTCTCTATCACCAATAGCAATAGCCAAAGACTCTTTATCCGAAGGTACATCTTTTAAACTCCTCGGCCTAACGTTCACATGAAAAATGAGTTGGGCCAATTACATTGAGAGCATTGCCAGGACTGCCGCGAAAAAGGTAGGTTCGCACATTCCAGATGGAATTGATCAACATTTTTGTGTTTCATAAAAATGACTGGAATTGTAATTCATCTATATATATCTATAAAAGTGAACGTGTCTGTGTGCGTGTCTGTGTGCGTGTCTGTGTACATTCCCCTTCATTACCGTTCAGTTTGTTCAGGTATGCTGAAAACGAATATCGCAAGGAAAATTAGCAGAGACAAATAGTTTTGGAGCTAGTTTTATTAATGCGTGTATTGCGAAATGTAAACTAATGGCGACCATGTTTGAACAGGCGGCATATGAAAGGGGCAAAACCTCAGTTTGTTCAGGTATGCTGAAAACGAATATCGCAAGGAAAATTAGCGCAGACAGACGAATAGTTTTCGAAATATTAATGCGTGTATTTTGAAATGTAAATCACTGGCGACCATGTTTGAGCAGGCGGCATATGAAAGGGGCCAACCCTCAGTTTGTTCAGGTAAGCTGAAAACGAATATCGCAAGGAAAATTAGCAGGGACAAATAGTTTTGGAGCTAGTTTTATTAATGCGTGTATTTTGAAATGTAAACCACTGGCGACCATGTTGAACGGGCGGCGTATGAAAGGGGCCAACCCTCAGTTTGTTTAGGTATGCTGAAAACGAATATCGCAAGGAAAATTAGCACAGACAAATAGTTTTCGAGACAGTTTTATTAATGCATGTATTTTGAAATGAAAAGGGAAAACTAGCAAATCAAAGTATTGACATATTTTTTATTTTACAAAGGAATCACTACTTATGAAGGCCCAGAGACCACTCGAGGGTTTAAAGAGTGTACAGTAGTCAATGGGACAATATCACAGTAATCGTTAGAAGTGTAAATTTGGTAAATTGGATTACTTAAGAGGAACGGCTCATCAAGAACTTGTTTGCATTGGAATTGAAGACGACGAAATAAAAATATAAAGTTGAAAGAACTAGCGAAAAATATCATTTTAACGATGCATTTCAAATCGTAAACTGAGTGTTTACATTTTTTTACATTTTTCGAAGACAATAAAAAGTTTAAAAAAAAAAAAGCAAACCTTTAGAATCCTAAAAAGATCTCCCGGGAGCATTTTTGCAACATGAAAAATATACAAACCAAAATAAAGAGAGGAGGCCACCCTACTCAAAAATATGGTTTATTACATCGCCTAAAAAAAAAAGAAGAATCGGGGGCTCCAATAATACGATAATTTGGTGGGGAAGTAAATTGTTTTCTTTTTTCTAACTTGGTTTTAAAAAGTTTTTATTGCTAACATTTATTTTCATAAACTCTAACCATTCCTCACAACCCTAATCTGGCCGGTCGGGGAATAAGTTCTTATTTTTTTAAATTTTGTTGAAACCGACAACACACATACGCACGCACGTACACACATACACACACGCACGCACGCACGCACGCACACATAAGCATAACGCTTGTCAGCAAGCTAAAGAAGAGAGAAAGTGGGGGAAGGAGATCGTGTTCTCTGCACTGCACGTGCCGGGGTCAAACGGAAGTTAAATGAAATCGATTACAAATGGCTCCACAAAGTTGTGTCTGAACTTTTTATTCTATGAAACTTAAGAGTAATAAAACGAAATAATCGTGACCCGTGGAAATTCCACGGCGAATATTTCGCATTCAAGAGAACAAAACGAAAAAGTAGTGAACAAATAAATATATAAGAAAATGAATGTTACCAAAGGCAAGATAAGTTACTCTTCTACCTACATAGATCAAGTTTTTATTGTTTTAACTCATTTTAAAACGTTCATTTAACGCAAACAAAAGTAGCGCACAGTTTTAAGTTAGAACAATAAAGAAGTGTCTGACATTTTACAGACATCTTGTGAGACTCGATAATCGCTCCAAACTCGAAAATTAAGCAAAATACTGGTAGCAACACATCCAATAAATGTCAGCAAACGTTCGAACATGTTTTCTTTTTCACATTAGCGAAACTCTTATCAGAGCAAAAGCGAAAATGAAAAGCAAACACAAATGAAGAAGTCGGTTTTTATCGTTGAGCATAAAAAAAAAGAGTATCTAATCTAATAAACCCCGTGCTATAGGTCAATCTCCAAAGTCTGTCCCATCGCCTCAGTGTTGTATCCCTGTTTACAAGTACTTTAATCGGATGTGCTCTGATGAACCCATAGCACTTATACCAGTGCCCGGAAAACTTGTCCCGGGAAAACTCGTCTCCGGAAAAACCGTACCCGGAAAACTCGTACCGTTCAGTTTGTTTAGGTATGCTGAAAACGAATATCGCAAGGAAAATTAGCAGAGACAAATAGTTTTGGAGCTAGTTTTATTAGTTCGTGTATTTTAAAATGTAAATCCCTGGCGACCATGTTTGAACAGGCGGCATATGAAAGGGGCCAACCCTCAGTTTGTTCAGGTATGCTGAAAACGAATATCGCAAGGAAAATTAGCAGAGAGAAATAGTTTTTGTGCTAGTTTTATTAATGCGTGTATTTTGAAATGTAAATCACTGGCGACCATGTTTAAACAGGCGGCATATGAAAGGGGCCAACCCTCAGTTTGTTCAGGTATGCTGAAAACGAATATCGCGAGGAAAGTTAGCACAGACAAATAGTTTTCAAGACAGTTTTATTAATGCGTGCATTTTGAAATGAAAAGGAAAACTAGCACATCAAAGTATTGAAATATTTTTTGTTTTACAAAGGAATCACTACTTATCAAGGCCCAGAGACCACTCGAGGGTTTAAAGAGTGTGCAGTAGTCAATGGGACAATATCATAGTAATCGTTAGAAGTATAAATTTTTTAAATTGGATTACTTAAGAGGAACGGCTTATCAAGAACTTGTTTACATTGGACTTGAAGAGGACGAAATAAAAATATAAAATTTAAAGAACTCGCTAAAAATATTTTAACGATGCCTTTCAACTCGTAAACTGCTTGTTTACATTTGTGTACATTTTTCGAAGATAATAAAAAGTGTAAAAAAAAGTAAACGTTTAGAATCCTAAAAAGATCTCCCGGAAGCATTTTTGCAACATGAAAAATATACACACCAAAATAAAGAGTGGAGGAAACCTACTCAAAAATATGGTTTATTACATCGCTTAAAAAAAAGAAGAATCGGGGCCTCCAATAATACGATAATTTGGTGGGGAAGCAAATTGTGTTCCTTTTTCTAACTTGGTTTTAAAAAGTTTTTATTGCTAACATTTATTTTCATAAACTCTAACCATTCCTCACAACCCTAATCCGGCCGGTCGGGAAAAAGGTTTTATTTTTTTTAAATTTTGTTGAAACCGACGAAATGAATTTTAATTTAAACTTCGTTTGACGTTGGCACGTCGCACGCACGCACGCACGCACACACACACACACACACACACACACACACACACACACACACACACACACACACACACACACACACACGCACGCACGCACACATAAGCATTCGCTTGTCACCAAGCTAAAGAAGAGAGAAAGTGGGGGAAGGAGAGAAAGGGTCGTGTTCTCTGCACTGCACGTGCCGGGGTCAAACGTAAGTTTTAAAAAATGGCTCGACAAAGTTATGTCTGAACTTTTTATTCTATGAAACTTAAGATTAATAAAACGAAATAATCGTGACCCGTGGAAATTCCACGGCGAATATTTCGCATTCAATAAGAACAAAACGAAAAAGTAGTGAACAAATAAATATATGAGAAAATGTTGTTTTAACTTATTTTAAAACGTTTATTTAACACAAACAAAAGTAGCGCACAGTTTTAAGTTAGAACAATAAAGAAGGGTCTGATATTTTACAGTCATCTTGTGAGACTCGACAATGGCTCCAAACTCGAAAATTAAGCAAAATACTGGTAGCAACACATCCAATAAACGTCAGCAAACGTTCGAACATGTTTTCTTTTTCACATTAGCAAAACTCTTATTAGAGCAAAAGTTAAAATGAGAAGCAAACACAAATGAAGAAGTCGGTTTTTATCGTTGAGCACAAAAACAAAAACAAAAAGAGTATCTAATCTAATAGGCCTCGTGCTATAGGCCAATCTCCAAAGTCTGTCCCATCGCCTCAGTGTTGCATCCCTGTTTACAAGTACTTTAATGGGATGTGCTCTGATGAACCTATAGCATTTATACCAGTGCCCGGAAAACTTGTCCCGGGAAAACTCGCCTCCGGAATAACCGTACCCGGAAAACTCGTACTGTTCAGTTTGTTCAGGTATGCTGAAAACGAATATCGCAAGGCAAATTAGCAGAGACAGATAGTTTTGGAGCTAGTTTTATTAATGCGTGTATTGTGAAATGTAAATCACTGGCGACCATGTTTGAACAGGCGGCATATGGAAGGGTCCAACCCTCAGTGTGTTCAGGTATGCTGAAAACGAATATCACAAGGAAAATTAGCAGAGACAAATAGTTTTCGACCTAGTTTTATTAATGCGTGTATTTTGAAATGTAAATCACTGGCGACCATATTGGAACAGGCGGCATATGAAACGGGCCAACCCTAAGTTTGTTAAGGTATGCTGAAAACGAATATCGCAAGGAAAATTAGCAGAGAAAAATAGTTTTGGAGCTAGTTTTATTAATGCGTGTATTTTGAAATGCAAATCACTGGCGACCATGTTTAAACATGCAGCGTATGAAAGGGGCCAACCCTCAGTTTGTTCAGATATGCTGAAAACGAATATCGCAAGGAAAATTAGCACAGACAGACAAATCGTTTTCGAGATATTAATGCGTGTATTTTGAAATGTAAAGTAAAATAGATGGCCCATCAAGCCAGAAATAAATTAATGACAGTTTAAAGGCTTCAAAATCGCTTTCGAATTGACTATGACATGATCGTGATGTTCTCATAAAATTCAACATCAACTGTCGATTTATTCGTCGCATTAACTCGCATCCTAGACTTGATTTAACCCGTGAGTGTCGACTCATAAATCAATCGAAATATAAATATAGAAAAAAAAATTATTAGGATTATTTTTTATTAATAGTAAATTACTGTTTCTTAAATTTCAAATCTATCTAAAAACACGAACTTAATTTCAAATCTATATAAAAACACGAACTTAATTTCAAATCTATATAAAAACACGAACTTAATTTTCCGTTTCAGCGTATATTTTGTAAATTTAAATCCAGCCGAGAATGGTTTATGTAAGATGACTAAACCTCCCCCCCCCACTGTTTATGCTCCTGCCCCTCTTTGATGTGGAAGCACATATTCTCTCTCTCTCTCTCTCTCTCTCTCTCTCTTTAGCTTCTCCGTTCCCCTGCCACTAAGTATGGAGAGAGAGAGAGAGAGAGAGAGAATATGTGCTTCCACATCAAAGAGGGGCAGGAGCATAAACAGAGACAGAAGCACACACTCTAACACACTCGCATAAAAACACACATACAGAAAACACACACATACATACGCACTTGGATAAACACACACACACACACTCGCATAAACACACACATACACGAACACACACGTACACACAAATACTCAAACACACCAACACCAACACAAATCAACTTTCCGTTAAAAGCTGTCATGAGGTGGCAGGGGTGGGTGTCATAAGTGTCAATCGAATTTGAAAGTTTGTTAACGAAATGGATTTATTTCAACTTCGTTTGACACGTGCCAATTCTCCTGCCCTTCACCCACCCCTCTACCTGCCTCTCTCTTTACTAAGACTTTTCGGGTTGGGGTCTGGGGTAGGTCGTAAAAATAACCGGTTTTTTTTTTCGTTATTAAATTGTAATTTTTTAAGAAATCATTACCTTAAAAGTTAAAAAAGCCATTCTTAATGTAGAGAGGGGCATGTTAACTATTCTGTACTTTCAGTCAATAATTTAATAAGCAAAAGATAGGATAAAATTGAATTTAACAAATATCGAAGAAGTTTTCTTTGATATTTTTTATTTTACAAGCTGCCCCAGCGTAGTATTATCTCCAATCTCTCCATGATAAAAACGGCTTTCTGAAAAAAAAAAAAAAAAAAACACTCCCAAGAAAGCCGTTCTTAACATGGAGAGATTGGAGGGGGTATTCCGGAAGTCGTTCTTAAAATGGGGAGAGGAGGGCGTTTTGTAACTATTCCGTACTTTAACCTAACAATTTAATAAAAAAAAACATCAAATGTTAAATAAAAATAAATAAAAATAAGATAAATAAAAAATAAATACCTACCTGCCTCTCTCTTTACTAAGACTTTTCGGTTGGGGTGTTTATGCTACGCTGGGGTAGGTCGTAAAAATAAACTTTTTTTTTTCGTTATTAAATTGTAATTTTTTAAGAAATCATTACCTTAAAAGTTAAGAAAGCCATTCTTAATGTAGAGAGGGGCATGTTAACTATTCTGTACTTTCAGCATGTTAACTATTCTGTACTTTCAGCCAATAATTTAATAAGATAGGATAAAATTGAATTTAACCTGAAAATTTTACCCAAAAATATCGAAGAAGTTTTCTTTGATATTTTTTATTTTACAAGCTGCCCCAGCGTAGTATTATCTCCAATCTCTCCATGATAAAAACGGCTTTCTGAAAAAAAAAACACTTCCAAGAAAGCCGTTCTTAACATGGAGAGATTGGAGATAATACTACGCTGGGGCAGCTTGTAAAATAAAAAATAAATTTCTGCTTATGATATATCTATATATATATATATATATATATATATATATATATATATATATATATAAATATAATTATTTTTTAATATATATATATATATATATATATATATATATATATATAATTATTTTTAAATTTTTTTATAACTTTTCAAAGTTTCAGCTTCTCTCTCTCTCTCTCTCTTTCTCTCTCTCTCTCTCTCTCTCTCTCTCGCTCGCTCGCTCTCGCGCACGCGCGCTTCTCCGTGTCCTTATACATAGACAGAGAGAGAGGGAAAAGGGGGGAGAGACCGAAAGAGACAGAGAATGTGTCTACGCTCCCCTCCAACATGCTTCAACGCCAACGACGCACACACCCACATACACACACACTTGCATTAACACAAACATACACAGACACACACACACGTCTACATGCACTCTTCAATCTAAACAAGTTTAAATCAACCAATGAAAAGGCAGCTACGTACCACAAACTCCATAAAAGGTAAAAAGTTTGTAACGTCGACTGGGAAATGTTTAAATTTTCCCGGAAAAAGTTAACGGTTTTCACGCCGATGGTGAAATATAAAAGAGCCCCAAAACGGGCTGTAAATTCAGTTTGACCGTGGCAGCGAGAGATATTCCAGAAGAATAGATGACCAGCCAAAAGACCCAGCTAAGTCGCCGCCCTGCCGCTGCTTTTATTTCTGCCTACTTCTCTGATGTCAAACAAATTTAAAGGTATTTATATTTTATTACACAAAATACTGTTAGAAACCTAGCCAATCGATATTACCGTGATAATTGTGCAGTTTATAAACCGTGCTGTTGTTGGATAAAATATTTTTAATTTAAATCTAAATTATCGTCTTTTAATTTAATTTGTTAGATGAAAGTATATATATAATATTATTCAAGGGCGGTCGATAAACTGTATAATTACCGTGAGAATTGTGCAGTTTATAAACCGTGGTGTTCTTGGATAAAATATTTTTAATTTAAATCTAAATTAACGTCTTTTAATTTAATTTGTTAGATGAAAGTATATATATAATATTATTTAAGGGCGGTCGATAAACTGTATAATTACCGTGAGAATTGTGCAGTTTATAAACCGTGGTGTTCTTGGATAAAATATTTTTAATTTAAATCTAAATTAACGTCTTTTAATTTAATTTGTTAGATGAAAGTATATATATAATATTATTTAAGGGTGGTCGATAAACTGTATAATTACCGTGAGAATTGTGCAGTTTATAAACCGTGGTGTTCTTGGATAAAATATTTTTAATTTAAATCTAAATTAACGTCTTTTAATTTAATTTGTTAGATGAAAGTATATATATAATATTATTTAAGGGCGGTCGATAAACTGTATAATTACCGTGAGAATTGTGCAGTTTATAAACCGTGGTGTTCTTGGATAAAATATTTTTAATTTAAATCTAAATTAACGTCTTTTAATTTAATTTGTTAGATGAAAGTATATATATAATATTATTTAAGGACGGTCGATAAACTGTATAATTACCGTGACAATTGTGCAGTTTATAAACCGTTGTGTTCTTGGATAAAATATTTTTAATTTAAATCTAAATTAACGTCTTTTAATTTAATTTGTTAGATGAAAGTATATATATAATATTATTTAAGGGCGGTCGATAAACTTTAGAATTACCGTGACAATTGTGCAGTTTATAAACCGTGGTGTTCTTTGATAAAATATTTTTAATTTAAATCTAAATTAACGTCTTTTAATTTAATTTGTTAGATGAAAGTATATATATAATATTATTTAAGGGCGGTCGATAAACTGTATAATTACCGTGAAAATTGTGCAGTTTATAAACCGTTGTGTTCTTGGATAAAATATTTTTAATTTAAATCTAAATTAACGTCTTTTAATTTAATTTGTTAGATGAAAGTATATATATAATATTATATAAGGGCGGTCGATAAACTTTAGAATTACCGTGACAATTGTGCAGTTTATAAACCGTGCTGTTCTTTGATAAAATTCTGGATGTGTATTTTCCCCCCTAAAGTCCAACCCTATCCTCACCGTGGTAGGGGGGTGTAACGTTGTAGTTTAACAGCTACACGGCTAAATGGGCTCTGGCAAAAAAAAAAAAAAAAAAAAAAATCCAGAAAATGTCGGCATTAGTTTGTTGCGTCCGTTATCTGGTCGTCTTTTTATACGCTTGCATGTGGCGAGCAAAAAGGCGTGAAGGGGGCAGGCTGAAAGGAGAACAATACCCGAAAGATGTAAACCGAACGAAAGAGAAAAATGGGCCTCCCTCCAAGGCCCCGTGTTCTCCCCAGCCTGCTCCGAGTTTCCCCGACTTTGCATGCAACTGGTTTTGAGCTTTTGGAAAGCTCTTTTCTCAGTGTCGGGGTGTTGACTCCACTTCCAAGTTAACAAATAGCTGCAAGTCTGGGTACGGTCCGATTGGTTCCGAAGCTCTTCCGCTGTGAGGTGCGCTTTCGAATCTCCCGAAGGGGGCTACCCTCCAAGCAGGCGACACATGCTCGTGTTACTATGTAATGCATGCTTGCCTCGACTCGACTAAGGACGACTAGAGTTCGACTAGATTGTGTGCTCACAAGCCGCTTTAAGGCCGCTTTTATTATTCCTACTGTCTACGAACTCCGAAACGGTATGGTAGTGCAATTATATATGACCGTCCTCCAATACGAAATGGTAGTGCAATTATATACGACGGTCCTCCGATATGATAGTAGGAATGCCAGTTTTGTGAGCGATCATCGCCGTCTTATGAACACAAACTAGTGGTATCTTTACGAATCCTGTTGGGTAGAGAGAACACCCCTGTTTTCTCCTCCGCCTGTTATTCTGAGTAGAAACCGCTTTTTAGGAGATGTTCGCAGCAAAGCTTGTTTTTATATAGTGCCCCTCCTTTCGGGAGTTCATCACCTCGCTGCCCAGACGAGAGCTTTCCCCGGTGGAACCTCTTTTTTTTTTCTTATTTTTATTTTATTTTCCAGTTTAATGGCGAACGAACAGTCACCAGCAATTGGTCTGCACCGACAGGAAGATGAGTATAGTATCACCCTTTCTTCTTTCTGTTTCGATTTCAGTCTTTGTGATTTGAAAATTTAATTTAACTGTTTCCATTGTTCCAGCTTTCACACAGCAGTAGATTATCAACACTATAAATATCATCTCTTTTTTATAGATTGGAACAAGCAACAAAACCTAGCAGCATCACCGTTCCTGTCTGCCACATGTCTTGTGCAGTTTGAATCAAGTATTTCTTTCTTTGCGTTCAAGCACATCTGGGTACAATCAAACTGTGTATGATGTATGTCTATCTGTTTCTTCCAACATTAGCATCTCAAAGTCTTGGCAGCAATCATTGTCATAGAAGTAGAGTAAGTATTCTTTTTCTTTCCTTCTGTGTGTATATTTTTGTAATTTCAGGTACTCCTCTTGATCATGATGGAATTCTACTATCAGCTATTGTGAGAATTATGTGGATTGGAAAAAACAACTGAATCCAGCAGCATCAGCTATCCTAGCTGCCACATGTTTCCTGTAGTTACAGAAGTCCTCAAGTAAGTGTTTTTTTCTTTGTGTACATGCACATCTGGGTAAAATCAAATTCTAAACTATTAGCTTTATTTAAATGAATGCAGTTCTGCTTGTATTTCTTCTCATCAGCTAACTTATGCAACTGCAAAAAAGAAATAGTAGTACATGTGTGTTTGATCATAGCCAGAAAGTTAAATATATCATTTTCAAAAAATCCATTAGTTATGTTGTCTCTCTTTATTATATAAATCAAAAAAAAATTGTTAATAATTAAAAGAAAAAAAAATCATCACAGTAAAAATTATATATATGTAACAAAGAACACAAACAAACATGAAATTGCCATGAGTTTCAGCAAGAAGCAGAAAAGAGAAAAAGTGGAGATAACACCTGGGAAGTAACAGGTAAGAATTTTCTTTATTTCTTTTATTTCTTGTCTCGAATAGCACATAGATTTTTTTCATGTATATATTAAAAAAGAAATAACCCAAGTCCAAAAATTGATGGAAAAACTAAGCATTAAAGTTCAATTAAGCATTAAAAAAATAACTTCTAATAATTATGTGATCTATATACAAATTGTCTCCCTTGAATATATATATATACATATGTATGTATAAATATGTATAAATATATTTATTCAAGGGAGACAATTTATATATTGTCTCCCTTGAATATATCCCAGAGATGTCTCGTGATGCGGAGTTCGAATCGTTCGACTGGTATTAATCGTGACACCCTGCACTGAAGATTCCCTTGAATATATACTAGTATGGGTTCCTGGCGTAGCCCCGGTGTTTGGTGGTGTATGCTCACCCCCCCCCCCCCACAACCAAAAAAAAAAGCAAAAAAACGGTTAATTGTTTTTGATTTGCCCCCTATTATGAACCCTTAAAATTGTTTGTTTTGGGTTCAAATCAAGATATTAAGTTAGATCCATGTCCAAGAAAACTATATCTAAAATTTCAAGTGTTTAGCCCCATAATTGTCGGAGGAGTTTTGTAGAGTTCTCAAAGGTCAAATCGTTGAACTTTGACACCTTAATCGACAAATTTCTGTCCAAATACCAATCGCATAGATTTTCCAAAATCTCAGTACCCTGTATATCAAATTTTGAGTCTGTAGACTAAAATTGACAGAGTTATTGCCTAGGGAAATGTACACACACACACAGACATTTTCACTTTTATAGATAGAAAGATATATAATGAGAGACAGAAAGATAACTATATACAATTATTAATGAATTAGTAGAGATAGTTGTTAAATTTTTGGGGATATGTATGGCAATTTAGATGACAAGACTTACTGCTAGAGTGCTCAATGCATTAGTAAAGGTTACTGTTTAGACTTAAAATATATATAGAGAAATTCAAATGGCAGGACTTATATGTAGATCGCTCAATACATCAGTAGAGCAAGGTAATAAGTTTAAAAAATGCATACGTCAATTTAGATAACCACACTGTTTTTGGTATTCATGTGTGAATATGACATAATGTAATATAAATTTTAATAATTTTATTCAAAATGTTATAATTCTTAATAAAAAATACAAAATGTCAATATTGCTCTATGTATGATAAAGCATTGGCATATAATTTTCTTTCAATAATATAAACGTTTGATAATATCAGCTCTTTCTAGTGATGAGCACTTATTTAAAGTGTAATTATTAAGTAAAAATCTAAATAAATGTGTTTATTGCTCTGTCTTACTCATAACTTTAGTTAAATCTTAATATTTATATCTCTTGTAATAAAATAAAAGTTTTATAATATTAGCTCTGTCATGTGTTGAGCACTTACTTCAAGTGTAATTATTAAGCAAAAATCTAAATAAAATGTCTTCATTGCTCTATGTCTTATTAGGCACTCTTATATAACTCTAGTTAAATCTTAATGTTTATTAATCCTTTAATAAAATAAACGTTTTATAATATCAGCTCTGTCTAGTGTTGAGCGCTTATTTCAAGTGTAATTATTAAGTAAAAATCTAAATAAAATGTGTTCATTGCTCTATGTCTTATTGAGCACTCTTATATAACTCTAGTTAAATCTTAATATTTATATCTCTTGTAATAAAATAAACGTTTTATACTATCAGCTCTGTCTAGTGTTAAGCAGTTATTTAAAATGTAATTATTAAGTAAAAATCTAAATAAAATGTCTTTATTGCTCTATGTCTCATTAAGCAGTCTTATATACCTCTGGTTAAATCTTAATGATTATTTATCCTGTAATTAATTAATCGGTTTATAATATCAGCAAGTTAAATCTTTGTTTATTTATCTTTTAATAAAATAGAAGTTTTATAATATCAGCTCTGTCTAGAGTTGAGCACTTATTTTAAAGTGTATTTATTAAGTAAAAATCTAAATAAAATGTCTTTATTGCTCTATGTCTCATTGAGCACTCTTATATAACTTTGGTTTAATCTTAATGTTTATTTATCCTGTAATAAATAGACGTTTTATAATATCAGCTCCGTCTAGTATTGAGCACTTATTTTAAAGTGTATTTATTAAGTAAAAATCTAAATAAAATGTCTTTATTGCTCTATGTCTCATTGAGCACTCTTATATAACTTTGGTTAAATCTTAATATTTATATCTCTTGTAATAAAATAAACGTTTTATAGTATTAGCTGTGTCTAGAGTTGAGCACTTATTTTAAAGTGTATTTATTAAGTAAAAATCTAAATAAAATGTCTTTATTGCTCTATGTTTCATTAAGCAGTCTTATATACCTCTGGTTAAATCTTAATGTTTATTTATCCTGTAATTAATTAATCGTTTTATAATATCAGCTCTGTCTAGAGTTGAGCACTTATTTTAAAGTGTATTTATTAAGTAAAAATCTAAATAAAATGTCTTTATTGCTCTGTCTCATTAAGCAGTCTTTTATACCTCTGGTTAAATCTTAATGATTATTTATCATGTAATTAATTAATCGTTTTATAATATCAGCTCTGTCTAGAGTTGAGCACTTATTTTAAAGTGTATTTATTAAGTAAAAATCTAAATAAAATGTCTTTATTGCTCTATGTCTCATTAAGCAGTCTTATATAACTTTGGTTTAATCTTAATGATTATTTATCCTGTAAAAAATTAATCGTTTTATAATATCAGCAAGTTAAATCTTTGTTTATTTATCTTTTAATAAAATAGAAGTTTTATAATATCAGCTCTGTCTAGTTTTGAGCACTTATTTAAAATGTAATTAATCAGTAAAAATGTAAATAAAATGGCTTTATTGCTCTATGTCTCATTGAGCACTCTTATATAACTTTGGTTTAATCTTAATGTTTATTTATCCTGTAATAAATAGACGTTTATAATATCAGCTCCGTCTAGTATTGAGCACTTATTTAATATGTAATTATTAAGTAAAAATCTAAATAAAATGTCTTTATTGCTCTATGTCTCATTGAGCACTCTTATATAACTCTGGTTAAATCTTAATGCTTATTTATCCTGTAATAAAATAGACGTTTTATAATATCAGCTCTGCCTAGTGTTGAGCACTTATTTAAAATGTAATTATTAAGTAAAAATCTAAATAAAATGTCTTTAATGCTCTATGTCTTATTGAGCACTCTTATATAACTCTGGTTAAATCTTAATGTTTATTTAGCCTGTAGTAAAATAAACGTTTTATAATATCAGCTCTGTCTAGTGTTGAGCACTTATTTAAAGTGTAATTATTAAGTAAAAATCTAAATAAAATGTCTTTATTGCTCTATGTCTTATTGAGCACTCTTATATAACTCTGGTTAAATCTTAATGTTTATTTAGCCTGTAATAAAATAAACGTTTTATAATATCAGCTCTGTCTTGAGCACATTTTTAAAATGTAATTATTAAGTAAAAATCTTAATAAATGTATTTATTGCTCTGTCTCATTGAGCACTCTTAATTAACTCTGATAAATCTTAATATTTATATCTCTTGTAATAAAATAAACGTTTTATAATATCAGCTCTGTCTAGTGTTGAGCACTTATTTAGAGTGTAATTATTAACTAAAAATCTAAATAAAATGTCTTTATTGCTCTATATCTCATTGAGCACTCTCATATAACTCTGGTTCAATATTAATGTGTATTTATCCTGTAATAAAATAAACGTTTTATAATATCAGCTCTGGCTAGTTTTGAGCACTATTTCAAGTGTAATTATTCAGTAAAAATCTAAATAAATTATATAATGCTCGTTCTTAGATATTTGAATAAAAGTAACCTGTTATAATATCAGCTCTTTTTTCGAAGCTTTGTATTTAGTTTTGAAAACATTTGTCATTTATAGCAGAGAAATTTCCTTTAAGAGTGCTCAATGTATGAGTTAATTTTTGGAGTTATTTGAAAAATACAAATTTCTGTTATGCGATCAAAAATTTTCTTTGAGACTGCAAAATAGATAAGTACAGCTCTGTAGTGAGTTTTAAAATTGTGTATTGCGAGTATGCTGGAAAAGTAATTACCAGAGTGCTTAATACTGTGGTAGAGTTCTGTGGAAAGATTTGAAAGAATTTTTCTCATTTGTGCTAGACAAATTTACTTTGAGTAAAGCTCTTTCGTACGTTTAAACAATATATATATATATATATATATATATATATATATATATATATATATATATATATATATATATATGCCAATGATGCTTGCATGTGCTCCATAGTTTAATATAGCTGTGTAGTAAATTTAACAATTGTGTTGTTTAATTATGCAAGACGATTTTACTTTAAGAGTGCTCAATGCATTTATAGAGCTTTGTAGTAAGATTTGGAAACATTTTGGCAATTATTTTAGACAAATCTACTTCCAGAGTGCTTAATATATTAGTAGAGCTAAATAAAACATTTGAGAAACAGATATGGCATTTCAACTGCATAAATTTATTTTTACAGAGTTCAATACATTAGTAGAGCTAAATATAGACTTTCAAAAAATATGTATGGCAATTCAGCTACACGAATATACTTTGAGAGTGCTCAATACATTAGTAGACGAAAGCATAAAATTCAGAAAACATGAAGAACTCTGCAGTATGTTTTAAAAACCTAAATGTCAATACGTAAGTATAGATATACTGTAAGTTTTTATATATATATATATATATATATATATATATATATATATATATATATATATATATATATATATATATATATATGACAAGTATTTGAAACAAGCTTCCTATTTGAGTGCCTAATATATTTGATAGCTCTATGGTAACTTTAAAAAACATATTTCCAAATTATGTTAGACAAATTGTCTTTGAGAGTGCTCATTTTTAAGTAGAGCTCTGTAGAAAATTTTTGAGACATGTTCAGCAATTTAAGTTCATATGAGTTAATAAATAGAGCTATATAGTGAGTTTTGCAAGCTTATATGTCACTTATCCTAGACAAGTTAACTCTTGTAGCTGTGCAATACATAAGTAGAGTTCTGCATTAGTTTTGGGGTATGGTTCTCACTTTATTAGGGCAATAACTTGGACACATTATACTCTGGACAAATCCATTGAGGACAACCAAAGGTACCCTGTTTTTTTTTCCACTCTGTTGAATAAGACTCATCCGTCTTGGTTCACTCTTGGGACATTAAAACAAAAAAGGTGAAGAATTAAAAAAAAAACGAATGCAAAAATGTAAATGTCTTTGCAAGTCATTCATTTTCATAACACAAAAATATCTGTAAGAAATTGATAAAAGAATGCACAAACAATAAAATACAACTTTGCTGTCTTGGAATCTAAAATCAGTAGAAACTTCCCCTACTGAAATTCCCGCACACCTCAAAAAAAAAAAAAGAATCCTTCCTAATGCAATACTTTTCAAGCAATTACAGTGTCAGACTTGGTACTGCAATGACTCTGTAAACTGAAAAAATATGTATAAAAAAAAATTGTTAAGCAAAATTGATTCATGTTAACACCTCTCCCAACACCACAGATTAACTACAAAAATACTTGATAAAGCAAAACCCAATTACAAATGTGTATGAAAAAAATCAAAATAAAAAAAATCAAAAAAATCAACTAAGCAATGGATCATGATTTTCTGGTGTTTGATGGAATGTGAGTAGGCATACAGCCTGGATAATTTTCAAAGGTAAGTGATGATATTCATTATTATTGTCTTTTTGGATTAGTTAGATATATCTCAAAACTATAATTGTTTTATGTATATATTTATGTCTAGATGTTATGTGTGCTATTTGTATGTTCCCTTTAGAAAAGAAAATCTACAAGTGTATTCTGATGTAAAATTAACCAGTAAAACCAATGCTTGTATTTCTGATACACCAACTATTTCTTATTAGCATATAAGTTGAATCATGAAATTTATCTCCCTTGCCTGTCTCTCTTTATACCTCTGTATTTATCTAGATCTGTCTATCTCTCTCTTCTTATTCTTTATCCCTATTAGCCGTCTTGCCAACCCCTATGTGCGAACTTATAAATGTCAACATGTCTAGATTGATAAGCTTCTCATTTACCGGTACCTAACTCCCGTTTTGAAGTTAGATATTTAACTTGAATACACGTTGATATGTCAAGGTAACATTAGGCATCGATCGGGCACTTCCAGACGCCAACCTACACGGTGCAGAGAAAGAACAGAAAAAAAAACTAAGTCCCGATGTGCCTAGCAGATCAGAAGGCATTTTGCTACGCCTACATGCACCCAACATGGAAGTAGGCGTCGATCGGGCACTTCCAGACACTTACTTACACTGTTTTGATCTTGGAAATTTTCAATTGTATACACGTTGACTTGCCTTGGTCTATAGGATTCTCATTTACCTATACCTACGTCCCCTCTTGTTTGGACTTAGAAATTTTCAATTGAATACACGTTGACTTGCCTTGGTCTATAGGATTCTCATTTACCTATACCTACGTCCCCTCTTGTTTGGACTTAGAAATTTTCAATTGAATACACGTTGACTTGACTTGGTCTATAGGATTCTCATTTACCTATACCTACGTCCCCTCTTGTTTGGACTTAGAAATTTTCAATTGGATACACGTTGACTTGACTTAGTCTATAGGATTCTCATTTACCTATACCAACGTCCCCTCTTGTTTGGACTTAGAAATTTTCAAATGATTACAATCTGAGATGCCTTGGTCTATAGGATTCTCATTTACCTATACCTTCGTCCCCTCTTGTTTGGACTTAGAAATTTTCAATTGAATACACGTTGAGATGACTTGGTCTATAGGATTCTCATTTACCTATACCTACGTCCCCTCTTGTTTGGACTTAGAAATTTTCAATTGAATACACGTTGAGATGACTTGGTCTATAGGATTCTCATTTACCTATACCTTCATCCCCTCTTGTTTGGACTTAGAAATTTTCAATTGAATACACGTTGAGATGACTTGGTCTATAGGATTCTCATTTACCTATACCTTCATCCCCTCTTGTTTGGACTTAGAAATTTTCAATTGAATACACGTTGAGATGACTTGGTCTATAGGATTCTCATTTACCTATACCTTCATCACCTCTTGTTTGGACTTAGAAATTTTCAATTGAATACACGTTGAGATGAGTTGGTCTATAGGATTCTCATTTACCTATACCTTCGTCCCCTCTTGTTTGGACTTAGAAATTTTCAATTGAATACACGTTGAGATGAGTTGGTCTATAGGATTCTCATTTACCTATACCTTCATCCCCTCTTGTTTGGACTTAGAAATTTTCAATTGAATACACGTTGAGATGAGTTGGTCTATAGGATTCTCATTTACCTATACCTTCGTCCCCTCTTGTTTGGACTTAGAAATTTTCAATTGAATACACGTTGAGATGAGTTGGTCTATAGGATTCTCATTTACCTATACCTACGTCCCCTCTTGTTTGGACTTAGAAATTTTCAATTGAATACACGTTGAGATGACTTGGTCTATAGGATTCTCATTTACCTATACCTTCATCCCCTCTTGTTTGGACTTAGAAATTTTCAATTGAATACACGTTGAGATGAGTTGGTCTATAGGATTCTCATTTACCTATACCTTCATCCCCTCTTGTTTGGACTTAGAAATTTTCAATTGAATACACGTTGAGATGACTTGGTCTATAGGATTCTCATTTACCTATACCTTCATCCCCTCTTGTTTGGACTTAGAAATTTTCAATTGAATACACGTTGAGATGACTTGGTCTATAGGATTCTCATTTACCTATACCTTCATCCCCTCTTGTTTGGACTTAGAAATTTTCAATTGAATACACGTTGAGATGACTTGGTCTATAGGATTCTCATTTACCTATACCTTCGTCCCCTCTTGTTTGGACTTAGAAATTTTCAATTGAATACACGTTGAGATGACTTGGTCTATAGGATTCTCATTTACCTATACCTTCATCCCCTCTTGTTTGGACTTAGAAATTTTCAATTGAATACACGTTGAGATGACTTGGTCTATAGGATTCTCATTTACCTATACCTTCGTCCCCTCTTGTTTGGACTTAGAAATTTTCAATTGAATACAATCTGAGATGACTTGGTCTATAGGATTCTCATTTACCTATACCTTCATCCCCTCTTTTTTGGATTTAGAAATTGTCAATTGAATACACGTTGACTTGACTTGGTCTATAGGATTCTGATTTACCTATACCTACTTCCCTTCTTTTTAGGACTTAGAAATTTTCAATTGAATACACGTTGACTTGACTTGGCCTTATCATCCCCTCCTCACCCCTATGCCAGAATGTTCGACCACCCTATATTCTTTAATGGAACTTTTTTCAAATTGAAAATGTCTGGTTATTTTTAACTCGTTTGAAAAGCTGGTTAAGAAGTAATACCTGTAGGATTATGTATTAACTTTAGCTCGAAGTAATGCATACTTTAAAAGAAAAAAAAATTAATTTACCACAAATCAGATGAGGTATTGTTTGAATCCTTCCCCGGCATCTATAATAGCCACGATAAAGTCTTGTTAAGTGGTAAGGGCCATCTAGAGGCGAGAGCAGGGTGTAGAGACGGCTCGTCTGTTAAGATGTGGTTGTTCAGTGACGCGTGGTATAGGCACGGCTTGTCTGATCGTGACGTTGTGGAAATGACGCGTTATACCCGCCGATGTTAAAAATCCCCTTTTCTTTGCGCTCGAGATGACAAAAGCTTCCGTTTCTCGTATCAGGGCAAGATTTCATCTTGTAACATACATCAAAACAACAATGATATAAATGTGGGTGTGCCACAGGGGTCAATCCTTGGCTCTTTATTATTCCTGATTTTCATAAACGAATTCCCTGATAAAATTGTCTCTGAGATGGGTATATTTGCTGATGACACTATGCTCTATAACAGACTCAAAGGAAAAATAAATGAAGACATATCTAAGGAAATTGCTAAAAACTCTCGAGGACGCATAGTAGCATGTCTGTAGTAGAATGGGGCCAAAACTGGATGGTAATATTTAATGCCGGCAAGATTAAGCTTATTTCTTTTAATGGGGCCGTAACTGGTTGGTAATGTTTAATGCTGCCAAGACTAAGCTCATTTCGTTTAATAATTACAAGAAACTTTCTCAAATACTGAATGCCATGACTAATGATAAACTAGTATTTCCCTCAAGATTCTAGGGTTAACATTCACAGACCAGAAAGAAAGAGGTTGTCATGACCAAGATGGACATCGAGACTGTTCCTCATATTATTGTCATTATTTCTCCCCAGGCAACACCTATCTACAACTCTCACTGGCTAGGTTTCACTTCTGCGTGCTCATGTTCAATAAAATCTTCCCTTGGTGAATAATGGTAACACTCTGCTGGTTTGTAATTACTGTGCTCCAATGATATCATCAGAAAAAAAAACTTCATCATTCAAAAATATTTTCTCCAATCTATTGTTCCCCCTCGCCAAACTTTCACAAGCTTATTTCTTTTAATGGGGCCGTAACTGGTTGGTAATGTTTAATGCTGCCAAGACTAAGCTCATTTCGTTTAATAATTACAAGAAACTTTCTCAAATACTGAATGCCATGACTAATGATAAACTGCCTGAAAGTATTTCCCTCAAGATTCTAGGGTTAACATTCACAGACCAGAAAGAAAGAGGTTGTCATGACCAAGATGGACATCAAGACTGTTCCTCATATTATTGTCATTATTTCTCCCCAAGCAACACCTATCTACAACTCTCACTGGCTAGGTTTCACTTCTGCGTGCTCCTGTTCAATAGAATCTTCCCTTGGTGAACAATGGTAACACTCTGCTGGTTTGTAATGACTGTGCTCCAATGATATCATCAGAAAAAAAAACTTCATCATTCAAAAATATTTTCTCCAATCTATTGTTCCCCCTCGCCAAACTTTCACAAGAAACACCCGTCCAGCAGAAAACACTATCACTAATTTCCCCCCCCCCCACTGTTTATCTGTGCCTAAACCTAAACGTAGATTCCATGAGCAAAGCTTCTTTCTTAAAACTACACGCCTATGGAATGGTCTTCCGTTTTTCTGCTTTCCAGCTGACTACAATATGGTTGTCTTCAAGTTTAATGTAAACAAGTTTTTGAGGAGCCGTTCCATATAAGTAAACAAATTTACCGAATCTCCATTGCTAATGGTTACTATATTGTCTAATGCACCTTTGGCAGTCGGACTGACGTATACCCACAATTTGTTGTCTCTGCTTTTGTATTCAATGTATTTTGTGTCTTTCTTCCAAACCCTTACACGACCACTACAACAACCTCAATAGCTTCGCCATCCAGATATACTTTATTGGCTTCATGAGACAAAATGCACCAAACATTGATGCTTTTTGTTTTTCTATTTCCTTTTGAAAAACTTCATCATGTTCTGCAAAACCAAAAACAAATACAACCCACCTTTTCCCTCTTCCCAATTCCCCTTTCTGTCTCCCCCCCCCCACTTCCTGACTGGTTTCCTAACTTAAAATGTACCAAACATTAATACTGTAACACTTTTCCCTTGTGGGAATGAAAATGCAGACACAAGACTGAACCCTTAAGCTTACTGTAAACTGTTTTTGACTCCTGGTGGGGGCATGAGACCAATGAATTCGTCAATCATTTTTATAACCACCGGCTGTGCTAAACCAACCAATGAAATCTTCCAAAGTTAATATAAAAATTGTCGAATTTTGGATTCAGTCAGTTCGCCGTTAACTACATCACGGACCGCATTTGATTCTTGGCCGCCATCTTGGTTACTGCCAATTACACTCAGGATCTGATCTGAACTATGCCGCCATCTTTGTTCAACATAATGTCTCAACACTTAACAGTAACACTAATTATCTTTATTGTCTGCACGCCTGTGGAATTGTCTTCCATTTTCCTGCTTTCCAGCTGGCTACACTGTGGTTGTCTTCACGTCTAACGTAAACAAGTTTTTGATGAGCCATTCCATACGAGTTAACGAATTTACCGAATTTCCATTACTAACGATTACTATATTGTCCAATTTCTACTGTACACTCTTTAACCCTTATCCTCGAGTGGCCTCTTGGCCTTCATAAGTGGTGATGCCTGTGTAAACCCCCCCCCAAAAAAAAACTGTATTTCTCGTGGTAGATTCCACGAACAAAGCTTCTTTCTCAGAAGTGCATGCCTGTGGAACTCTGTTCCGTTTGCCTGTTTCCCACCTGACTACAACTTGGATGTCTTCAAGTCCAACATAAACAAATTCCTGATGAACCGCCCCCTTAAGTAATCCAATTCATCAAATCTCCATTACTAACGATAACTACAATATTATCCCGTTGATTACTGTACACGTAATAATCCTTATCCTCGAGTGGCCTCCAGGCCTGGATAAGTGGTGACTCCTATGTAAAAAAAGAGAGGGTAATTCTTGTGTGCCCAAATGCTTCTAAGTACCACAAAAACATTGATTTTTTCTTTTCTTTTTTTTTACTCTTTCACTCTAAACGAACGATGTTGCCACTTGGAATGTAACATTACTATTTGGGATCGTGTCTAACGGGGGACTGCGGAGAGTCGAACAGCGAGATGTTTGTTCACATTACATTTAAATATCTGCAGATTAATGCAGTCAGGGAAGCAGGAAACAAGGAAAAAATTCCAAAGTCTAACAGTTAAAGGGAAGAAGGAAGAGTAGAATGCTTTCCGGCATCTAGGGACATCAATAATGAAGGGGTGAGATTTTGCTTATTGTCGACTCTTTCTACTACAACCATTGATCACCACACATTCAAAGAAAAACAAAGACTTTTATTTAACTTCAATCATTGTAATACGTTTTATTGCGTGTGTGTGTGTGTGTATATATAAATATATATATATATATACATGTATTTTTTTTTGTTTGTTGTTGTTGATTTATAAAGTTCATTTTAATATTTTTGTTGACTGTTTTTTGTTTCATTTTTTATTTTTTATCCAAAGCATATACCAATTTTTTTTCAGCAGACTTGAAGCATTTTACTGAGAAATTAGAAAAAAATAAAAAATAAATTAAAAAAAATAATAATAATAAAAATGTTTGGAACCACAATTAAATTTTTTTCCCCCTTATAGAAAAAAAATACATTTTTCTCTTTTATTTTCACTTTAAAAGACTGTGTGGGGTTATTTTGAGAGGTGGGGGAGGGAAATATTTATATATAAATTTTTTTTTTTTTCCATTAAAAAATTTTTTTTTTTCACTTTAATTAATTTATTTATATTTTTTTTGGTTTTTTATTTCGTCCATTTTTCTTTTTTTTAAATTTGGAATGGGTTGTGGTTGAGGATGTTTTAAAAAAATCATATATAAACATTAAAAAAAAATGAAAACATTGTCTTTTTATTCTTAAAAAAATTGGGATTGTATGTTTTTTTTACTTCATTTCAAAGCATATAGTTTGTTGGTTTTTTTTTTGTTTTTTTTTCAAATCTTTCTAAAATTTGTTGAACTTTTGGAGGAGGTCATCATTTCCGTCATAAATTAAATAACGCTGTAAAACGGGAGGATGAGAGGTCAGCTCGTTAAAACAAACAAACAACGACAAAACATCTACAAGAATGAAGGTAAAATGTTTAGAGAAAGAACACAGAAAGAAGGATCAAATATGTCACTGAATTGCATGAGCCGTAAAAAAAAACAAAAAAAAACCTTATCCCCAAGTAGCCTCCGGGCCTTGATAATGGTGACTTCCATGTAAAAAAAAAAATGGAAGAATCTAGGATCATTTAACAAATGAAAGGAAAATTGATGAATTAATAATGCCCAAATTTTCTTAATCTAATTCCTAAAACTTCTTATATCATTCTCCATTTTTTTTCAAACTGCATCTCCACCGAAACACAAGGTCACAGAGTGGCACTAGGCAGATCAAATGATTACATTTTTTTTATGGATCATTCTTTTCTGAGCCTATTAAAATAGCTGCCACTTGGCAGGCGTAAGTCGACTTAAAGTGTTCTTGTACGCATGCGCAAATATACATTTTTACGTTAAAGTTGGTTCTTTTTTAACTGTCTCATATCTGTCTTATTTAAGATCATATGCGTTTTGTTTATTTATCGCGGACTATTTTCCTCGTCTTTATTAGTTGTTGTTTCGTGACGTTTTCGCCAACTATTCCTCTGGCCTTTGTCAAGTGGTTACCGCGACGGGATAGGAACTCCGTATCTCCTAACTGCATTCTCAGCAATTACTGCCTTCCATAGTTGTCGTCTAAAAAATAAATCATTAAATAATACTCATCTTAATAAGCATTCCAATTAATTAAATTATATAAACGTTTTATAGTGTGTAAAAACACCAAAAACTTTTCCAGATAGGTAGAAGAGTAACTTATCTTACATAACATTTGTTATATTTTTTACCACCTTTTTTAATCTCTGTGGATTGTAAAACAAACCCTGCTGTTTCTATTTTTATTACTACAAATCTTATATATGGCATAATCACGTTGACACACCGGTTCTCGCCAGATCACAGAAGTTAAGCAACATTGAACCTAGCCAGTACGAGATGGGTGACCATTTGGGAATTCTAGGCACTGTGTGTGCTTTCCGCTTGTCTCGGCATTTGTATCCAGTTGTCCTGAACCTCCACTTGCCACTGGTATTCAACAATGTCGACTCAGGGGAGGTCGGGCTGGAGATTGCGCAACTCTTGCCACAAAAATTTCATGTGCAGGCACCCTTACCATGGGTATCCTTAGTCTGTCAAGACTGAAGGAAGCCTTGTACTACTAATCGTAATTAGTCTGTCTAGAAATGTAATCGATTAACTAAAATAATATGAGAGTTCAATAGAAACGTTGTTTTAATTTGAATAAAATATGCGCGGCTCTATACAGACTTCTTTCTCCATGTGAATTTTATTCTATTCAAATTAAAACAACGTTTCTATTGAACTCTCATTCTTGACGTTATTCTTACGTTACCTTCAAACATTTCAAAATACCACCGCCAGATACAATGCAAGGCTCTAAATTTACAGCATGGCAAGGAAGAAGAAAAGGAAAATAAGAAAAAAAAAACAGAAGATGGAGTATACCTCTGAAAAATATTTGTGATGAATTTCAAACAAGTAAAATATTTGTTTAATTTCCTAATATTACATTATGATTTGGCTTTCAAGCGCACTTGATGCGTATTTTATTTTATATAAATAATATATTAACTTTAACCATTTATTTGATATTATTTGATTCAAGGATGGAAAAAATTCACCAGATAAAAGTATATATACCGTACTTTGTGGTAATTGCATCAAGTCCAGGGTAATTGCACCAAAGTGCTCTTTTGGCAACCACGCATATAAAGAGGACTTCTTTTTTTTAGTTGATGCAATTACCCCAAAGTAGGGTATACATTTTTTATTAAATGATTAATAATTGGCAAAAAAATATAGAAACAGTTTTAAACGATTTTTATTAATCGTCTGTGATTTCTTTTATTTATTTAATAATTTAAAATGCAAAAAAAAAAGAAATTTAAAAACAGTTTTTTTTTTTTTGTTGTTTTCTTTTTGGCTCAACAGTGTTCCGGTATTAACATTTGTAATAACAGGTTAATTTGATTCCCAAAATATATGGTGGAATTAAGAAACGAAAAAAGAATGGAGAGAATGGAAAATGATCTGTATGCCTAACTATATCAGTTTTAGAAGTTTCCAGGCGATGAGAATGGGGGAAAACTGAACATTCCCCCCCCCCCCAAAAAAAAAGATTTTAAGCAATAAAAAATAATGAATATATTGATAGAAGAAGAAACACTGTTGGGTGAAGGGTGGGGGTAAGAAAACAGGAAATAATTTTTTTTTTGGAGGGGGGAGGGTTAAATTGATTAGATATTAGGGAGGTAGAGGAGAAAAGAGGAAGAAGAAGAAGATCCGGGAAGAGAAGGGGAAAGAAAGAGAGAGCAGATCTGAAAATAAAGAAAAGATCTGGAGAGAGAGAGGGGGTATGGAAGAGGAAGACGAAATCCGGGAAGAGGGGGGGGGGAGGGTATGGACATAAAAAAACATTTAAGCAATCAAAAATAATTAATATTTTGATAAAATAACATTGTTGGGGGAGGAGGTAGGAAAACAGGAAAGAGTTTTTTTTAGAGGGGGGAGGAGGGATTAAATTAATTAGATATGATTTGGAGAGAGAGGAGAGTGAGGAGGAGAGAGAGAGTGGCTGGGGGAAGAGGAAGAAAAAGATCCAGGGAAGAGAGCAGGGGAAGGGAAAGAGAGAAAAGATCTGGGGAGAAAATGAAGAGCAAGGAAGAGGGAGGGAGAGAAAATGGGAAGAGAGAGAGAGAGCAGTTTGAAATATAGGAAGACATAAGGCAGACTATGGATGGGATGAAGATAGAGAAAAAGGTCAGAAGGTCAGTGAGGGTCATCAAAGGTCAAGGCAAACAGGCTGGCATTATTATGGCAGGAACTTTATTTGCTTTACATCAACTCGATTTGAGTCATTTAAAGCGGAAACTATACATTTTTGCAAAAGATTGCATAAGATTCAGTTGAAAGCAAGTTACTATTTTACCCTTGAAGGGAGTAGGGGTTAATACCTTTCGCAATAGTATTAGTGCATAGTTAGACACAGTAGATATGACAGAATTTTGATGTGGCATAGCTGATTCAATAGTCCATAATGGCGTCCATTAATCGCAGCCCTCTCTCAAGATATGGAGGCATAATTGATGGAAATAAAGAAAACTGGAGGAATAATAGATGGAGGTAAAATAGATGGAGGTATAATAGATGGAATCGCTCATTTTTTTTTAAAATCAAATCGATTGATTGCCTGCTCTAGTTGGGGACCTATTGCGGTGCATCGAAAGCTTAACATGCTTTCCTGCAGTGACTTAATCCACAATATGTTATAGTCTTCATTGCACTGTAGAGAATCTATTGTTAATTCTATAAAATTATTTTTATATATACTGGCTTGAATTCAAGTTTAAAATACAAAACTCAAGTATCATGCTTCAATTGTGCTCTAAACAGAAACATTCAGTTCGAACGCGATCCTGTCGTATAAAAGAACCTACTGTTGATTTTATGAAATTATTTTTACATAATCGCTTGAATCAAATTTAAACATACAAACTTCAAATATCATGGTTCACTTGTGCTTTAAAAAGGAAGCATTCATTTCGAACGTGCCCCTGTCATATAAAAGAATGCACAGTCGATTTTATAAGGTGGGCCTTTCTGCTTGTGTGGTGATAAAACTTCTCACGTGCACTTGTGATGTTAGGTTGTATAAAAGTGTTAACTTTGGTCAAATTCGGACTGTACTTTCTTTAATCGGATTTTTTTTGAATTATCGATTTTCATTACTCATCAGTCGTATTTCAATATAATACCTATGTAAGAACATCCACAGACAGATCAATAAAATAATCGGCCTAGCTGTTTCTGAGTTTATAGGGAACAAGCTCTCTCTCACACACTCACACACACTTGCATAAACACACACACACACACTCACTCGCATAAACAGACACATACACTCACGCACATACTTGTATAAACACACACACTCACACATACACTACTCGCATAAACACACACATACACTCACAAAAACACACACATGCACACACTCGCATAAACACACACACACTCGCATAAACAAACACATACACTCATGCACATACTCGCATAAACACACACACACTCACCCACACACTCGCATAGACACACACGTACACTCACAAACACACACTCACATATACACACACACATACACTCACACACACTCGCATAAACACACACTCACACACACACACATTCGCATAAACAAACACATAAACAAACAAACACACAAACAAACATACTAACACAGCTCCTTTTATACAATAGTAGAGAAATAGATATTTAGCATTTATTGATGGAACATGAAATGAACTTGGCCTTCGGGCCAGGATCAAAGTGTAGTATCCTTCATGACGCAGTTTTTTTTTTATTTTTGTTACTGACCAGAGTGTCCCCCTTTTTTGGGGAGCTGGTTTCCCTCCACACTAAAAACCGACCTTATGTCTAACTCTGCCCTCGAGGGGAGGCAATGAAAAAAAAAAAAAACGAGATTGAGGAAAGTTTTTAAATTTCATTTTTGGCTAGGAGTAAACTCACCATCGTAAAATTGTTGTCTTTTCTGTAAATTGGGGATCATCTAAGTCCATTAAAGCCATAGAATGACTGCGGTATTTTGGCGAGAGTGTCTAGTGTTGGATGAGTCTAAAAAGTAGAGGCAAAGTTGCATGTTCACCGACCTCCAATTTTTTACCCCCGCCTCCCGATTCGGATTTCATGTCTAAGCAGAAAGGAAAAATTTCGACCTGTTATATTTTATTGCGTAAATCATTGTAAAGTTTTTGTTTATGTTAAATAAATTGGTCAGGAGCAAAGTGTAGTAACTGTTCTATTACTGCACTTTATTTTTCTGTCCTTGGTCAGTGAAAGAGAAATTTGTCTAGATGGAGGCAATTTAAATTTTTGCTCTAAGCCAGTGTTGCATTTTGGGCAATTGTTTTTATTTCGCCCTCTATGTTAAAAACTGACCTCGTAACTTAACTCTGCTCTCGTGGGGAGGCAAGTAAATAAGAAGAGTGTCTTCTCAACGGGGTCTGCAAATGCATTTGAGAGCGATAAGAGACGCATAAATACTTCAACTAGTATCTCATTTCACCTTGAGAAAGAGAGAGAGAGAGAGAGAGACACACAGAAAAGGAGTAGGAGAAGTAAAACAAAAAAAAGGAACCACAAATAAGGAATCATACCAGCGACCCCCTTTTACATAGTGCTATAAAATGATGGATTTGCACTCCTCCGCTCTGAATATTGTCGACCCTCGAGTTTGGACAATGGGTGTGTTTTGCCCTGAAGCTTGCGAACCTTACGCCCCTCCTGCAAAAAGGCACGTGATTCTAACATAAATGGCGGCCTACAAGTCAGGGAGGAGGTAGACGATGAGGAGGCAGTGGCAGCAGTGGATGTTGGGACATGGTGGGAAGTAGGGGGAGAGGAGGAGGCGGACGTGGATGTCACAGATGTTGAAGTTGTCGTCGACACAGAGTGCAGACAGGGAGCTGGTCCGGTCGACCCCCCAGTCTTACACTGCGTGTTTTGCGACCACCACTGGATATTTTGAACGTTTGAGGCCTGCGTATTTACAGAACCTGTCTGGGTCACGCACTTTGTGCTAGCAGTTGCAAAATTGCCACCGGGAGTAGCTGTAGAAGAGGAAGTGGCAGTAGTGATGGATGCGGTAGTCACGGCAACAGAAGTCAATGCCGTCGTGGTGGTGGTGGTAGGAGTAATGGAAGAGGTGGTTGAGAAAGGCGTGGCTGTTGAAAGATGGGTGAGTTTGTGAGATGTCGACGTCAAAGTCGTCGACGTAAGCGGCTTCGATACGCCAACGCTGGAAGAACTTTCTGCTGCCGATGAAGAAGGGCAGTCCGTAGCACCAAATGTGTTTGGAAGTACTTGAGAAGCGGAACAGTGAAGACCAGATTTCTGTTCCGATGGGGCAATTTTCTTCGGAGAGGTATGAAACGGTGTACCTAACATACTCTGACCCACAACCTCAGACATCTTAGTTTGAAGCCCCCCGCCGTCACCTGAAGAGATGGCTGGTGTTGGGCTATCGCCGCGTTGTGTTGTGGCAGTACCGGTTTCTAATTCTTTGACCAGATTTGGGTCAAATTTACCGACAAGGTGGCGAACGGTTTTCCCGTCTCCAAGCGGTAAGTCAACCCCTTCCGGTGGAACAGCCAACATCGATTCATCCATACTTTTAGCTTTTAGAATTCGGACTCTTTCAGGGTCAACATGCGTCACGGTACTTTTGTCGCTTGGGTGAACGTTCTTTGATCCGGAGTCCTTACTGCCGGCAACTGCATGGCACTCGGATTGTCTCTCGATGAAATGGCAAGACAATGGCGAATCACGGGCATTGGACATGGCAGCCCCTTCAAACAGGTGCGACTTGGATGCAGAGAGATCTTTGATGATGTTGGGCGGTGGTTCCTTAGACCTCTGTTCGATGTGCTTCGTCATCTTTGTCACACATCCGGACAAGATGGATGGCTCTTCTGAGGACGACAGCACATTTGCATTGACAGCAGACGCTTGTTCTTTACTAGGTAGGGTAACCGGGGTTGTCTTTGAATGGCACGGATCATGATCCTGGTCCAGATCTGTCTGTGATTTATCGTCAGATCCCTGAAACTCCTGTTTTCTTAAAGCTTTCGGCGTAAGCTGCGCAGTTGTGGTGGTGTTAACGGCGTCGACACCTGCTGGCGTGCTAGCTGTATTTTTCGGACTGACACAGGTTGATGTGGTTTTGCTAGCAGTTGTGCTGGGAATGTTGGCAGTGGATGCGGCAGTGGTAGTTGTTGGAGGTGTAGATGAGGGTGGCATAACTTTCGAGGAAGTTGCCTGAACCCCCAAGGCAGTAGTCAGGGTGGTTTGGTTCGGGCTTTCTGACAGGCCAGCCAGATCTTCCGTTTCTTTGTCGAAGGAGTCTTTTGCCAAGCATTCATAATCTGTAAAAGATGAAAGAAAATTAATTCAATAAAAATGCTGTTCTCAAATATAACAGTCACTGGGTCAGGATTTTATTTTGGAAATGATATGAAAGTAGGTATCACAAACCAGCCTAGAGTTTAGCATGCAAAAATGGGTAAATAAGTGAAAGTTCTTTTAATTTCAACTTGTAATAACTCATTTTTCTTTTTAGGGTATTTTATAAAATTTGGACGTAAACAAAATTTAACCTTTTCTCTTCATGTAACGTAGTCGTCACACGCGTTTTCAGGAGAAAGCATATCCCTTTATAAAAATTGTTATAAAATATTTACTTTATAATGTTAGATATAGAGACGTGCCAATGTACATTTGAAATCCGAGTTGTGCACCCACGCACATTCCAGATGGAATTGATCTACATTTTTGTGTTTCATAAAAATGACTGGAATTGTAATCCATCTATATATATCTATAAAAGTGAACGTGTCTGTGTGCGTGTCTGTGTACATTTCCCTTCATTACCGTTCAGTTTGTTCAGGTATGCTGAAAACGAATATCGCAAGGAAAATTAGCAGAGACAAATAGTTTTGGAGCAAGTTTTATTAATGCGTGTAATGCATGTATTGCAAAATGTAAACCAATGGCGACCATGTTTGAACAGGCGGCATATGAAAGGGGCAAAACCTCAGTTTGTTCAGGTATGCTGAAAACGAATATCGCAAGGAAAATTAGCGCAGACAGACGAATAGTTTTCGAAATATTAATGCGTGTATTTTGAAATGTAAATCACTGGCGACCATGTTTGAGCAGGCGGCATATGAAAGGGGCCAACCCTCAGTTTGTTCAGGTAAGCTGAAAACGAATATCGCAAGGAAAATTAGCAGGGACAAATAGTTTTGGAGCTAGTTTTATTAATGCGTGTATTTTGAAATGTAAACCACTGGCGACCATGTTGAACGGGCGGCGTATGAAAGGGGCCAACCCTCAGTTTGTTTAGGTATGCTGAAAACGAATATCGCAAGGAAAATTAGCACAGACAAATAGTTTTCGAGACAGTTTTATTAATGCATGTATTTTGAAATGAAAAGGGAAAACTAGCAAATCAAAGTATTGACATATTTTTTATTTTACAAAGGAATCACTACTTATGAAGGCCCAGAGACCACTCGAGGGTTTAAAGAGTGTACAGTAGTCAATGGGACAATATCACAGTAATCGTTAGAAGTGTAAATTTGGTAAATTGGATTACTTAAGAGGAACGGCTCATCAAGAACTTGTTTGCATTGGAATTGAAGACGACGAAATAAAAATATAAAGTTGAAAGAACTAGCGAAAAATATCATTTTAACGATGCCTTTCAAATCGTAAACTGAGTGTTTACATTTTTTTACATTTTTCGAAGACAATAAAAAGTTTTTTTAAAAAAAAGCAAACGTTTAGAATCCTAAAAAGATCTCCCGGGAGCATTTTTGCAACATGAAAAATATACAAACCAAAATAAAGAGAGGAGGCCACCCTACTCAAAAATATGGTTTATTACATCGCCTAAAAAAAAAAAAGAAGAATCGGGGGCTCCAATAATACGATAATTTGGTGGGGAAGTAAATTGTTTTCTTTTTTCTAACTTGGTTTTAAAAAGTTTTTATTGCTAACATTTATTTTCATAAACTCTAACCATTCCTCACAACCCTAATCCGGCCGGTCGGGGAATAAGTTTTTATTTTTTTAAATTTTGTTGAAACCGACAACACACATACGCACGCACGAACACACATACACACACGCACGCACGCACGCACGCACACATAAGCATAACGCTTGTCAGCAAGCTAAAGAAGAGAGAAAGTGGGGGAAGGAGATCGTGTTCTCTGCACTGCACGTGCCGGGGTCAAACAGAAGTTAAATGAAATCGATTACAAATGGCTCCACAAAGTTGTGTCTGAACTTTTTATTCTATGAAACTTAAGAGTAATAAAACGAAATAATCGTGACCCGTGGAAATTCCACGGCGAATATTTCGCATTCAATAGAACAAAACGAAAAAGTAGTGAACAAATAAATATATAAGAAAATGAATGTTACCAAAGGCAAGATAAGTTACTCTTCTACCTACATAGATCAAGTTTTTATTGTTTTAACTCATTTTAAAACGTTCATTTAACGCAAACAAAAGTAGCGCACAGTTTTAAGTTAGAACAATAAATAAGTGTCTGACATTTTACAGACATCTTGTGAGACTCGATAATCGCTCCAAACTCGAAAATTAAGCAAAATACTGGTAGCAACACATCCAATAAATGTCAGCAAACGTTCGAACATGTTTTCTTTTTCACATTAGCGAAACTCTTATCAGAGCAAAAGCGAAAATGAAAAGCAAACACAAATGAAGAAGTCGGTTTTTATCGTTGAGCATAAAAAAAAGAGTATCTAATCTAATAAACCCCGTGCTATAGGTCAATCTCCAAAGTCTGTCCCATCGCCTCAGTGTTGTATCCCTGTTTACAAGTACTTTAATCGGATGTGCTCTGATGAACCCATAGCACTTATACCAGTGCCCGGAAAACTTGTCCCGGAAAAACTCGTCTCCGGAAAAACCGTACCCGGAAAACTCGTACCGTTCAGTTTGTTCAGGTATGCTGAAAACGAATATCGCAAGGAAAATTAGCAGAGACAAATAGTTTTGGAGCTAGTTTTATTAGTTCGTGTATTTTAAAATGTAAATCCCTGGCGACCATGTTTGAACAGGCGGCATATGAAAGGGGCCAACCCTCAGTTTGTTCAGGTATGCTGAAAACGAATATCGCAAGGAAAATTAGCAGAGAGAAATAGTTTTTGTGCTAGTTTTATTAATGCGTGTATTTTGAAATGTAAATCACTGGCGACCATGTTTAAACAGGCGGCATATGAAAGGGGCCAACCCTCAGTTTGTTCAGGTATGCTGAAAACGAATATCGCGAGGAAAGTTAGCACAGACAAATAGTTTTCAAGACAGTTTTATTAATGCGTGCATTTTGAAATGAAAAGGAAAACTAGCACATCAAAGTATTGAAATATTTTTTGTTTTACAAAGGAATCACTACTTATCAAGGCCCAGAGACCACTCGAGGGTTTAAAGAGTGTGCAGTAGTCAATGGGACAATATCATAGTAATCGTTAGAAGTATAAATTTTTTAAATTGGATTACTTAAGAGGAACGGCTTATCAAGAACTTGTTTACATTGGACTTGAAGACGACGAAATAAAAATATAAAATTTAAAGAACTCGCTAAAAATATTTTAACGATGCCTTTCAACTCGTAAACTGCTTGTTTACATTTGTGTACATTTTTCGAAGATAATAAAAAGTGTAAAAAAAAGTAAACGTTTAGAATCCTAAAAAAATCTCCCGGAAGAATTTTTGCAACATAAAAAATATACAAACCAAAATAAAGAGAGGAGGCAACCCTACTCAAAAATATGGTTTATTACATCGCTTAAAAAAAAGAAGAATCGGGGCCTCCAATAATACGATAATTTGGTGGGGAACTAAATTGTGTTCTTCTTTCTAACTTGGTTTTAAAAAGTTTTTATTGCTAACATTTATTTTTATAAACTCTAACCACACCTCACAACCCTAATCCGGCCGGTCGGGAAAAAGTTTTTATTTTTTTAAAATTTGTTGAAACCGACGAAATGAATTTTAATGTAAACTTCGTTTGACGTTGGCACGTCGCACGCACGCACGCACAGACACATACACACACATACACACGCACACATAAGCATTCGCTTGTCACCAAGCTAAAGAAGAGAGAAAGTGGGGGAAGGAGAGAAAGGGTCGTGTTCTCTGCCGGGGTCAAACGTAAGTTTAAAAAAATGGCTCGACAAAGTTGTGTCTGAACTTTTTATTCTATGAAACTTAAGATTAATAAAACGAAATAATCGTGACCCGTGGAAATTCCACGGCGAATATTTCGCATTCAATAAGAACAAAACGAAAAAGTAGTGAACAAATAAATATATAAGAAAATGTTGTTTTAACTTATTTTAAAACGTTTATTTAACACAAACAAAAGTAGCGCACAGTTTTAAGTTAGAATAATAAAGAAGTGTCTGATATTTTACAGTCATCTTGTGAGACTCGACAATCGCTCCAAACTCGAAAATTAAGCAAAATACTGGTAGCAACACATCCAATAAATGTCAGCAAACGTTCGAACATGTTTTCTTTTTCACATTAGCGAAACTCTTATTAGAGCAAAAGTTAAAATGAGAAGCAAACACAAATGAAGAAGTCGGTTTTTATCGTTGAGCACAAAAACAAAAACAAAAAGAGTATCTAATCTAATAGGCCTCGTGCTATAGGCCAATCTCTAAAGTCTGTCCCATCGCCTCAGTGTTGCATCCCTGTTTACAAGTACTTTAATGAGATGTGCTCTGATGAATCCATAGCACTTATACCAGTGCCCGGAAAACTTGTCCCGGGAAAACTCGTCTCCGGAAAAACCGTACCCGGAAAACTCGTACTGTTCAGTTTGTTCAGGTATGCTGAAAACGAATATCGCAAGGTAAATTAGCAGAGAAAAATAGTTTTGGAGCTAGTTTTATTAATGCGTTTGACCATGTTTGAACAGGCGGCATATGAAATGGGCCAACCCTCAGTTTGTTGAGGTATGCTGAAAACGAATATCGCAAGGAAAATTAGCACAAACAGACAGACTACAAGTTTTGGAACTAGTTTTATTAATGCGTGTATTTTGAAATGTAAATAACTGGCGACCATGTTTTAACAGGCGGCATATGAAAGGGGCCAACCCTCAGTTTGTTCAGGTATGCTGAAAACGAATATCGAAAGGAAAATTAACAGAGAAAGACAGACTACTAGTTTTTGAGCTAGTTTTATTATTACGTGTATTTTTAAATATAAATCACTGGCGAGCATGTTTGAACAGGCGGCATATGAAAGAGGCCAACCCTCAGTTTGTTCAGGTATGCTGAAAACGAATATCGCAAGGAAAATTGGCAGAGACAGACAGACAGACTACTAGTTTTGGAGCTAGTTTTATTAATGCGTGTATTTTGAAATGTAAATCACTGGTGACCATGTTTGAACAGGCGGCATATGAAAGGGGCCAAGCCTCTGTTTGTTTAGGTATGCTGAAAACGAATATCGCAAGGAAAATTAGCAGAGAAAGACAAATAGTTTTCGAGATATTATTGTTTGTATTTTTAAATATAAATGCATAAACACACACATACACACACACTTTCATAAACAAACACACTCGCATAAACATACACATACACAGAAACACACGTACACACAAATACACACCAACACAAATCAACTTTCCGTTAAAAACTGTCATGAGCTGGGGAGGGGTGGGTGGCATAAGTGTCAAGCGAATTTGAAAGTTAACGAAATGGATTTCATTTCAACTTCGTTTGCCAATTCCCCTTCCCTTCGCCCACTCCCCCCCACCTGCCCCTCTCTCTCTCTCTCTCTCTCTCGCACGCGCGCGCGCGCTCTCGCGCGCTTCTCCGTGTCCTTATATATAGACAGACAGAGAGGGAAAAGGGGGGGAGAGACCGAAAGAGACAGAGAATGTGTCTACGCTCTCGTCCACCAACGACGCACACACCCACATACACACACACACTTGCATTAACACACACATACACAGACGCACACACGTCTACATTCACTCTTCAAACTTGTGGGAACATGCCAACCGGATGCTAACGTCTCCAGCATAGAGACAAAATAAAAAAAATCTTCGTTTGCACATGGCTCCACGCATCGCTTCCGTTTGGAAAAAGAAAAATAAGAAACCATAAAAAGAATTATGAACCAATGGCAGAGCTCCCCGCCGAAAATAAAGGCCTGAAATATGACAGCCGCTGGGAGCCGGTTTACGACTATAAAAGGAGGGGACCAGAAAGAAGACGAACAGAAGAAAAGAGATTCGCCCAGCTGTGTCAGTGAACGCACGGACATTCTTCCACCCGACCTCGCTCTCCAGTTAAAAGCCTGATACATATCACCGAAGTAGCACGACTGGCCGCCACTTACCACCCCCGTCGTCTGAAAAGATAACCGCCGCCCTGCCGCTGCTTTATTTTTGCCTATTTCTCTGATGTCAAACAAATTTAAGGTATTTATATTTTCCTCATTTCAAAGTAGACAAGTAGACGACGCATTTATTTAAGGTGTGTAAACTGCACGAGTGTTCAAATGAACGTTGTTACTATGCGCACAGTTCATAAACAAGTCGAATTTCTTTTCAAATTTCGACACTTGTGTAGTTTACACGATTTTCACGTTTAACGTCTTTTTATATTTAATTTTATATTTTATTATACAAAATACTGTTAGAAACCCAGCCAATAAAAATTACCGTGACAATTGTGCAGTTTATAAACCGTGGTGTTCTTGGATAAAATATTTTAAATTTAAATCTAAATTAACGTCTTTTAATTTAATTTGTTAGATGAAAGTATATATATAATATTATTTAAGGGCGGTCGATAAACTGTATAATTACCGTGAGAATGGTGCAGTTTATAAACCGTGGTGTTCTTGGATAAAATATTTTTAATTTAAATCTAAATTAGCGTCTTTTAATTTAATTTGTTAGATGAAAGTATATATATAATATTATTTAAGGGCGTTCGATAAACTTTAGAATTACCGTGACAATTGTGCAGTTTATAAACCGTGCTGTTCTTGGATAAAATATTTTTAATTTAAATCTAAATTAACGTCTTTTAATTTAATTTGTTAGATGAAAGTATATATATAATATTATTTAAGGGCGGTCAATAAACTTTAGAATTACCGTGACAATTGTGCAGTTTATAAACCGTGGTGTCCTTGGATAAACTATTTTTAATTTAAATCTAAATTAACGTCTTTTAATTTAATTTGTTAGATGAAAGTATATATATAATATTATTTAAGGGCGTTCGATAAACTGTAGAATTACCGTGACAATTGTGCAGTTTATAGACCGTGCTTTCCTTGTATAAAATTCTGGATGTGTATTTTCCCCCCTAAAGTCCAACCCTATCCTCACCGTGGTAGGGGGGTGTAACGTTGTAGTTTAACAGCTACACGGCTAAATGGGCTCTGGCAAAAAAAAAAAAAAAATCCAGAAAATGTCGGCATGAGTTTGTTGCGTCCGTCATCTGGTCGTCTTTTTATACGCTTGCATGTGGCGAGCAAAAAGGCGTGAAGGGGGCAGGCTGAAAGGAGAACAATACCCGAAAGATGTAAACCGAACGAAAGAGAAAAATGGGCCTCCCTCCAAGGCCCTGTGTTCTCCCCAGCCTGCTCCCAGTTTCCCCGACTTTGCATGCAACTGGTTTTGAGCTTTTGGAAAGCTCTTTTCTCAGTGTCGGGGTGTTGACTCCACTTCCAAGTTAACAAATAGCTGCAAGTCTGGGTACGGTCCGATTGGTTCCGAAGCTCTTCCGCTGTGAGGTGCGCTTTCGAATCTCCCGAAGGGGGCTACCCTCTAAGCAGGCGACACGTGCTCGTGTTACTATGTAATGCATGCTTGCCTCGACTCGACTAAGGACGACTAGAGTTCGACTAGATTGTGTGCTCACAAGCCGCTTTAAGGCCGCTTTTATTATTCCTACTGTCTACGAACTCCGAAACGGTATGGTAGTGCAATTATATATGACCGTCCTCCAATACGAAATGGTAGTGCAATTATATACGACGGTCCTCCGATATGATAGTAGGAATGCCAGTTTTGTGAGCGATCATCGCCGTCTTATGAACACAAACTAGTGGTATCTTTACGAATCCTGTTGGGTAGAGAGAACACCCCTGTTTTCTGCTCCGCCTGTTATTCTGAGTAGAAACCGCTTTTTAGGAGATGTTCGCAGCAAAGCTTGTTTTTATATAGTGCCCCTCCTTTCGGGAGTTCATCACCTCGCTGCCCAGACGAGAGCTTTCCCCAGTGGAACCTCTTTTTTTTTTCTTATTTTTATTTTATTTTCCAGTTTAATGGCGAACGAACAGTCACCAGCAATTGGTCTGCACCGACAGGAAGATGAGTATAGTATCACCCTTTCTTCTTTCTGTTTCGATTTCAGTCTTTGTGATTTGATAATTTAATTTAACTGTTTCCATTGTTCCAGCTTTCACAGAGCAGTAGATTATCAACACTATAAATATCATCTCTTTTTTATAGATTGGAACAAGCAACAAAACCTAGCAGCATCACCGTTCCTGTCTGCCACATGTCTTGTGCAGTTTGAATCAAGTATTTCTTTCTTTGCGTTCAAGCACATCTGGGTACAATCAAACTGTGTATGATGTATGTCTATCTGTTTCTTCCAACATTAGCATCTCGAAGTGTTGGCAGCAATCATTGTCATAGAAGTAGAGTAAGTATTCTTTTTCTTTCCTTCTGTGTGTATATTTTTGTAATTTCAGGTACTCCTCTTGATCATGATGGAATTCTACTATCAGCTATTGTGAGAATTATGTGGATTGGAAAAAACAACTGAATCCAGCAGCATCAGCTATCCTAGCTGCCACATGTTTCCTGTAGTTACAGAAGTCCTCAAGTAAGTGTTTCTTTCTTTGTGTACATGCACATCTGGGTCCAATCAAATTCTAAACTATTAGCTTTATTTAAATGAATGCAGTTCTGCTTGTATTTCTTCTCATCAGCTAACTTATGCAACTGCAAAAAAGAAATAGTAGTACATGTGTGTTTGATCATAGCCAGAAAGTTAAATATATCATTTTAAAAAAATCCATTAGTTATGTTGTCTCTCTTTATTATATAAATCAAAAAAAATTGTTAATAATTAAAAGAAAAAAATCATCACAGTAAAAATTATATATATGTAACAAAAAACACAAACAAACATGAAATTGCCATGAGTTTCAGCAAGAAGCAGAAAAGAGAAAAAGTGGAGATAACACCTGGGAAGTAACAGGTAAGAATTTTCTTTATTTCTTTTATTTCTTGTCTCGAATAGCACATAGATTTTTTTCATGTATATATTAAAAAAGAAATAACCCAAGTCCAAAAATTGATGGAAAAACTAAGCATTAAAGTTCAATTAAGCATTAAAAAAATAACTTCTAATAATTATGTGATCTACATATACAAATTGTCTCCCTTGAATATATATATATACATATGTATGTATAAATATGTATAAATATATTTATTCAAGGGAGACAATTTATATATTGTCTCCCTTGAATATATATATATAACCAACCCAGAGATGTCTCGTGATGCGGAGTTCGAATCGTTCGACTGGTATTAATCGTGACACCCTGCACTGAAGATTCCCTTGAATATATACTAGTATGGGTTCCTGGCGTAGCCCCGGTGTTTGGTGGTGTATGCTCACCCCCCCCCCCCCACAACCAAAAAAAAAAGCAAAAAAACTGTTAATTGTTTTTGATTTGCCCCCTATTATGAACCCTTAAAATTGTTTGTTTTGGGCTCAAATCAAGATATTAAGTTAGATCCATGTCCAAGAAAACTATATCTAAAATTTCAAGTGTTTAGCCCCATAATTGTCGGAGTTTTGTAGAGTTCTCAAAGGTCAAATCGTTGAACTTTGACACCTTAATCGACAAATTTCTGTCCAAATACCAATCGCATAGATTTTCCAAAATCTCAGTACCCTGTATATCAAATTTTGAGTCTGTAGACTAAAATTGACAGAGTTATTGCCTAGGGAAATGTACACACACACAGACATTTTCACTTTTATAGATAGAAAGATATATGAGAGACAGAAAGATAACTATATACAATTATTAATGAATTAGTAGAGATAGTTGTTAAATTTTTGGGGATATGTATGGCAATTTAGATGACAAGACTTACTGCTAGAGTGCTCAATGCATTAGTAAAGGTTACTGTTTAGACTTAAAATATATATAGAGAAATTCAAATGGCAGGACTTATATGTAGATCGCTCAATACATCAGGAGAGCAAGGTAATAAGTTTAAAAACTGCATACGTCAATTTAGATAACCACACTGTTTTTGGTATTCATGTGTGAATATGACATAATGTAATATAAATTTTAATAATTTTATTCAAAATGTTATGATTCTCAATAAAAAATCCAAAATGTCAATATTGCTCTATGTATGATAAAGCATTGGCATATAATTTTCTTTCAATAATATAAACGTTTGATAATATCAGCTCTTTCTAGTGATGAGCACTTATTTAAAGTGTAATTATTAAGTAAAAATCTAAATAAATGTGTTTATTGCTCTGTCTTACTCATATAACTTTAGTTAAATCTTAATATTTATATCTCTTGTAATAAAATAAACGTTTTATAATATTAGCTCTGTCATGTGTTGAGCACTTACTTCAAGTGTAATTATTAAGCAAAAATCTAAATAAAATGTCTTCATTGCTCTATGTCTTATTAGGCACTCTTATATAACTCTAGTTAAATCTTAATGTTTATTAATCCTTTAATAAAATAAACGTTTTATAATATCAGCTCTGTCTAGTGTTGAGCGCTTATTTCAAGTGTAATTATTAAGTAAAAATCTAAATAAAATGTGTTCATTGCTCTATGTCTTATTGAGCACCCTTATATAACTCTAGTTAAATCTTAATATTTATATCTCTTGTAATAAAATAAACGTTTTATACTATCAGCTCTGTCTAGTGTTAAGCAGTTATTTAAAATGTAATTATTAAGTAAAAATCTAAATAAAATGTCTTTATTGCTCTATGTCTTATTGAGCACCCTTATATACCTCTGGTTAAATCTTAATGATTATTTATCCTATAATTAATTAATCGTTTTATAATATCAGCTCTGTTTAGAGTTGAGCACTTGTTTTATAGTGTATTTATTAAGTAAAAATCTAAATAAAATGTCTTTATTGCTCTATGTCTCATTAAGCAGTCTTATATACCTCTGGTTAAATCTTAATGATTATTTATCCTGTAATTAATTAATCGGTTTATAATATCAGCAAGTTAAATCTTTGTTTATTTATCTTTTAATAAAATAGAAGTTTTATAATATCAGCTCTGTCTAGAGTTGAGCACTTATTTTAAAGTGTATTTATTAAGTAAAAATCTAAATAAAATGTCTTTATTGCTCTATGTCTCATTGAGCACTCTTATATAACTCTAGTTAAACCTTAATGTTTATTTATCCTGTAATAAATAGACGTTTTATAATATCAGCTCTGTCTAGTGTTGAGCACTTATTTAAAATGTAATTATTAAGTAAAAATCTAAATAAAATGTGTTCATTGCTCTATGTCTCATTGAGCACTCTTATATAACTTTGGTTAAATCTTAATATTTATATCTCTTGTAATAAAATAAACGTTTTATAGTATTAGCTGTGTCTAGTGTTGAGCACTTATTTAAAGTGTATTTATTAAGTAGAAATCTTAATAAAATGTCTTTATTGCTCTGTCTCATTAAGCAGTCTTTTATACCTCTGGTTAAATCTTAATGATTATTTATCCTGTAATTAATTAATCGTTTTATAATATCAGCTCTGTCTAGAGTTGAGCACTTATTTTAAAGTGTAATTATTAAGTAAAAATCTAAATAAAATGTCTTCATTGCTCTATATCTTATTGAGCACTTTTATATAACTCTGGTTAAATCTTAATGCTTATTTATCCTGTAATAAAATAGACGTTTTATAATATCAGCTCTGTCTAGAGTTGAGCACTTATTTTAAAGTGTATTTATTAAGTAAAAATCTAAATAAAATGTCTTTATTGCTCTGTCTCATTAAGCAGTCTTATATAACTCTGGTGAAATCTTAATGATTATTTATCCTGTAATTAATTAATCGTTTTATAATATCAGCTCTGTCTAGAGTTGAGCACTTATTTTAAAGTGTAATTATTAAGTAAAAATCTAAATAAAATGTGTTCATTGCTCTATATCTTATTGAGCACTTTTATATAACTCAAGCTAAATCTTTGTTTATTTATCCTTTAATAAAATAGACGTTTTATAATATCAGCTCTGTCTAGAGTTGAGCACTTATTTTAAAGTGTATTTATTAAGTAAAAATCTAAATAAAATGTCTTTATTGCTCTATGTCTCATTGAGCACTCTTATATAACTTTGGTTTAATCTTAATGTTTATTTATCCTGTAATAAATAGACGTTTTATAATATCAGCTCCGTCTAGTATTGAGCACTTATTTTAAAGTGTATTTATTAAGTAAAAATCTAAATAAAATGTCTTTATTGCTCTATGTTTCATTAAGCAGTCTTATATACCTCTGGTTAAATCTTAATGTTTATTTATCCTGTAATTAATTAATCGTTTTATAATATCAGCTCTGTCTAGAGTTGAGCACTTATTTTAAAGTGTAATTATTAAGTAAAAATCTAAATAAAATGTGTTCATTGCTCTATATCTTATTGAGCACTTTCATATAACTCAAGCTAAATCTTTGTTTATTTATCCTTTAATAAAATAGACGTTTTATAATATCAGCTCTGTCTAGAGTTGAGCACTTATTTTAAAGTGTATTTATTAAGTAAAAATCTAAATAAAATGTCTTTATTGCTCTGTCTCATTGAGCACTCTTATATAGCTTTGGTTTAATCTTAATGTTTATTTATCCTGTAATAAATAGACGTTTTATAATATCAGCTCCGTCTAGTATTGAGCACTTATTTTAAAGTGTATTTATTAAGTAAAAATCTAAATAAAATGTCTTTATTGCTCTATGTTTCATTAAGCAGTCTTATATACCTCTGGTTAAATCTTAATGTTTATTTATCCTGTAATTAATTAATCGTTTTATAATATCAGCTCTGTCTAGAGTTGAGCACTTATTTTAAAGTGTATTTATTAAGTAAAAATCTAAATAAAATGTCTTTATTGCTCTATGTCTCATTAAGCAGTCTTATATACCTCTGGTTAAATCTTAATGCTTATTTATCCTGTAAAAAATTAATCGTTTTATAATATCAGCAAGTTAAATCTTTGTTTATTTATCTTTTAATAAAATAGAAGTTTTATAATATCAGCTCTGTCTAGTTTTGAGCACTTATTTAAAATGTAATTAATCAGTTAAAATGTAAATAAAATGGCTTTATTGCTCTATGTCTCATTGAGCACTCTTATATAACTTTGGTTTAATCTTAATGTTTATTTATCCTGTAATAAATAGACGTTTATAATATCAGCTCCGTCTAGTATTGAGCACTTATTTAATATGTAATTATTAAGTAAAAATCTAAATAAAATGTCTTTATTGCTCTATGTCTCATTGAGCACTCTTATATAACTCTGGTTAAATCTTAATGCTTATTTATCCTGTAATAAAATAGACGTTTTATAATATCAGCTCTGCCTAGTGTTGAGCACTTATTTAAAATGTAATTATTAAGTAAAAATCTAAATAAAATGTCTTTATTGCTCTGTCTTATTGAGCACTCTTATATAACTCTGGTTAAATCTTAATGTTTATTTAGCCTGTAATAAAATAAACGTTTTATAATATCAGCTCTGTCTAGTGTTGAGCACTTATTTAAAGTGTAATTATTAAGTAAAAATCTAAATAAAATGTCTTTATTGCTCTATGTCTTATTGAGCACTCTTATATAACTCTGGTTAAATCTTAATGTTTATTTAGCCTGTAATAAAATAAACGTTTTATAATATCAGCTCTGTCTTGAGCACATTTTTAAAATGTAATTATTAAGTAAAAATCTTAGTAAATGTATTTATTGCTCTGTCTCATTGAGCACTCTTAATTAACTCTGATAAATCTTAATATTTATATCTCTTGTAATAAAATAAACGTTTTATAATATCAGCTCTGTCTAGTGTTGAGCAGTTATTTAGAGTGTAATTATTAACTAAAAATCTAAATAAAATGTCTTTATTGCTCTATATCTCATTGAGCACTCTTATATAACTCTGGTTCAATATTAATGTGTATTTATCCTGTAATAAAATAAACGTTTTATAATATCAGCTCTGGCTAGTTTTGAGCACTATTTCAAGTGTAATTATTCAGTAAAAATCTAAATAAATTATATAATGCTCGTTCTTAGATATTTGAATAAAAGTAACCTGTTATAATATCAGCTCTTTTTTCAAAGCTTTGTATTTAGTTTTGAAAACATTTGTCATTTATAGCAGAGAAATTTCCTTTAAGAGTGCTCAATGTATGAGTTAATTTTTGGAGTTATTTGAAAAATACAAATTTCTGTTATGCGATCAAAAATTTTCTTTGAGACTGCAAAATAGATAAGTACAGCTCTGTAGTGAGTTTTAAAATTGTGTATTGCGAGTATGCTGGAAAAGTAATTACCAGAGTGCTTAATACTGTGGTAGAGTTCTGTGGAAAGATTTGAAAGAATTTTTCTCATTTGTGCTAGACAAATTTACTTTGAGTAAAGCTCTTTCGTACGTTTAAACAATATATATATATATATATATATATATATACATACATACATATATATATGCCAATGATGCTTGCATGTGCTCCATAGTTTAATATAGCTGTGTAGTAAATTTAACAATTGTGTTGTTTAATTATGCAAGACGATTTTACTTTAAGAGTGCTCAATGCATTTATAGAGCTTTGTAGTAAGATTTGGAAACATTTTGGCAATTATTTTAGACAAATCTACTTCCAGAGTGCTTAATATATTAGTAGAGCTAAATAAAACATTTGAGAAACAGATATGGCATTTCAACTGCATAAATTTATTTTTACAGAGTTCAATACATTAGTAGAGCTAAATATAGACTTTCAAAAAATATGTATGGCAATTCAGCTACACGAATATACTTTGAGAGTGCTCAATACATTAGTAGACGAAAGCATAAAATTCAGAAAACATGAAGAACTCTGCAGTATGTTTTAAAAACCTAAATGTCAATACGTAAGTATAGATATACTGTAAGTTTTTAATATATATATATATATATATATATATATATATATGACAAGTATTTGAAACAAGCTTCCTATTTGAGTGCCTAATATATTTGATAGCTCTATGGTAACTTTAAAAAACATATTTCCAAATTATGTTAGACAAATTGTCTTTGAGAGTGCTCATTTTTAAGTAGAGCTCTGTAGAAAATTTTTGAGACATGTTCAGCAATTTAAGTTCATATCAGTTAATAAATAGAGCTATATAGTGAGTTTTGCAAGCTTATATGTCACTTATCCTAGACAAGTTAACTCTTGTAGCTGTGCAATACATAAGTAGAGTTCTGCATTAGTTTTGGGGGTATGGTTCTCACTTTATTAGGGCAATAACTTGGACACATTATACTCTGGACAAATCCATTGAGGACAACCAAAGGTACCCTGTTTTTTTTTTCCACTCTGTTGAATAAGACTCATCCGTCTTGGTTCACTCTTGGGACATTAAAACAAAAAAGGTGAAGAATTAAAAAAAAAAACGAATGCAAAAATGTAAATGTCTTTGCAAGTCATTCATTTTCATAACACAAAAACATCTGTAAGAACTTGATAAAAGAATGCACAAACAATAAAATACAACTTTGCTGTCTTGGAATCTAAAATCAGTAGAAACTTCCCCTACTGAAATTCCCGCACACCTCAAAAAAAAAAAAAGAATCCTTCCTAATGCAATACTTTTCAAGCAATTACAGTGTCAGACTTGGTACTGCAATGACTCTGTAAACTGAAAAAATATGTATAAAAAAAAATTGTTAAGCAAAATTGATTCATGTTAACACCTCTCCCAACACCACAGATTAACTACAAAAATACTTGATAAAGCAAAACCCAATTACAAATGTGTATGAAAAAAATCAAAATAAAAAAAAATCAAAAAAATCAACCAAGCAATGGATCATGATTTTCTGGTGTTTGATGGAATGTGAGTAGGCATACAGCCTGGATAATTTTCAAAGGTAAGTGATGATATTCATTATTATAGTCTTTTTGGATTAGTTAGATAGATCTCATAACTATAATTGTTTTATGTATATATTTATATGTCTAGATGTTATGTGTGCTATTTGTATGTTCCCTTTAGAAAAGAAAATTTAACTTAAATACACGTTGATGTGTCAAGGTAACAGCAGGCATCGATCGGGCACTTCCAGACGCCAACCTACACGGTGCAGAGAAAGAACAGAAAAAAAACTAAGTCCCGATGTGCCTAGCAGATCAGAAGGCATTTTGCTACGCCTACATGCACCCAACATGGAAGTAGGCGTCGATCGGGCACTTCCAGACACTTACTTACACTGTTTTGATCTTGGAAATTTTCAATTGTATACACGTTGACTTGCCTTGGTCTATAGGATTCTCATTTACCTATACCTACGTCCCCTCTTGTTTGGACTTAGAAATTTTCAATTGAATACACGTTGAAATGACTTGGTCTATAGGATTCTCATTTACCTATACCTTCATCCCCTCTTGTTTGGACTTAGAAATTTTCAATTGAATACACGTTGAGATGACTTGGTCTATAGGATTCTCATTTACCTATACCTACGTCCCCTCTTGTTTGGACTTAGAAATTTTCAAATGATTACAATCTGAGATGCCTTGGTCTATAGGATTCTCATCTACCTATACCTACATCCCCTCTTGTTTGGACTTAGAAATTTTCAATTGAATACACGTTGAGAGGACTTGGTCTATAGGATTCTCATTTACCTATACCTACGTCCCCTCTTGTTTGGACTTAGAAATTTTCAATTGAATACCCGCTGAAATGACTTGGTCTATAGGATTCTCATTTACCTATACCTACGTCCCCTCTTGTTTGGACTTAGAAATTTTCAATTGAATACACGTTGAGAGGACTTGGTCTATAGGATTCTCATTTACCTATACCTACGTCCCCTCTTGTTTGGACTTAGAAATTTTCAATTGAATACACGCTGAAATGACTTGGTCTATAGGATTCTCATTTACCTATACCTGCGTCCCCTCTTGTTTGGACTTAGAAATTTTCAATTGAATACACGTTGAGATGACTTGGTCTATAGGATTCTCATTTACCTATACATACGTCCCCTCTTGTTTGGACTTAGAAATTTTCAATTGAATACACGTTGAGATGACTTGGTCTGTAAGATTCTCATTTACCTATACCTGCGTCCCCTCTAGTTTGGACTTAGAAATTTTCAATTGAATACACGTTGAGATGACTTGGTCTATAAGATTCTCATTTACCTATACCTGCGTCCCCTCTAGTTTGGACTTAGAAATTTTCAATTGAATACACGTTGAGATGACTTGGTCTATAGGATTCTCATTTACCTATACCTACGTCCCCTCTTGTTTGGACTTAGAAATTTTCAATTGAATACACGTTGAGATGACTTGGTCTATAGGATTCTCATTTACCTATACCTGCGTCCCCTCTTGTTTGGACTTAGAAATTTTCAATTGAATACACGTTGAGATGACTTGGTCTATAGGATTCTCATTTACCTATACCTTCGTCCCCTCTTGTTTGGACTTAGAAATTTTCAATTGAATACACGTTGAGATGACTTGGTCTATAGGATTCTCATTTACCTATACCTACGTCCCCTCTTGTTTGGACTTGGAAATTTTCAATTGAATACACGCTGAGATGACTTGGTCTATAGGATTCTCATTTACCTATACCTGCGTCCCCTCTTGTTTGGACTTAGAAATTTTCAATTGAATACACGTTGAGAGGACTTGGTCTATAGGATTCTCATTTACCTATACCTACGTCCCCTCTTGTTTGGACTTAGAAATTTTCAATTGAATACATGTTGAGATGACTTGGTCTATAGGATTCTCATTTACCTATACCTTCATCCCCTCTTGTTTGGACTTAGAAATTTTCAATTGAATACACGCTGAGATGACTTGGTCTATAGGATTCTCATTTACCTATACCTTCATCCCCTCTTGTTTGGACTTAGAAATTTTCAATTGAATACACGCTGAGATGACTTGGTCTATAGGATTCTCATTTACCTATACATACGTCCCCTCTTGTTTGGACTTAGAAATTTTCAATTGAATACACGTTGAGATGACTTGGTCTATAGGATTCTCATTTACCTATACCTACGTCCCCTCTTGTTTGGACTTAGAAATTTTCAATTGAACACACGTTGAGATGACTTGGTCTATAGGATTCTCATTTACCTATACCTTCGTCCCCTCTTGTTTGGACTTAGAAATTTTCAATTGAATACACGTTGAGATGACTTGGTCTATAAGATTCTCATTTACCTATACCTTCGTCCCCTCTTGTTTGGACTTAGAAATTTTCAATTGAATACACGTTGAGATGACTTGGTCTATAAGATTCTCATTTACCTATACCTGCGTCCCCTCTAGTTTGGACTTAGAAATTTTCAATTGAATACACGTTGAGATGACTTGGTCTATAAGATTCTCATTTACCTATACCTGCGTCCCCTCTAGTTTGGACTTAGAAATTTTCAATTGAATACACGTTGAGATGACTTGGTCTATAGGATTCTCATTTACCTATACCTACGTCCCCTCTTGTTTGGACTTAGAAATTTTCAATTGAATACACGTTGAGATGACTTGGTCTATAGGATTCTCATTTACCTATACCTGCGTCCCCTCTTGTTTGGACTTAGAAATTTTCAATTGAATACACGTTGAGATGACTTGGTCTATAGGATTCTCATTTACCTATACCTTCGTCCCCTCTTGTTTGGACTTAGAAATTTTCAATTGAATACACGTTGAGATGACTTGGTCTATAAGATTCTCATTTACCTATACCTTCGTCCCCTCTTGTTTGGACTTAGAAATTTTCAATTGAATACACGTTGAGATGACTTGGTCTATAAGATTCTCATTTACCTATACCTGCGTCCCCTCTAGTTTGGACTTAGAAATTTTCAATTGAATACACGTTGAGATGACTTGGTCTATAGGATTCTCATTTACCTATACCTACGTCCCCTCTTGTTTGGACTTAGAAATTTTCAATTGAATACACGTTGAGATGACTTGGTCTATAGGATTCTCATTTACCTATACCTGCGTCCCCTCTTGTTTGGACTTAGAAATTTTCAATTGAATACACGCTGAAATGACTTGGTCTATAGGATTCTCATTTACCTATACCTACGTCCCCTCTTGTTTGGACTTAGAAATTTTCAATTGAATACATGTTGAGATGACTTGGTCTATAGGATTCTCATTTACCTATACCTACGTCCCCTCTTGTTTGGACTTAGAAATTTTCAATTGAATACACGCTGAGATGACTTGGTCTATAGGATTCTCATTTACCTATACCTACGTCCCCTCTTGTTTGGACTTAGAAATTTTCAATTGAATACATGTTGAGATGACTTGGTCTATAGGATTCTCATTTACCTATATCTTCGTCCCCTCTTGTTTGGACTTAGAAATTTTCAATTGAATACACGCTGAGATGACTTGGTCTATAGGATTCTCATTTACCTATACCTTCATCCCCTCTTGTTTGGACTTAGAAATTTTCAATTGAATTCACGTTGAGATGACTTGGTCTATAGGATTCTCATTTACCTATACCTGCGTCCCCTCTTGTTTGGACTTAGAAATTTTCAATTGAATACACGTTGAGATGACTTGGTCTATAGGATTCTCATTTACCTATACCTGCGTCCCCTCTTGTTTGGACTTAGAAATTTTCAATTGAATACACGCTGAAATGACTTGGTCTATAGGATTCTCATTTACCTATACCTACGTCCCCTCTTGTTTGGTCTTAGAAATTTTCAATTGAATACACGTTGAGATGACTTGGTCTATAGGATTCTCATTTACCTATACCTACGTCCCCTCTTGTTTGGACTTAGAAATTTTCAATTGAATACATGTTGACTTGACCTGGTCTATAGGATTCTCATTTACCTATACCTGCGTCCCCTCTTGTTTGGACTTAGAAATTTTCAATTGAATACACGTTGAGATGACTTGGTCTATAGGATTCTCATTTACCTATACCTTCGTCCCCTCTTGTTTGGACTTAGAAATTTTCAATTGAATACACGCTGAGATGACTTGGTCTATAGGATTCTCATTTACCTATACCTTCATCCCCTCTTGTTTGGACTTAGAAATTTTCAATTGAATACATGTTGACTTGACTTGGTCTATAGGATTCTCATTTACCTATACCTTCATCCCCTCTTGTTTGGACTTAGAAATTTTCAATTGAATACACGTTGAGATGACTTGGTCTATAGGATTCTCATTTACCTATACCTTCATCCCCTCTTGTTTGGACTTAGAAATTTTCAATTGAATACATGTTGAGATGACTTGGTCTATAGGATTCTCATTTACCTATATCTTCGTCCCCTCTTGTTTGGACTTAGAAATTTTCAATTGAATACACGCTGAGATGACTTGGTCTATAGGATTCTCATTTACCTATACCTTCATCCCCTCTTGTTTGGACTTAGAAATTTTCAATTGAATTCACGTTGAGATGACTTGGTCTATAGGATTCTCATTTACCTATACCTGCGTCCCCTCTTGTTTGGACTTAGAAATTTTCAATTGAATACACGTTGAGATGACTTGGTCTATAGGATTCTCATTTACCTATACCTGCGTCCCCTCTTGTTTGGACTTAGAAATTTTCAATTGAATACACGCTGAAATGACTTGGTCTATAGGATTCTCATTTACCTATACCTACGTCCCCTCTTGTTTGGTCTTAGAAATTTTCAATTGAATACACGTTGAGATGACTTGGTCTATAGGATTCTCATTTACCTATACCTACGTCCCCTCTTGTTTGGACTTAGAAATTTTCAATTGAATACATGTTGACTTGACTTGGTCTATAGGATTCTCATTTACCTATACCTGCGTCCCCTCTTGTTTGGACTTAGAAATTTTCAATTGAATACACGTTGAGATGACTTGGTCTATAGGATTCTCATTTACCTATACCTTCGTCCCCTCTTGTTTGGACTTAGAAATTTTCAATTGAATACACGCTGAGATGACTTGGTCTATAGGATTCTCATTTACCTATACCTTCATCCCCTCTTGTTTGGACTTAGAAATTTTCAATTGAATACATGTTGACTTGACTTGGTCTATAGGATTCTCATTTACCTATACCTTCATCCCCTCTTGTTTGGACTTAGAAATTTTCAATTGAATACACGTTGAGATGACTTGGTCTATAGGATTCTCATTTACCTATACCTTCATCCCCTCTTGTTTGGACTTAGAAATTTTCAATTGAATACACGCTGAGATGACTTGGTCTATAGGATTCTCATTTACCTATACCTTCATCCCCTCTTGTTTGGACTTAGAAATTTTCAATTGAATTCACGTTGAGATGACTTGGTCTATAGGATTCTCATTTACCTATACCTGCGTCCCCTCTTGTTTGGACGTAGAAATTTTCAATTGAATACACGTTGAGATGACTTGGTCTATAGGATTCTCATTTACCTATACCTGCGTCCCCTCTTGTTTGGACTTAGAAATTTTCAATTGAATACACGCTGAAATGACTTGGTCTATAGGATTCTCATTTACCTATACCTACGTCCCCTCTTGTTTGGTCTTAGAAATTTTCAATTGAATACACGTTGAGATGACTTGGTCTATAGGATTCTCATTTACCTATACCTACGTCCCCTCTTGTTTGGACTTAGAAATTTTCAATTGAATACATGTTGACTTGACTTGGTCTATAGGATTCTCATTTACCTATACCTGCGTCCCCTCTTGTTTGGACTTAGAAATTTTCAATTGAATACACGTTGAGATGACTTGGTCTATAGGATTCTCATTTACCTATACCTTCGTCCCCTCTTGTTTGGACTTAGAAATTTTCAATTGAATACACGCTGAGATGACTTGGTCTATAGGATTCTCATTTACCTATACCTTCATCCCCTCTTGTTTGGACTTAGAAATTTTCAATTGAATACATGTTGACTTGACTTGGTCTATAGGATTCTCATTTACCTATACCTTCATCCCCTCTTGTTTGGACTTAGAAATTTTCAATTGAATACACGCTGAGATGACTTGGTCTATAGGATTCTCATTTACCTATACCTGCGTCTCCTCTTGTTTGGACTTAGAAATTTTCAATTGAATACACGCTGAGATGACTTGGTCTATAGGATTCTCATTTACCTATACCTTCATCCCCTCTTGTTTGGACTTAGAAATTTTCAATTGAATACACGTTGAGATGACTTGGTCTATAGGATTCTCATTTACCTATACCTTCATCCCCTCTTGTTTGGACTTAGAAATTTTCAATTGAATACACGCTGAGATGACTTGGTCTATAGGATTCTCATTTACCTATACCTTCATCCCCTCTTGTTTGGACTTAGAAATTTTCAATTGAATACACGTTGAGATGACTTGGTCTATAGGATTCTCATTTACCTATACCTTCATCCCCTCTTGTTTGGACTTAGAAATTTTCCATTGAATACACTTTGAAATGACTTGGTCTATAGGATTCTCATTTACCTATACCTTCGTCCCCTCTTGGTTGGACTTAGAAATTTTCAATTGAATACACGTTGAGATGACTTGGTCTATAGGATTCTCATTTACCTATACCTTCATCCCCTCTTGTTTGGACTTAGAAATTTTCAATTGAATACACTTTGAGATGACTTGGTCTATAGGATTCTCATCTTCCTATACCTACGTCCCCTCTTGTTTGGACTTAGAAATTTTCAATTGAATACACGTTGAAATGACTTGGTCTATAGGATTCTCATTTACCTATACCTACATCCCCTCTTGTTTGGATTTAGAAATTGTCAATTGAATACACGTTTACTTGACTTGGTCTATAGGATTCTCATTTACCTATACCTACGTCCCCTCTTTTTTGGACTTAGAAATTTTCAATTGAATACACGTTGACTTGTCTTGGCCTTATCATCCCCTCCTCACCCCTATGCCAGAATGTTCGACCACCCTATATTCTTTAATGGAACTTTTTTCAAATTGAAAATGTCTGGTTATTTTTAACTCGTTTGAAAAGCTGGTTAAGAAGTAATACCTGTAAGATTATGTATTAACTTTAGCTCGAAGTAATGCATACTTTAAAAGAAAAAAAAATTAATTTACCACAAATCAGATGAGGTATTGTTTGAATCCTTCCCCGGCATCTATAATAGCCACGATAAAGTCTTGTTAAGTGGTAAGGGCCATCTAGAGGCAAGAGCAGGGTGTAGAGACGGCTCGTCTGTTAAGATGTGGTTGTTCAGTGACGCGGGGTATAGGCGCGGCTTGTCTGATCGTGACGTTGTGGAAATGACGCGTTATACCCGCAGATGTTCAAAATCCCCTTTTCTTTGCGCTCGAGATGACAAAAGCTTCCGTTTCTCGTATCAGGGCAAGATCTCATCTTGTAACATACATCAAAACAACAATGATATAAATGTGGGTGTGCCACAGGGGTCAATCCTTGGCCCTTTATTATTCCTGATTTTCATAAACGAATTCCCTGATAAAATTGTCTCTGAGATGGGTATATTTGCTGATGACACTATGCTCTATAACAGACTCAAAGGAAAAATAAATGAAGACATATCTAAGGAAATTGCTAAAAACTCTCGAGGACGCATAGTAGCATGTCTGTAGTAGAATGGGGCCAAAACTGGATGGTAATATTTAATGCCGGCAAGATTAAGCTTATTTCTTTTAATGGGGCCGTAACTGGTTGGTAATGTTTAATGCTGCCAAGACTAAGCTCATTTCGTTTAATAATTACAAGAAACTTTCTCAAATACTGAATGCCATGACTAATGATAAACTGCCTGAAAGTATTTCCCTCAAGATTCTAGGGTTAACATTCACAGACCAGAAAGAAAGAGGTTGTCATGACCAAGATTGACATCAAGACTGTTCCTCATATTATTGTCATTATTTCTCCCCAAGCAACACCTATCTACAACTCTCACTGGCTAGGTTTCACTTCTGCGTGCTCATGTTCAATAGAATCTTCCCTTGGTGAACAATGGTAACACTCTGCTGGTTTGTAATGACTGTGCTCCAATGATATCATCAGAAAAAAAAACTTCATCATTCAAAAATATTTTCTCCAATCTATTGTTCCCCCTCGCCAAACTTTCACAAGAAACACCCGTCCAGCAGAAAACACTATCACTAATTCCCCCCCCACTGTTTATCTGTGCCTAAACCTAAACGTAGATTCCATGAGCAAAGCTTCTTTCTTAAAACTACACGCCTATGGAATGGTCTTCCGTTTTTCTGCTTTCCAGCTGACTACAATATGGTTGTCTTCAAGTTTAATGTAAACAAGTTTTTGAGGAGCCGTTCCATATAAGTAAACAAATTTACCGAATCTCCATTGCTAATGGTTACTATATTGTCTAATGCACCTTTGGCAGTCGGACTGACGTATACCCACAATTTGTTGTCTCTGCTTTTGTATTCAATGTATTTTGTGTCTTTCTTCCAAACCCTTACACGACCACTACAACAACCTCAATAGCTTCGCCATCCAGATATACTTTATTGGCTTCATGAGACAAAATGCACCAAACATTGATGCTTTTTGTTTTTCTATTTCCTTTTGAAAAACTTCATCATGTTCTGCAAAACCAAAAACAAATACAACCCACCTTTTCCCTCTTCCTAATTCCCCTTTCTGTCTCCCCCCCCACTTCCTGACTGGTTTCCTAACTTAAAATGTACCAAACATTAATACTGTAACACTTTTCCCTTGTGGGAATTAAAATGCAGACACAAGACTGAACCCTTAAGCTTACTGTAAACTGTTTTTGACTCCTGGTGGGGGCATGAGACCAATGAATTCGTCAATCATTTTTATAACCACCGGCTGTGCTAAACCAACCAATGAAATCTTCCAAAGTTAATATAAAAATTGTCGAATTTTGGATTCAGTCAGTTCGCCGTTAACTACATCACGGACCGCATTTGATTCTTGGCCGCCATCTTGGTTACTGCCAATTACACTCAGGATCTGATCTGAACTATGCCGCCATCTTTGTTCAACATAATGTCTCAACACTTAACAGTAACACTAATTATCTTTATTGTCTGCACGCCTGTGGAATTGTCTTCCATTTTCCTGCTTTCCAGCTGGCTACACTGTGGTTGTCTTCACGTCTAACGTAAACAAGTTTTTGATGAGCCATTCCATACGAGTTAACGAATTTACCGAATTTCCATTACTAACGATTACTATATTGTCCAATTTCTACTGTACACTCTTTAACCCTTATCCTCGAGTGGCCTCTTGGCCTTCATAAGTGGTGATGCCTGTGTAAACCCCCCCCCCAAAAAAAACTGTATTTCTCGTGGTAGATTCCACGAACAAAGCTTCTTTCTCAGAAGTGCATGCCTGTGGAACTCTGTTCCGTTTGCCTGTTTCCCACCTGACTACAACTTGGATGTCTTCAAGTCCAACATAAACAAATTCCTGATGAACCGCCCCCTTAAGTAATCCAATTCATCAAATCTCCATTACTAACGATAACTACAATATTATCCCGTTGATTACTGTACACGTAATAATCCTTATCCTCGAGTGGCCTCCAGGCCTGGATAAGTGGTGACTCCTATGTAAAAAAAGAGAGGGTAATTCTTGTGTGCCCAAATGCTTCTAAGTACCACAAAAACATTGATTTTTTCTTTTCTTTTTTTTTACTCTTTCACTCCAAACGAACGATGTTGCCACTTGGAATGTAACATTACTATTTGGGATCGTGTCTAACGGGGGACTGCGGAGAGTCGAACAGCGAGATGTTTGTTCACATTACATTTAAATATCTGCAGATTAATGCAGTCAGGGAAGCAGGAAACAAGGAAAAAATTCCAAAGTCTAACAGTTAAACGGAAGAAGGAAGAGTAGAATGCTTTCCGGCATCTAGGGACATCAATAATGAAGGGGTGAGATTTTGCTTATTGTCGACTCTTTCTACTACAACCATTGATCACCACACATTCAAAGAAAAACAAAGACTTTTATTTAACTTCAATCATTGTAATACGTTTTATTGCGTGTGTGTGTGTATATATAAATATATATATATATATATATATATACATGTATTTTTTTTTGTTTGTTGTTGTTGATTTATAAAGTTCATTTTAATATTTTTGTTGACTGTTTTTTGTTTCATTTTTTATTTTTTATCCAAAGCATATACCAATTTTTTTCAGCAGACTTGAAGCATTTTACTGAGAAATTAGAAAAAAATAAAAAATAAATTAAAAAAAATAATAATAATAAAAATGTTTGGAACCACAATTAAATTTTTTTCCCCCTTATAGAAAAAAAATACATTTTTCTCTTTTATTTTCACTTTAAAAGACTGTGTGGGGTTATTTTGAGAGGTGGGGGAGGGAAATATTTATATATAAATTTTTTTTTTTCCATTAAAAAAATTATTTTTTTCACTTTAATTAATTTATTTATATTTTTTTTGGTTTTTTATTTCGTCCATTTTTCTTTTTTTAAATTTGGAATGGGTTGTGGTTGAGGATGTTTTAAAAAAATCATATATAAACATTAAAAAAAATGAAAACATTGTCTTTTTATTCTTAAAAAAATTGGGATTGTATGTTTTTTTTACTTCATTTCAAAGCATATAGTTTTCTGGGTTTTTTTTGTTTTTTTTTTCAAATCTTTCTAAAATTTGTTGAACTTTTGGAGGAGGTCATCATTTCCGTCATAAATTAAATAACGCTGTAAAACGGGAGGATGAGAGGTCAACTCGTTAAAACAAACAAAAAACGACAAAACATCTACAAGAATGAAGGTAAAATGTTTAGAGAAAGAACACAGAAAGAAGGATCAAATATGTCACTGAATTGCATGAGCCGTAAAAAAAAACAAAAAAAACCTTATCCCCAAGTAGCCTCCGGGCCTTGATAATGGTGACTTCCATGTAAAAAAAAATGGAAGAATCTAGGATCATTTAACAAACGAAAGGAAAATTGATGAATTAATAATGCCCAAATTTTCTTAATCTAATTCCTAAAACTTCTTATATCATTCTCGATTTTTTTTCAAACTGCATCTCCACCGAAACACAAGGTCACAGAGTGGCACTAGGCAGATCAAATGATTACATTTTTTTTATGGATCATTCTTTTCTGAGCCTATTAAAATAGCTGCCACTTGGCAGGCGTAAGTCGACTTAAAGTGTTCTTGTACGCATGCGCAAATATACATTTTTACGTTAAAGTTGGTTCTTTTTTAACTGTCTCATATCTGTCTTATTTAAGATCATATGCGTTTTGTTTATTTATCGCGGACTATTTTCCTCGTCTTTATTAGTTGTTGTTTCGTGACGTTTTCGCCAACTATTCCTCTGGCCTTTGTCAAGTGGTTACCGCGACGGGATAGGAACTCCGTATCTCCTAACTGCATTCTCAGCAATTACTGCCTTCCATAGTTGTCGTCTAAAAAATAAATCATTAAATAATACTCATCTTAATAAGCATTCCAATTAATTAAATTATATAAACGTTTTATAGTGTGTAAAAACACCAAAAACTTTTCCAGATAGGTAGAAGAGTAACTTATCTTACATAACATTTGTTATATTTTTTACCACCTTTTTTTAATCTCTGTGGATTGTAAAACAAACCCTGCTGTTTCTATTTTTATTACTACAAATCTTATATATGGCATAATCACGTTGACACACCGGTTCTCGCCAGATCACAGAGGTTAAGCAACATTGAACCTAGCCAGTACGAGATGGGTGACCATTTGGGAATTCTAGGCACTGTGTGTGCTTTCCGCTTGTCTCGGCATTTGTATCCAGTTGTCCTGAACCTCCACTTGCCACTGGTATTCAACAATGTCGACTCAGAGGAGGTGGGGCTGGAGATTGCGCAACTCTTGCCACAAAAATTTCATGTGCAGGCACCCTTACCATGGGTATCCTTAGTCTGTCAAGACTGAAGGAAGCCTTGTAATACTAATCGTAATTAGTCTGTCTAGAAATGTAATCGATTAACTAAAATAATATGAGAGTTCAATAGAAACGTTGTTTTAATTTGAATAAAATATGCGCGGCTCTATACAGACTTCTTTCTCCATGTGAATTTTATTCTATTCAAATTAAAACAACGTTTCTATTGAACTCTCATTCTTGACGTTATTCTTACGTTACCTTCAAACATTTCAAAATACCACCGCCAGATACAATGCAAGGCTCTAAATTTACAGCATGGCAAGGAAGAAGAAAAGGAAAATAAGAAAAAAAAAACAGAAGATGGAGTATACCTCTGAAAAATATTTGTGATGAATTTCAAACAAGTAAAATATGTGTTTAATTTCCTAATATTACATTATGATTTGGCTTTCAAGCGCACTTGATGCGTATTTTATTTTATATAAATAATATATTAACTTTAACCATTTATTTGATATTATTTGATTCAAGGATGGAAAAAATTCACCAGATAAAAGTATATATACCGTACTTTGTGGTAATTGCATCAAGTCCAGGGTAATTGCACCAAAGTGCTCTTTTGGCAACCACGCATATAAAGAGGACTTCTTTTTTTTAGTTGATGCAATTACCCCAAAGTAGGGTATACATTTTTTATTAAATGATTAATAATTGGCAAAAAAATATAGAAACAGTTTTAAACGATTTTTATTAATCGTCTGTGATTTCTTTTATTTATTTAATAATTTAAAATGCAAAAAAAAAAAAAATTTAAAAACAGTTTTTTTTTTTGTTGTTTTCTTTTTGGCTCAACAGTGTTCCGGTATTAACATTTGTAATAACAGGTTAATTTGATTCCCAAAATATATGGTGGAATTAAGAAACGAAAAAAGAATGGAGAGAATGGAAAATGATCTGTATGCCTAACTATATCAGTTTTAGAAGTTTCCAGGCGATGAGAATGGGGGAAAACTGAACATTCCCCCCCCCCCCAAAAAAATTTTAAGCAATAAAAAATAATGAATATATTGATAGAAGAAGAAACACTGTTGGGTGAAGGGTGGGGGTAAGAAAACAGGAAATAATTTTTTTTTGGGGGGGGGAGGGTTAAATTGATTAGATATTAGGGAGGTAGAGGAGAAAAGAGGAAGAAGAAGAAGATCCGGGAAGAGAAGGGGAAAGAAAGAGAGAGCAGATCTGAAAATAAAGAAAAGATCTGGAGAGAGAGAGGGGGTATGGAAGAGGAAGACGAAATCCGGGAAGAGGGGGGGAGGGTATGGACATAAAAAAACATTTAAGCAATCAAAAATAATTAATATTTTGATAAAATAACATTGTTGGGGGAGGAGGTAGGAAAACAGGAAAGAGTTTTTTTTAGAGGGGGGGAGGAGGGATTAAATTAATTAGATATGATTTGGAGAGAGAGGAGAGTGAGGAGGAGAGAGAGAGAGAGTGGCTGGGGGAAGAGGAAGAAAAAGATCCAGGGAAGAGAGCAGGGGAAGGGAAAGAGAGAAAAGATCTGGGGAGAAAATGAAGAGCAAGGAAGAGGGAGGGAGAGAAAATGGGAAGAGAGAGAGAGAGCAGTTTGAAATATAGGAAGACATAAGGCAGACTATGGATGGGATGAAGATAGAGAAAAAGGTCAGAAGGTCAGTGAGGGTCATCAAAGGTCAAGGCAAACAGGCTGGCATTATTATGGCAGGAACTTTATTTGCTTTACATCAACTCGATTTGAGTCATTTAAAGCGGAAACCATACATTTTTGCAAAAGATTGCATAAGATTCAGTTGAAAGCAAGTTACTATTTTACCCTTGAAGGGAGTAGGGGTTAATACCTTTCGCAATAGTATTAGTGCATAGTTAGACATAGTAGATATGACAGAATTTTGATGTGGCATAGCTGATTCAATAGTCCATAATGGCGTCCATTAATCGCAGCCCTCTCTCAAGATATGGAGGCATAATTGATGGAAATAAAGAAAAACTGGAGGAATAATAGATGGAGGTAAAATAGATGGAGGTATAATAGATGGAATCGCTCATTTTTTTTTTAAATCAAATCGATTGATTGCCTGCTCTAGTTGGGGACCTATTGCGGTGCATCGAAAGCTTAACATGCTTTCCTGCAGTGACTTAATCCACAATATGTTATAGTCTTCATTGCACTGTAGAGAATCTATTGTTAATTCTATAAAATTATTTTTATATATACTGGCTTGAATTCAAGTTTAAAATACAAAACTCAAGTATCATGCTTCAATTGTGCTCTAAACAGAAACATTCAGTTCGAACGCGATCCTGTCGTATAAAAGAACCTACTGTTGATTTTATGAAATTATTTTTACATAATCGCTTGAATCAAATTTAAACATACAAACTTCAAATATCATGGTTCACTTGTGCTTTAAAAAGGAAGCATTTATTTCGAACGTGTCCCTGTCATATAAAAGAATGCACAGTCGATTTTATAAGGTGGGCCTTTCTGCTTGTGTGGTGATAAAACTTCTCACGTGCACTTGTGATGTTAGGTTGTATAAAAGTGTTAACTTTGGTCAAATTCGGACTGTACTTTCTTTAATCGGATTTTTTTTGAATTATCGATTTTCATTACTCATCAGTCGTATTTCAATATAATACCTATGTAAGAACATCCACAGACAGATCAATAAAATAATCGGCCTAGCTGTTTCTGAGTTTATAGGGAACAAACTCTCTCTCACACACTCACACACACTTGCATAAACACACACACACACACTCACTCGCATAAACAGACACATACACTCACGCACATACTTGTATAAACACACACACTCACACATACACTACTCGCATAAACACACACATACACTCACAAAAACACACACATGCACACACTCGCATAAACACACACACACTCGCATAAACAAACACATACACTCACGCACATACTCGCATAAACACACACACACTCACCCACACACTCGCATAGACACACACGTACACTCACAAACACACACTCACATATACACACACACATACACTCACACACACTCGCATAAACACACACTCACACACACACACATTCGCATAAACAAACACACAAACAAACACACAAACAAACATACTAACACAGCTCCTTTTATACAATAGTAGAGAAATAGATATTTAGCATTTATTGATGGAACATGAAATGAACTTGGCCTTCGGGCCAGGATCAAAGTGTAGTATCCTTCATGACGCAGTTTTTTTTTATTTTTGTTACTGACCAGAGTGTCCCCCTTTTTTGGGGAGCTGGTTTCCCTCCACACTAAAAACCGACCTTATGTCTAACTCTGCCCTCGAGGGGAGGCAATGAAAAAAAAAAAAAAACGAGATTGAGGAAAGTTTTTAAATTTCATTTTTGGCTAGGAGTAAACTCACCATCGTAAAATTGTTGTCTTTTCTGTAAATTGGGGATCATCTAAGTCCATTAAAGCCATAGAATGACTGCGGTATTTTGGCGAGAGTGTCTAGTGTTGGATGAGTCTAAAAAGTAGAGGCAAAGTTGCATGTTCACCGACCTCCAATTTTTTACCCCCGCCTCCCGATTCGGATTTCATGTCTAAGCAGAAAGGAAAAATTTCGACCTGTTATATTTTATTGCGTAAATCATTGTAAAGTTTTTGTTTATGTTAAATAAATTGGTCAGGAGCAAAGTGTAGTAACTGTTCTATTACTGCACTTTATTTTTCTGTCCTTGGTCAGTGAAAGAGAAATTTGTCTAGATGGAGGCAATTTAAATTTTTGCTCTAAGCCAGTGTTGCATTTTGGGCAATTGTTTTTATTTCGCCCTCTATGTTAAAAACTGACCTCGTAACTTAACTCTGCTCTCGTGGGGAGGCAAGTAAATAAGAAGAGTGTCTTCTCAACGGGGTCTGCAAATGCATTTGAGAGCGATAAGAGACGCATAAATACTTCAACTAGTATCTCATTTCACCTTGAGAAAGAGAGAGAGAGAGACACACACACAGAAAAGGAGTAGGAGAAGTAAAACAAAAAAAAGGAACCACAAATAAGGAATCATACCAGCGACCCCCTTTTACATAGTGCTATAAAATGATGGATTTGCACTCCTCCGCTCTGAATATTGTCGACCCTCGAGTTTGGACAATGGGTGTGTTTTGCCCTGAAGCTTGCGAACCTTACGCCCCTCCTGCAAAAAGGCACGTGATTCTAACATAAATGGCGGCCTACAAGTCAGGGAGGAGGTAGACGATGAGGAGGCAGTGGCAGCAGTGGATGTTGGGACATGGTGGGAAGTAGGGGGAGAAGAGGAGGCGGACGTGGATGTCACAGATGTTGAAGTTGTCGTCGACACAGAGTGCAGACAGGGAGCTGGTCCGGTCGACCCCCCAGTCTTACACTGCGTGTTTTGCGACCACCACTGGATATTTTGAACGTTTGAGGCCTGCGTATTTACAGAACCTGTCTGGGTCACGCACTTTGTGCTAGCAGTTGCAAAATTGCCACCGGGAGTAGCTGTAGAAGAGGAAGTGGCAGTAGTGATGGATGCGGTAGTCACGGCAACAGAAGCCAATGCCGTCGTGGTGGTGATGGTAGGAGTAATGGAAGAGGTGGTTGAGAAAGGCGTGGCTGTTGAAAGATGGGTGAGTTTGTGAGATGTCGACGTCAAAGTCGTCGACGTAAGCGGCTTCGATACGCCAACGCTGGAAGAACTTTCTGCTGCCGATGAAGAAGGGCAGTCCGTAGCACCAAATGTGTTTGGAAGTACTTGAGAAGCGGAACAGTGAAGACCAGATTTCTGTTCCGATGGGGCAATTTTCTTCGGAGAGGTATGAAACGGTGTACCTAACATACTCTGACCCACAACCTCAGACATCTTAGTTTGAAGCCCCCCGCCGTCACCTGAAGAGATGGCTGGTGTTGGGCTATCGCCGCGTTGTGTCGTGGCAGTACCGGTTTCTAATTCTTTGACCAGATTTGGGTCAAATTTACCGACAAGGTGGCGAACGGTTTTTCCGTCTCCAAGCGGTAAGTCAACCCCTTCCGGTGGAACAGCCAACATCGATTCATCCATACTTTTAGCTTTTAGAATTCGGACTCTTTCAGGGTCAACATGCGTCACGGTACTTTTGTCGCTTGGGTGAACGTTCTTTGATCCGGAGTCCTTACTGCCGGCAACTGCATGGCACTCGGATTGTCTCTCGATGAAATGGCAAGACAATGGCGAATCACGGGCATTGGACATGGCAGCCCCTTCAAACAGGTGCGACTTGGATGCAGAGAGATCTTTGATGATGTTGGGCAGTGGTTCCTTAGACCTCTGTTCGATGTGCTTCGTCATCTTTGTCACACATCCGGACAAGATGGATGGCTCTTCTGAGGACGACAGCACATTTGCATTGACAGCAGACGCTTGTTCTTTACTAGGTAGGGTAACCGGGGTTGTCTTTGAATGGCACGGATCATGATCCTGGTCCAGATCTGTCTGTGATTTATCGTCAGATCCCTGAAACTCCTGTTTTCTTAAAGCTTTCGGCGTAAGCTGCGCAGTTGTGGTGGTGTTAACGGCGTCGACACCTGCTGGCGTGCTAGCTGTATTTTTCGGACTGACACAGGTTGATGTGGTTTTGCTAGCAGTTGTGCTGGGAATGTTGGCAGTGGATGCGGCAGTGGTAGTTGTTGGAGGTGTAGATGAGGGTGGCATAACTTTCGGGGAAGTTGCCTGAACCCCCAAGGCAGTAGTCAGGGTGGTTTGGTTCGGGCTTTCTGACAGGCCAGCCAGATCTTCCGTTTCTTTGTCGAAGGAGTCTTTTGCCAAGCATTCATAATCTGTAAAAGATGAAAGAAAATTAATTCAATAAAAATGGTGTTCTCAAATATAACAGTCACTGGGCCAGGATTTTATTTTGGAAATGATATGAAAGTAGGTATCACAAACCAGCCTAGAGTTTAGCATGCAAAAATGGGTAAATAAGTGAAAGTTCTTTTAATTTCAACTTGTAATAACTCATTTTTTTTTTTAGGGTATTTTATAAAATTTGGACGTAAACAAAATTTAACCTTTTCTCTTCATGTAACGTAGTCGTCACACGCGTTTTCAGGAGAAAGCATATCCCTTTATAAAAATTGTTATAAAATATTTACTTTATAATGTTAGATATAGAGACGTGCCAATGTACATTTGAAATCCGAGTTGTGCACCCACGCACATTCCAGATGGAATTGATCTACATTTTTGTGTTTCATAAAAATGACTGGAATTGTAATCCATCTATATATATCTATAAAAGTGAACGTGTCTGTGTGCGTGTCTGTGTACATTTCCCTATGAAATAACTCTGTCAATTTTTAGTCTACAGACTCGAAATTTGATATACAGGGTACTGAGCTTTGGGAAAATTGATGTGATCGGTTTTTGGCCAGAAATTTGGCGATTAAGAGGTCAAAGTTCAACGATTTGACCTTTGAGAACTCTACCAAACTCCTCCGACAATTTTGGGTCTACACACTTAAAATTTTAGATATAGGTTTCTTGGACATGGATCTAACTTAATAACTTGATTTGAGCACAAAACAATAAATTTTAAGGGGTAATAATAGGGGTCAAAGTTAAAAAAACTTGACCGCTTTTTTTTTTTGTTCAACATACACTTCCAAACACATGGGCAACACTGGGCTGAAATGCTAGTCATCACAAAAACAAAGAACTGTTTACATTCGAAAGTCAGAAGTTATGAATTGCACAATGCAAAATAAAAAAGAAGAATGTGGTATTTTGATGTTTATAATTCCAGGAATGTCGATTTATCACTATATAAGGGGAAAATAAACGACAGAAAATAGTAGAGAGCAGACTGACAGCAGTGAGCATGATTGACATTTTGACATCTCTCCGTCAGCGAGCCACACACCAACCAACCCCACATAATTAGCATCTCTCATGCTCTCTCTCTCTCTCTCCCTCTATTTGTCAATAAACAAAAAGCTTAATCGTAAATAAAACTTATACTTTGAAATTCATCTGTACTGATTTTAAGAATAGTGACAAAAAATTTTCAATGTGTATATATTATATACATTACATATACATTCAATAACACACATAATAAAATAATAATTAATAATATATGTATTACAATACTTAATAAATAATTAATTATTAATTTTATAATAATATTGAAAAAAAAATTGTTAATTATTTCATGCAGAAACGTTGTTTTGCTTGAAGGGGAAGCCAGATAAAAAAAACCCTTGCTTTTGACGCAGTTTGCAAGCCGCACACGCGCAAACCATCATCATGATCTTCTGCTTTAAAAAGCTAAATTTGTGGCGATATAGCATCCGTATCCTCCTGGCCATATCGATAATGCACTCGTAACGTAAGTTATGCGATTTCACGCCCAGCATGCATCAATTTATTTTCTTCTGCTTACAAAATTTTGCTTTCTGTTTTGCTTCTGGCTGATGGCACCCAAGTCCCGTTTTATTTTCTCTTTTAATGACCGCAATCTCACAAATCAAAAAAAAAAAATTTTATTTATGACCGGGCAACGCCGGGGCATCCTTGCAGCATTTCTATTTTGCTTTTGGTTTCACTTCTGCCTGATGAGTTTTTTCTTTAAACTGAATTTTACCACCGAGCAATGCCAGGTGCCCCTCCCACTCGTTAATCCAGAATATAAATCTCACCAGCGTGCCAGAGGTTTACTTGGCCAAAAATGTGGTGAGACGACAACAACTACGGATGGCAGTGATGGCTGAGAATGCAGTTAGGAGATTCAAAGTTCCTATCCGTCGCGGTTACCACCTGACGAAGGCCAGAGGAATAGTTGGCCGAAACGTTGTGAATAAACAAACCAATAAAAGATGAAAAACAACAACTAATAAAGATGAGAATAATAGTCCGAAATAAAATAAATTAATATATATGATGCTCATCTCAAAAATGAATTCCAATTAAGGAATAATATATATCTCACCAGCCTGTTTAAATGTATGTATGTATGTTTGTATGTCTGCCTAAAATTTTCGACAGAGGCGACAGATTTTCACGAGATCAGTATCGTTTCGAAGCTCGACCCTTCGGACAACAAATATCAAACAATTAGCTAAAAACATTCATTCCTTCAGCCTCAACTGGGCACTTTTCTACAGAGAGGGGGTCAGTTTTTTTCATTTACTAAAATACACACACACCTCCAAACACCCGGGCAATGCCGGGTACCCCCCCCTAGTAATAAATAAATTATAAATAATGATAATAATAATGAAAATGTCAACCCACTTTTCATTGTTCTGCGAACACTACCTCCTGTAATCTCAACTTGTTCAGCACCGTAACGGTAGACCATGATATCCTTAACGTGGCTCTTCTCAGTATAAGACGACAACAGGTGGTCCTCCACACCAGCAGCAGCAGCAGCAGCAGGGTACAAAGGGTGGAGCATTTCCGAGTTGGGCCCCTCGTCGGGAAACAAATCGCCGCAATCCAACGACCCTGACTGCTGATAAAAAAGAAGCTCGGATGAACCAAAATTTCCTGGTGACAAAATCGGGGTGCAAGTCTTCCGTCGTTTCGTCCGTTCTAACCGTGAGCGGTCACTTTCTGATCCCAAGCTCGATGACCTTTGGACAGGGTTCTTTTTTGTTTCTTCATGAAAGAGACCCATAGCAGTCAGTTCATGGCAACTTGACCTACAGGAAAGAAAAAAATAAAAATAAAAGACACAAAACTCAAAGGTAAGCAAGAAATGGCAAAAACACTAGAGGATGACCTCCAATCTGTAGTGGAATGGGGGACAAAAATGGTTGGTCACATTCAATGCTGCCAAGATTAAACTTGTTTCCTTCAATAACTACAAGAAACCTTCTCTATCACCAATAGCAATAGCCAAAGACTCTTTATCCGAAGGTACATCTTTTAAACTCCTCGGCCTAACGTTCACATGAAAAATGAGTTGGACCAATTACATTGAGAGCATTGCCAGGACTGCCGCGAAAAAGGTAGGTTCGCACATTCCAGATGGAATTGATCTACATTTTTGTGTTTCATAAAAATGACTGGAATTGTAATCCATCTATATATATCTATAAAAGTGAACGTGTCTGTGTGCGTGTCTGTGTACATTCCCCTTCATTACCGTTCAGTTTGTTCAGGTATGCTGAAAACGAATATCGCAAGGAAAATTAGCAGAGACAAATAGTTTTGGAGCAAGTTTTATTAATGCGTGTATTGCGAAATGTAAACTAATGGCGACCATGTTTGAACAGGCGGCATATGAAAGGGGCAAAACCTCAGTTTGTTCAGGTATGCTGAAAACGAATATCGCAAGGAAAATTAGCGCAGACAGACGAATAGTTTTCGAAATATTAATGCGTGTATTTTGAAATGTAAATCACTGGCGACCATGTTTGAGCAGGCGGCATATGAAAGGGGCCAACCCTCAGTTTGTTCAGGTAAGCTGAAAACGAATATCGCAAGGAAAATTAGCAGGGACAAATAGTTTTGGAGCTAGTTTTATTAATGCGTGTATTTTGAAATGTAAACGACTGGCGACCATGTTGAACGGGCGGCGTATGAAAGGGGCCAACCCTCAGTTTGTTTAGGTATGCTGAAAACGAATATCGCAAGGAAAATTAGCACAGACAAATAGTTTTCGAGACAGTTTTATTAATGCATGTATTTTGAAATGAAAAGGGGAAACTAGCAAATCAAAGTATTGACATATTTTTTATTTTACAAAGGAATCACTACTTATGAAGGCCCAGAGACCACTCGAGGGTTTAAAGAGTGTACAGTAGTCAATGGGACAATATCACAGTAATCGTTAGAAGTGTAAATTTGGTAAATTGGATTACTTAAGAGGAACAGCTCATCAAGAACTTGTTTGCATTGGAATTGAAGACGACGAAATAAAAATATAAAGTTGAAAGAACTAGCGAAAAATATCATTTTAACGATGCCTTTCAAATCGTAAACTGAGTGTTTACATTTTTTTACATTTTTCGAAGACAATAAAAAGTTTAAAAAAAAAAAAGCAAACCTTTAGAATCCTAAAAAGATCTCCCGGGAGCATTTTTGCAACATGAAAAATATACAAACCAAAATAAAGAGAGGAGGCCACCCTACTCAAAAATATGGTTTATTACATCGCCTAAAAAAAAATAAGAATCGAGGGCTCCAATAATACGATAATTTGGTGGGGAAGTAAATTGTTTTCTTTTTTCTAACTTGGTTTTAAAAAGTTTTTATTGCTAACATTTATTTTCATAAACTCTAACCATTCCTCACAACCCTAATCCGGCCGGTCGGGGAATAAGTTTTTATTTTTTTAAATTTTGTTGAAACCGACAACACACATACGCACGCACGTACACACATACACACACGCACGCACGCACGCACGCACGCACACATAAGCATAACGCTTGTCAGCAAGCTAAAGAAGAGAGAAAGTGGGGGAAGGAGATCGTGTTCTCTGCACTGCACGTGCCGGGGTCAAACAGAAGTTAAATGAAATCGATTACAAATGGCTCCACAAAGTTGTGTCTGAACTTTTTATTCTATGAAACTTAAGAGTAATAAAACGAAATAATCGTGACCCGTGGAAATTCCACGGCGAATATTTCGCATTCAATAGAACAAAACGAAAAAGTAGTGAACAAATAAATATATAAGAAAATGAATGTTAGCAAAGGCAAGATAAGTTACTCTTCTACCTACATAGATCAAGTTTTTATTGTTTTAACTCATTTTAAAACGTTCATTTAACGCAAACAAAAGTAGCGCACAGTTTTAAGTTAGAACAATAAATAAGTGTCTGACATTTTACAGACATCTTGTGAGACTCGATAATCGCTCCAAACTCGAAAATTAAGCAAAATACTGGTAGCAACACATCCAATAAATGTCAGCAAACGTTCGAACATGTTTTCTTTTTCACATTAGCGAAACTCTTATCAGAGCAAAAGCGAAAATGAAAAGCAAACACAAATGAAGAAGTCGGTTTTTATCGTTGAGCATAAAAAAAAGAGTATCTAATCTAATAAACCCCGTGCTATAGGTCAATCTCCAAAGTCTGTCCCATCGCCTCAGTGTTGTATCCCTGTTTACAAGTACTTTAATCGGATGTGCTCTGATGAACCCATAGCACTTATACCAGTGCCCGGAAAACTTGTCCCGGGAAAACTCGTCTCCGGAAAAACCGTACCCGGAAACCTCGTACCGTTCAGTTTGTTCAGGTATGCTGAAAACGAATATCGCAAGGAAAATTAGCAGAGACAAATAGTTTTGGAGCTAGTTTTATTAGTTCGTGTATTTTAAAATGTAAATCCCTGGCGACCATGTTTGAACAGGCGGCATATGAAAGGGGCCAACCCTCAGTTTGTTCAGGTATGCTGAAAACGAATATCGCAAGGAAAATTAGCAGAGAGAAATAGTTTTTGTGCTAGTTTTATTAATGCGTGTATTTTGAAATGTAAATCACTGGCGACCATGTTTAAACAGGCGGCATATGAAAGGGGCCAACCCTCAGTTTGTTCAGGTATGCTGAAAACGAATATCGCGAGGAAAGTTAGCACAGACAAATAGTTTTCAAGACAGTTTTATTAATGCGTGCATTTTGAAATGAAAAGGAAAACTAGCACATCAAAGTATTGAAATATTTTTTGTTTTACAAAGGAATCACTACTTATCAAGGCCCAGAGACCACTCGAGGGTTTAAAGAGTGTGCAGTAGTCAATGGGACAATATCATAGTAATCGTTAGAAGTATAAATTTTTTAAATTGGATTACTTAAGAGGAACGGCTTATCAAGAACTTGTTTACATTGGACTTGAAGACGACGAAATAAAAATATAAAATTTAAAGAACTCGCTAAAAATATTTTAACGATGCCTTTCAACTCGTAAACTGCTTGTTTACATTTGTGTACATTTTTCGAAGATAATAAAAAGTGTAAAAAAAAGTAAACGTTTAGAATCCTAAAAAAATCTCCCGGAAGAATTTTTGCAACATAAAAAATATACAAACCAAAATAAAGAGAGGAGGCAACCCTACTCAAAAATATGGTTTATTACATCGCTTAAAAAAAAGAAGAATCGGGGCCTCCAATAATACGATAATTTGGTGGGGAAGTAAATTGTGTTCTTTTTTCTAACTTGGTTTTAAAAAGTTTTTATTGCTAACATTTATTTTCATAAACTCTAACCACAACTCACAACCCTAATCCGGCCGGTCGGGAAAAAGTTTTTATTTTTTTTAAATTTGTTGAAACCGACGAAATGAATTTTAATGTAAACTTCGTTTGACGTTGGCACGTCGCACGCACGCACGCACAGACACATACACACACATACACACGCACACATAAGCATTCGCTTGTCACCAAGCTAAAGAAGAGAGAAAGTGGGGGAAGGAGAGAAAGGGTCGTGTTCTCTGCTGGGGTCAAACGTAAGTTTAAAAAAATGGCTCGACAAAGTTGTGTCTGAACTTTTTATTCTATGAAACTTAAGATTAATAAAACGAAATAATCGTGACCCGTGGAAATTCCACGGCGAATATTTCGCATTCAATAAGAACAAAACGAAAAAGTAGTGAACAAATAAATATATAAGAAAATGTTGTTTTAACTTATTTTAAAACGTTTATTTAACGCAAACAATAGTAGCGCACAGTTTTAAGTTAGAATAATAAAGAAGTGTCTGATATTTTACAGTCATCTTGTGAGACTCGACAATCGCTCCAAACTCGAAAATTAAGCAAAATACTGGTAGCAACACATCCAATAAATGTCAGCAAACGTTCGAACATGTTTTCTTTTTCACATTAGCGAAACTCTTATTAGAGCAAAAGTTAAAATGAGAAGCAAACACAAATGAAGAAGTCGGTTTTTATCGTTGAGCACAAAAACAAAAACAAAAAGAGTATCTAATCTAATAGGCCTCGTGCTATAGGCCAATCTCTAAAGTCTGTCCCATCGCCTCAGTGTTGTATCCCTGTTTACAAGTACTTTAATGAGATGTGCTCTGATGAATCCATAGCACTTATACCAGTGCCCGGAAAACTTGTCCCGGGAAAACTCGTCTCCGGAAAAACCGTACCCGGAAAACTCGTACTGTTCAGTTTGTTCAGGTATGCTGAAAACGAATATCGCAAGGTAAATTAGCAGAGAAAAATAGTTTTGGAGCTAGTTTTTTTAATGCGTGTATTGTGAAATGTAAATCACTGGCGACCATGTTTGAACAGGCGGCATATGAAATGGGCCAACCCTCAGTTTGTTGAGGTATGCTGAAAACGAATATCGCAAGGAAAATTAGCACAAACAGACAGACTACAAGTTTTGGAACTAGTTTTATTAATGCGTGTATTTTGAAATGTAAATAACTGGCGACCATGTTTTAACAGGCGGCATATGAAAGGGGCCAACCCTCAGTTTGTTCAGGTATGCTGAAAACGAATATCGAAAGGAAAATTAACAGAGAAAGACAGACTACTAGTTTTTGAGCTAGTTTTATTATTACGTGTATTTTTAAATATAAATCACTGGCGAGCATGTTTGAACAGGCGGCATATGAAAGAGGCCAACCCTCAGTTTGTTCAGGTATGCTGAAAACGAATATCGCAAGGAAAATTGGCAGAGACAGACAGACAGACTACTAGTTTTGGAGCTAGTTTTATTAATGCGTGTATTTTGAAATGTAAATCACTGGCGACCATGTTTGAACAGGCGGCATATGAAAGGGGCCAAGCCTCTGTTTGTTTAGGTATGCTGAAAACGAATATCGCAAGGAAAATTAGCAGAGAAAGACAAATAGTTTTCGAGATATTATTGTTTGTATTTTTAAATATAAATGCATAAACACACACATACACACACACTTTCATAAACAAACACACTCGCATAAACATACACATACACAGAAACACACGTACACACAAATACACACCAACACAAATCAACTTTCCGTTAAAAACTGTCATGAGCTGGGGAGGGGTGGGTGGCATAAGTGTCAAGCGAATTTGAAAGTTAACGAAATGGATTTCATTTCAACTTCGTTTGCCAATTCCCCTTTCCTTCGCCCACTCCCCCCCACCTGCCCCCCCTCTCTCTCTCTCTCTCTCTCGCGCGCGCGCGCGCTCTCGCGCGCTTCTCCGTGTCCTTATATATAGACAGACAGAGAGGGAAAAGGGGGGGAGAGACCGAAAGAGACAGAGAATGTGTCTACGCTCTCGTCCACCAACGACGCACACACCCACATACACACACACACTTGCATTAACACACACATACACAGACGCACACACGTCTACATTCACTCTTCAAACTTGTGGGAACATGCCAACCGGATGCTAACGTCTCCAGCATAGAGACAAAATAAAAAAAATCTTCGTTTGCACATGGCTCCACGCATCGCTTCCGTTTGGAAAAAGAAAAATAAGAAACCATAAAAAGAATTATGAACCAATGGCAGAGCTCCCCGCCGAAAATAAAGGCCTGAAATATGACAGCCGCTGGGAGCCGGTTTACGACTATAAAAGGAGGGGACCAGAAAGAAGACGAACAGAAGAAAAGAGATTCGCCCAGCTGTGTCAGTGAACGCACGGACATTCTTCCACCCGACCTCGCTCTCCAGTTAAAAGCCTGATACATATCACCGAAGTAGCACGACTGGCCGCCACTTACCACCCCCGTCGTCTGAAAAGATAACCGCCGCCCTGCCGCTGCTTTATTTTTGCCTATTTCTCTGATGTCAAACAAATTTAAGGTATTTATATTTTCCTCATTTCAAAGTAGACAAGTAGACGACGCATTTATTTAAGGTGTGTAAACTGCACGAGTGTTCAAATGAACGTTGTTACTATGCGCACAGTTCATAAACAAGTCGAATTTCTTTTCAAATTTCGACACTTGTGTAGTTTACACGATTTTCACGTTTAACGTCTTTTTATATTTAATTTTATATTTTATTATACAAAATACTGTTAGAAACCCAGCCAATAAAAATTACCGTGACAATTGTGCAGTTTATAAACCGTGGTGTTCTTGGATAAAATATTTTAAATTTAAATCTAAATTAACGTCTTTTAATTTAATTTGTTAGATGAAAGTATATATATAATATTATTTAAGGGCGGTCGATAAACTGTATAATTACCGTGAGAATGGTGCAGTTTATAAACCGTGGTGTTCTTGGATAAAATATTTTTAATTTAAATCTAAATTAACGTCTTTTAATTTAATTTGTTAGATGAAAGTATATATATAATATTATTTAAGGGCGTTCGATAAACTTTAGAATTACCGTGACAATTGTGCAGTTTATAAACCGTGCTGTTCTTGGATAAAATATTTTTAATTTAAATCTAAATTAACGTCTTTTAATTTAATTTGTTAGATGAAAGTATATATATAATATTATTTAAGGGCGGTCAATAAACTTTAGAATTACCGTGACAATTGTGCAGTTTATAAACCGTGGTGTCCTTGGATAAACTATTTTTAATTTAAATCTAAATTAACGTCTTTTAATTTAATTTGTTAGATGAAAGTATATATATAATATTATTTAAGGGCGTTCGATAAACTGTAGAATTACCGTGACAATTGTGCAGTTTATAGACCGTGCTTTCCTTGTATAAAATTCTGGATGTGTATTTTCCCCCCTAAAGTCCAACCCTATCCTCACCGTGGTAGGGGGGTGTAACGTTGTAGTTTAACAGCTACACGGCTAAATGGGCTCTGGCAAAAAAAAAAAAAAAAATCCAGAAAATGTCGGCATGAGTTTGTTGCGTCCGTCATCTGGTCGTCTTTTTATACGCTTGCATGTGGCGAGCAAAAAGGCGTGAAGGGGGCAGGCTGAAAGGAGAACAATACCCGAAAGATGTAAACCGAACGAAAGAGAAAAATGGGCCTCCCTCCAAGGCCCTGTGTTCTCCCCAGCCTGCTCCCAGTTTCCCCGACTTTGCATGCAACTGGTTTTGAGCTTTTGGAAAGCTCTTTTCTCAGTGTCGGGGTGTTGACTCCACTTCCAAGTTAACAAATAGCTGCAAGTCTGGGTACGGTCCGATTGGTTCCGAAGCTCTTCCGCTGTGAGGTGCGCTTTCGAATCTCCCGAAGGGGGCTACCCTCTAAGCAGGCGACACGTGCTCGTGTTACTATGTAATGCATGCTTGCCTCGACTCGACTAAGGACGACTAGAGTTCGACTAGATTGTGTGCTCACAAGCCGCTTTAAGGCCGCTTTTATTATTCCTACTGTCTACGAACTCCGAAACGGTATGGTAGTGCAATTATATATGACCGTCCTCCAATACGAAATGGTAGTGCAATTATATACGACGGTCCTCCGATATGATAGTAGGAATGCCAGTTTTGTGAGCGATCATCGCCGTCTTATGAACACAAACTAGTGGTATCTTTACGAATCCTGTTGGGTAGAGAGAACACCCCTGTTTTCTCCTCCGCCTGTTATTCTGAGTAGAAACCGCTTTTTAGGAGATGTTCGCAGCAAAGCTTGTTTTTATATAGTGCCCCTCCTTTCGGGAGTTCATCACCTCGCTGCCCAGACGAGAGCTTTCCCCGGTGGAACCTCTTTTTTTTTCTTATTTTTATTTTATTTTCCAGTTTAATGGCGAACGAACAGTCACCAGCAATTGGTCTGCACCGACAGGAAGATGAGTATAGTATCACCCTTTCTTCTTTCTGTTTCGATTTCAGTCTTTGTGATTTGAAAATTTAATTTAACTGTTTCCATTGTTCCAGCTTTCACACAGCAGTAGATTATCAACACTATAAATATCATCTCTTTTTTATAGATTGGAACAAGCAACAAAACCTAGCAGCATCACCGTTCCTGTCTGCCACATGTCTTGTGCAGTTTGAATCAAGTATTTCTTTCTTTGCGTTCAAGCACATCTGGGTACAATCAAACTGTGTATGATGTATGTCTATCTGTTTCTTCCAACATTAGCATCTCAAAGTCTTGGCAGCAATCATTGTCATAGAAGTAGAGTAAGTATTCTTTTTCTTTCCTTCTGTGTGTATATTTTTGTAATTTCAGGTACTCCTCTTGATCATGATGGAATTCTACTATCAGCTATTGTGAGAATTATGTGGATTGGAAAAAACAACTGAATCCAGCAGCATCAGCTATCCTAGCTGCCACATGTTTCCTGTAGTTACAGAAGTCCTCAAGTAAGTGTTTCTTTCTTTGTGTACATGCACATCTGGGTAAAATCAAATTCTAAACTATTAGCTTTATTTAAATGAATGCAGTTCTGCTTGTATTTCTTCTCATCAGCTAACTTATGCAACTGCAAAAAAGAAATAGTAGTACATGTGTGTTTGATCATAGCCAGAAAGTTAAATATATCATTTTCAAAAAATCCATTAGTTATGTTGTCTCTCTTTATTATATAAATCAAAAAAAATTTGTTAATAATTAAAAGAAAAAAAATCATCACAGTAAAAATTATATATATGTAACAAAGAACACAAACAAACATGAAATTGCCATGAGTTTCAGCAAGAAGCAGAAAAGAGAAAAAGTGGAGATAACACCTGGGAAGTAACAGGTAAGAATTTTCTTTATTTCTTTTATTTCTTGTCTCGAATAGCACATAGATTTTTTTCATGTATATATTAAAAAAGAAATAACCCAAGTCCAAAAATTGATGGAAAAACTAAGCATTAAAGTTCAATTAAGCATTAAAAAAATAACTTCTAATAATTATGTGATCTATATACAAATTGTCTCCCTTGAATATATATATATACATATGTATGTATAAATATGTATAAATATATTTATTCAAGGGAGACAATTTATATATTGTCTCCCTTGAATATATCCCAGAGATGTCTCGTGATGCGGAGTTCGAATCGTTCGACTGGTATTAATCGTGACACCCTGCACTGAAGATTCCCTTGAATATATACTAGTATGGGTTCCTGGCGTAGCCCCGGTGTTTGGTGGTGTATGCTCACCCTCCCCCCCACAACCAAAAAAAAAAAGCAAAAAAACGGTTAATTGTTTTTGATTTGCCCCCTATTATGAACCCTTAAAATTGTTTGTTTTGGGTTCAAATCAAGATATTAAGTTAGATCCATGTCCAAGAAAACTATATCTAAAATTTCAAGTGTTTAGCCCCATAATTGTCGGAGGAGTTTTGTAGAGTTCTCAAAGGTCAAATCGTTGAACTTTGACACCTTAATCGACAAATTTCTGTCCAAATACCAATCGCATAGATTTTCCAAAATCTCAGTACCCTGTATATCAAATTTTGAGTCTGTAGACTAAAATTGACAGAGTTATTGCCTAGGGAAATGTACACACACACACAGACATTTTCACTTTTATAGATAGAAAGATATATAATGAGAGACAGAAAGATAACTATATACAATTATTAATGAATTAGTAGAGATAGTTGTTAAATTTTTGGGGATATGTATGGCAATTTAGATGACAAGACTTACTGCTAGAGTGCTCAATGCATTAGTAAAGGTTACTGTTTAGACTTAAAATATATATAGAGAAATTCAAATGGCAGGACTTATATGTAGATCGCTCAATACATCAGTAGAGCAAGGTAATAAGTTTAAAAAATGCATACGTCAATTTAGATAACCACACTGTTTTTGGTATTCATGTGTGAATATGACATAATGTAATATAAATTTTAATAATTTTATTCAAAATGTTATGATTCTCAATAAAAAATACAAAATGTCAATATTGCTCTATGTATGATAAAGCATTGGCATATAATTTTCTTTCAATAATATAAACGTTTGATAATATCAGCTCTTTCTAGTGATGAGCACTTATTTAAAGTGTAATTATTAAGTAAAAATCTAAATAAATGTGTTTATTGCTCTGTCTTACTCATATAACTTTAGTTAAATCTTAATATTTATATCTCTTGTAATAAAATAAACGTTTTATAATATTAGCTCTGTCATGTGTTGAGCACTTACTTCAAGTGTAATTATTAAGCAAAAATCTAAATAAAATGTCTTCATTGCTCTATGTCTTATTAGGCACTCTTATATAACTCTAGTTAAATCTTAATATTTATATCTCTTGTAATAAAATAAACGTTTTATACTATCAGCTCTGTCTAGTGTTAAGCAGTTATTTAAAATGTATTTATTAAGTAAAAATCTAAAAAAAATGTCTTTATTGCTCTATGTCTCATTAAGCACTCTTATATAACTCTAGTTAAACCTTAATGTTTATTTATCCTGTAATAAATAGACGTTTTATAATATCAGCTCTGTCTAGTGTTGAGCACTTATTTAAAATGTAATTATTAAGTAAAAATCTAAATAAAATGTGTTCATTGCTCTATGTCTCATTGAGCACTCTTATATAACTTTGGTTAAATCTTAATATTTATATCTCTTGTAATAAAATAAACGTTTTATAGTATTAGCTGTGTCTAGAGTTGAGCACTTATTTTAAAGTGTATTTATTAAGTAAAAATCTAAATAAAATGTCTTTATTGCTCTATGTTTTATTAAGCAGTCTTATATACCTCTGGTTAAATCTTAATGTTTATTTATCCTGTAATTAATCAATCGTTTTATAATATCAGCTCTGTCTAGAGTTGAGCACTTATTTTAAAGTGTATTTATTAAGTAAAAATCTAAATAAAATGTCTTTATTGCTCTATGTCTCATTAAGCAGTCTTATATAACTCTGGTGAAATCTTAATGATTATTTATCCTGTAATTAATTAATCGTTTTATAATATCAGCTCTGTCTAGAGTTGAGCACTTATTTTAAAGTGTAATTATTAAGTAAAAATCTAAATAAAATGTGTTCATTGCTCTATATCTTATTGAGCACTTTTATATAACTCAAGCTAAATCTTTGTTTATTTATCCTTTAATAAAATAGACGTTTTATAATATCAGCTCTGTCTAGAGTTGAGCACTTATTTTAAAGTGTATTTATTAAGTACAAATCTAAATAAAATGTCTTTATTGCTCTATGTCTCATTGAGCACTCTTATATAACTTTGGTTTAATCTTAATGTTTATATCTCTTGTAATAAAATAAACGTTTTATAGTATTAGCTGTGTCTAGAGTTGAGCACTTATTTTAAAGTGTATTTATTAAGTAAAAATCTAAATAAAACGTCTTTATTGCTCTATGTTTCATTAAGCAGTCTTATATACCTCTGGTTAAATCTTAATGTTTATTTATCCTGTAATTAATTAATCGTTTTATAATATCAGCTCTGTCTAGAGTTGAGCACTTATTTTAAAGTGTATTTATTAAGTAAAAATCTAAATAAAATGTGTTCATTGCTCTATGTCTCATTAAGCAGTCTTATATACCTCTGGTTAAATCTTAATGTTTATTTATCCTGTAATTAATTAATCGTTTTATAATATCAGCTCTGTCTAGAGTTGAGCACTTATTTTAAAGTGTATTTATTAAGTAAAAATCTAAATTAAATGTCTTTATTGCTCTATGTCTCATTAAGCAGTCTTATATACCTCTGGTTAAATCTTAATGATTATTTATCCTGTAATTAATTAATCGTTTTATAATATCAGCTCTGTCTAGAGTTGAGCACTTATTTTAAAGTGTATTTATTAAGTAAAAATCTAAATAAAATGTCTTTATTTCTCTGTCTCATTAAGCAGTCTTATATAACTCAAGCTAAATCTTTGTTTATTTATCCTTTAATAAAATAGACGTCTTATAATATCAGCTCTGTCTAGAGTTGAGCACTTATTTTAAAGTGTATTTATTAAGTAAAAATCTAAATAAAATGTCTTTATTGCTCTATGTCTCATTGAGCACTCTTATATAACTTTGGTTTAATCTTAATGTTTATATCTCTTGTAATAAAATAAACGTTTTATAGTATTAGCTGTGTCTAGAGTTGAGCACTTATTTTAAAGTGTATTTATTAAGTAAAAATCTAAATAAAATGTCTTTATTGCTCCATGTTTCATTAAGCAGTCTTATATACCTCTGGTTAAATCTTAATGTTTATTTATCCTGTAATTAATTAATCGTTTTATAATATCAGCTTTGTCTAGAGTTGAGCACTTATTTTAAAGTGTATTTATTAAGTAAAAATCTAAATAAAATGTCTTTATTGCTCTATGTCTCATTAAGCAGTCTTATATACCTCTGGTTAAATCTTAATGATTATTTATCCTGTAAAAAATTAATCGTTTTATAATATCAGCAAGTTAAATCTTTGTTTATTTATCTTTTAATAAAATAGAAGTTTTATAATATCAGCTCTGTCTAGAGTTGAGCACTTATTTCAAGTGTAATTATTAAGTAAAAATCTAAATAAAATGTCTTTATTGCTCTATGTCTCATAGAGCACTCTTATATAACTCTGGTTAAATCTTAATGCTTATTTATCCTGTAATAAAATAGACGTTTTATAATATCAGCTCGGCCTAGTGTTGAGCACTTATTTAAAATGTAATTAATCAGTAAAAATGTAAATAAAATGGCTTTATTGCTCTATGTCTCATTGAGCACTCTTATATAACTTTGGTTTAATCTTAATGTTTATTTATCCTGTAATAAATAGACGTTTTATAATATCAGCTCCGTCTAGTATTGAGCACTTATTTTAAAGTGTATTTATTAAGTAAAAATCTAAATAAAATGTCTTTATTGCTCTATGTCTCATTGAGCACTCTTATATAACTTTGGTTAAATCTTAATATTTATATCTCTTGTAATAAAATAAACGTTTTATAGTATTAGCTGTGTCTAGAGTTGAGCACTTATTTTAAAGTGTATTTATTAAGTAAAAATCTAAATAAAATGTCTTTATTGCTCTATGTTTCATTAAGCAGTCTTATATACCTCTGGTTAAATCTTAATGTTTATTTATCCTGTAATTAATTAATCGTTTTATAATATCAGCTCTGTCTAGAGTTGAGCACTTATTTTAAAGTGTATTTATTAAGTACAAATCTAAATAAAATGTCTTTATTGCTCTATGTCTCATTAAGCAGTCTTATATAACTTTGGTTTAATCTTAATGATTATTTATCCTGTAAAAAATTAATCGTTTTATAATATCAGCAAGTTAAATCTTTGTTTATTTATCTTTTAATAAAATAGAAGTTTTATAATATCAGCTCTGTCTAGTTTTGAGCACTTATTTAAAATGTAATTAATCAGTAAAAATGTAAATAAAATGGCTTTATTGCTCTATGTCTCATTGAGCACTCTTATATAACTTTGGTTTAATCTTAATGTTTATTTATCCTGTAATAAATAGACGTTTATAATATCAGCTCCGTCTAGTATTGAGCACTTATTTAATATGTAATTATTAAGTAAAAATCTAAATAAAATGTCTTTATTGCTCTATGTCTCATTGAGCACTCTTATATAACTCTGGTTAAATCTTAATGCTTATTTATCCTGTAATAAAATAGACGTTTTATAATATCAGCTCTGCCTAGTGTTGAGCACTTATTTAAAATGTAATTATTAAGTAAAAATCTAAATAAAATGTCTTTATTGCTCTATGTCTTATTGAGCACTCTTATATAACTCTGGTTAAATCTTAATGTTTATTTAGCCTGTAATAAAATAAACGTTTTATAATATCAGCTCTGTCTAGTGTTGAGCACTTATTTAAAGTGTAATTATTAAGTAAAAATCTAAATAAAATGTCTTTATTGCTCTGTCTTATTGAGCACTCTTATATAACTCTGGTTAAATCTTAATGTTTATTTAGCCTGTAATAAAATAAACGTTTTATAATATCAGCTCTGTCTTGAGCACATTTGTAAAATGTAATTATTAAGTAAAAATCTTAATAAATGTATTTATTGCTCTGTCTCATTGAGCACTCTTAATTAACTCTGATAAATCTTAATATTTATATCTCTTGTAATAAAATAAACGTTTTATAATATCAGCTCTGTCTAGTGTTGAGCACTTATTTAGAGTGTAATTATTAACTAAAAATCTAAATAAAATGTCTTTATTGCTCTATATCTCATTGAGCACTCTTATATAACTCTGGTTCAATATTAATGTGTATTTATCCTGTAATAAAATAAACGTTTTATAATATCAGCTCTGGCTAGTTTTGAGCACTATTTCAAGTGTAATTATTCAGTAAAAATCTAAATAAATTATATAATGCTCGTTCTTAGATATTTGAATAAAAGTAACCTGTTATAATATCAGCTCTTTTTTCGAAGCTTTGTATTTAGTTTTGAAAACATTTGTCATTTATAGCAGAGAAATTTCCTTTAAGAGTGCTCAATGTATGAGTTAATTTTTGGAGTTATTTGAAAAATACAAATTTCTGTTATGCGATCAAAAATTTTCTTTGAGACTGCAAAATAGATAAGTACAGCTCTGTAGTGAGTTTTAAAATTGTGTATTGCGAGTATGCTGGAAAAGTAATTACCAGAGTGCTTAATACTGTGGTAGAGTTCTGTGGAAAGATTTGAAAGAATTTTTCTCATTTGTGCTAGACAAATTTACTTTGAGTAAAGCTCTTTCGTACGTTTAAACAATATATATATATATATATATATATATATATATATATATATATATATATATACATACATACATATATATATGCCAATGATGCTTGCATGTGCTCCATAGTTTAATATAGCTGTGTAGTAAATTTAACAATTGTGTTGTTTAATTATGCAAGACGATTTTACTTTAAGAGTGCTCAATGCATTTATAGAGCTTTGTAGTAAGATTTGGAAACATTTTGGCAATTATTTTAGACAAATCTACTTCCAGAGTGCTTAATATATTAGTAGAGCTAAATAAAACATTTGAGAAACAGATATGGCATTTCAACTGCATAAATTTATTTTTACAGAGTTCAATACATTAGTAGAGCTAAATATAGACTTTCAAAAAATATGTATGGCAATTCAGCTACACGAATATACTTTGAGAGTGCTCAATACATTAGTAGACGAAAGCATAAAATTCAGAAAACATGAAGAACTCTGCAGTATGTTTTAAAAACCTAAATGTCAATACGTAAGTATAGATATACTGTAAGTTTTTAATATATATATATATATGACAAGTATTTGAAACAAGCTTCCTATTTGAGTGCCTAATATATTTGATAGCTCTATGGTAACTTTAAAAAACATATTTCCAAATTATGTTAGACAAATTGTCTTTGAGAGTGCTCATTTTTAAGTAGAGCTCTGTAGAAAATTTTTGAGACATGTTCAGCAATTTAAGTTCATATCAGTTAATAAATAGAGCTATATAGTGAGTTTTGCAAGCTTATATGTCACTTATCCTAGACAAGTTAACTCTTGTAGCTGTGCAATACATAAGTAGAGTTCTGCATTAGTTTTGGGGGTATGGTTCTCACTTTATTAGGGCAATAACTTGGACACATTATACTCTGGACAAATCCATTGAGGACAACCAAAGGTACCCTGTTTTTTTTCCACTCTGTTGAATAAGACTCATCCGTCTTGGTTCATTCTTGGGACATTAAAACAAAAAAGGTGAAGAATTAAAAAAAAAAACGAATGCAAAAATGTAAATGTCTTTGCAAGTCATTCATTTTCATAACACAAAAATATCTGTAAGAAATTGATAAAAGAATGCACAAACAATAAAATACAACTTTGCTGTCTTGGAATCTAAAATCAGTAGAAACTTCCCCTACTGAAATTCCCGCACACCTCAAAAAAAAAAAAAGAATCCTTCCTAATGCAATACTTTTCAAGCAATTACAGTGTCAGACTTGGTACTGCAATGACTCTGTAAACTGAAAAAATATGTATAAAAAAAAATTGTTAAGCAAAATTGATTCATGTTAACACCTCTCCCAACACCACAGATTAACTACAAAAATACTTGATAAAGCAAAACCCAATTACAAATGTGTATGAAAAAAATCAAAATAAAAAAAATCAAAAAAATCAACTAAGCAATGGATCATGATTTTCTGGTGTTTGATGGAATGTGAGTAGGCATACAGCCTGGATAATTTTCAAAGGTAAGTGATGATATTCATTATTATTGTCTTTTTGGATTAGTTAGATATATCTCATAACTATAATTGTTTTATGTATATATTTATATGTCTAGATGTTATGTGTGCTATTTGTATGTTCCCTTTAGAAAAGAAAATCTACAAGTGTATTCTGATGTAAAATTAACCAGTAAAACCAATGCTTGTATTTCTGATACACCAACTATTTCTTATTAGCATATAAGTTGAATCATGAAATTTATCTCCCTTGCCTGTCTCTCTTTATACCTCTGTATTTATCTAGATCTGTCTATCTCTCTCTTCTTATTCTTTATCCCTATTAGCCGTCTTGCCAACCCCTATGTGCGAACTTATAAATGTCAACATGTCTAGATTGATAAGCTTCTCATTTACCGGTACCTAACTCCCGTTTTGAAGTTAGAGGTTTTAACTTGAATACACGTTGATCTGTCAAGGTAACAGTAGGCATCGATCGGGCACTTCCAGACGCCAACCTACACGGTGCAGAGAAAGAACAGAAAAAAAACTAAGTCCCGATGTGCCTAGCAGATCAGAAGGCATTTTGCTACGCCTACATGCACCCAACATGGAAGTAGGCGTCGATCGGGCACTTCCAGACACTTACTTACACTGTTTTGATCTTGGAAATTTTCAATTGTATACACGTTGACTTGTCTTGGTCTATAGGATTCTCATTTACCTATACCTACGTCCCCTCTTGTTTGGACTTAGAAATTTTAATTGGATACACGTTGACTTGACTTAGTCTATAGGATTCTCATCTACCTATACCAACGTCCCCTCTTGTTGGGACTTAGAAATTTTAATTGGATACACGTTGACTTGACTTAGTCTATAGGATTCTCATCTACCTATACCAACGTCCCCTCTTGTTTAGACTTAGAAATTTTCAAATGATTACAATCTGAGATGCCTTGGTCTATAGGATTCTCATCTACCTATACCTACATCCCCTCTAGTTTGGACTTAGAAATTTTCAATTGAATACACGTTGACTTGCCTTGGTCTATAGGATTCTCATTTACCTATACCTACGTCCCCTCTTGTTTGGACTTAGAAATTTTCAATTGAATACACGTTGAGATGACTTGGTCTATAGGATTCTCATTTACCTATACCTTCGTCCCCTCTTGTTTGGACTTAGAAATTTTCAATTGAATACACGTTGAAATGACTTGGTCTACAGGATTCTCATTTACCTATACCTTCGTCCCCTCTTGTTTGGACTTAGAAATTTTCAATTGAATACACGTTGAAATGACTTGGTCTATAGGATTCTCATTTACCTATACCTACGTCCCCTCTTGTTTGGACGTAGAAATTTTCAATTGATTACACGTTGAAATAACTTGGTCTATAGGATTCTCATTTACCTATACCTTCGTCCCCTCTTGTTTGGACGTAGAAATTTTCAATTGAATACACGTTGAGATGACTTGGTCTATAGGATTCTCATTTACCTATACCTACGTTCCCTCTTGTTTTGACTTAGAAATTTTCAATTGAATACACGTTGAGATGACTTGGTCTATAGGATTCTCATTTACCTATACCTTCGTCCCCTCTTGTTTTGACTTAGAAATTTTCAATTGAATACACGTTGAGATGACTTGGTCTATAGGATTCTCATTTACCTATACCTACGTTCCCTCTTGTTCTGACTTGGAAATTTTCAATTGAATACACGTTGAGATGACTTGGTCTATAGGATTCTCATTTACCTATACCTACGTCCCTCTTGTTTGGACTTAGAAATTTTCAATTGAATACACGTTGACTTTCCTTGGTCTATAGGATTCTCATTTACCTATACCTACGTCCCTCTTGTTTGGACTTAGAAATTTTCAATTGAATACACGTTGACTTTCCTTGGTCTATAGGATTCTCATTTACCTATACCTACGTTCCCTCTTGTTTTGACTTAGAAATTTTCAATTGAATACACGTTGAGATGACTTGGTCTATAGGATTCTCATTTACCTATACCTACGTTCCCTCTTGTTTTGACTTAGAAATTTTCAATTGAATACACGTTGATATGCCTTGGTCTATAGGATTCTCATTTACCTATACCTACGTTCCCTCTTGTTCTGACTTGGAAATTTTCAATTGAATACACGTTGAGATGACTTGGTCTATAGGATTCTCATTTACCTATACCTTCGTCCCCTCTTGTTTGGACTTAAAAATTTTCAATTGAATACACGTTGAGATGACTTGGTCTATAGGATTCTCATTTACCTATACCTTCGTCCCCTCTTGTTTTGACTTAGAAATTTTCAATTGAATACACGTTGAGATGACTTGGTCTATAGGATTCTCATTTACCTATACCTACGTTCCCTCTTGTTCTGACTTGGAAATTTTCAATTGAATACACGTTGAGATGACTTGGTCTATAGGATTCTCATTTACCTATACCTTCGTCCCCTCTTGTTTGGACTTAAAAATTTTCAATTGAATACACGTTGAGATGACTTGGTCTATAGGATTCTCATTTACCTATACCTGCGTCCCCTCTTGTTTGGACTTAGAAATTTTCAATTGAATACACGCTGAGATGACTTGGTCTATAGGATTCTCATTTACCTATACATACGTCCCCTCTTGTTTGGACTTAGAAATTTTCAATTGAATACACGTTGAGATGACTTGGTCTATAGGATTCTCATTTACCTATACCTGCGTCCCCTCTTGTTTGGACTTAGAAATTTTCAATTGAATACACGTTGAGATGACTTGGTCTATAGGATTCTCATTTACCTATACCTACGTCCCCTCTTGTTTTGACTTAGAAATTTTCAATTGAATACACGTTGAGATGACTTGGTCTATAGGATTCTCATTTACCTATACCAACGTCCCCTCTTGTTTGGACTTAGAAATTTTCAATTGAATACACGTTGAGATGACTTGGTCTATAGGATTCTCATTTACCTATACCTTCATCCCCTCTTGTTTGGACTTAGAAATTTTCAATTGAATACATGTTGAGATGACTTGGTCTATAGGATTCTCATTTACCTATACCTACGTCCCCTCTTGTTTGGACTTAGAAATTTTCAATTGATTACACGTTGAAATGACTTGGTCTATAGGATTCTCATTTACCTATACCTTCATCCCCTCTTGTTTGGACTTAGAAATTTTCAATTGAATACACGCTGAGATGACTTGGTCTATAGGATTCTCATTTACCTATACTCACGTCCTCTCTTGTTTGGACTTAGAAATTTTCAATTGAATACACGTTGAGATGACTTGGTCTATAGGATTCTCATTTACCTATACCTTCGTCCCCTCTTGTTTGGACTTAGAAATTTTCAATTGAATACACGTTGAAATGACTTGGTCTATAGGATTCTCATTTACCTATACCTTCATCCCCTCTTTTTTGGATTTAGAAATTTTCAATTGAATACACGTTGACTTGTCTTGGCCTTATCATCCCCTCCTCACCCCTATGCCAGAATGTTCGACCACCTTATATTCTTTAATGGAACTTTTTTCAAATTGAAAATGTCTGGTTATTTTTAACTCGTTTGAAAAGCTGGTTAAGAAGTAATACCTGTAGGATTATGTATTAACTTTAGCTCGAAGTAATGCATACTTTAAAAGAAAAAAAAATTAATTTACCACAAATCAGATGAGGTATTGTTTGAATCCTTCCCCGGCATCTATAATAGCCACGATAAAGTCTTGTTAAGTGGTAAGGGCCATCTAGAGGCGAGAGCAGGGTGTAGAGACGGCTCGTCTGTTAAGATGTGGTTGTTCAGTGACGCGTGGTATAGGCACGGCTTGTCTGATCGTGACGTTGTGGAAATGACGCGTTATACCCGCAGATGTTAAAAATCCCCTTTTCTTTGCGCTCGAGATGACAAAAGCTTCCGTTTCTCGTATCAGGGCAAGATTTCATCTTGTAACATACATCAAAACAACAATGATATAAATGTGGGTGTGCCACAGGGGTCAATCCTTGGCCCTTTATTATTCCTGATTTTCATAAACGACTTCCCTGATAAAATTGTCTCTGAGATGGGTATATTTGCTGATGACACTATGCTCTATAACAGACTCAAAGGAAAATAAATGAAGACATATCTAAGGAAATTGCTAAAAACTCTCGAGGACGCATAGTAGCATGTCTGTAGTAGAATGGGGCCAAAACTGGATGGTAATGTTTAATGCCGGCAAGATTAAGCTTATTTCTTTTAATGGGGCCGTAACTGGTTGGTAATGTTTAATGCTGCCAAGACTAAGCTCATTTCGTTTAATAATTACAAGAAACTTTCTCAAATACTGAATGCCATGACTAATGATAAACTAGTATTTCCCTCAAGATTCTAGGGTTAACATTCACAGACCAGAAAGAAAGAGGTTGTCATGACCAAGATGGACATCAAGACTGTTCCTCATATTATTGTCATTATTTCTCCCCAAGCAACACCTATCTACAACTCTCACTGGCTAGGTTTCACTTCTGCGTGCTCATGTTCAATAGAATCTTCCCTTGGTGAACAATGGTAACACTCTGCTGGTTTGTAATGACTGTGCTCCACTGATATCATCAGAAAAAAAAACTTCATCATTCAAAAATATTTTCTCCAATCTATTGTTCCCCCTCGCCAAACTTTCACAAGAAACACCCGTCCAGCAGAAAACACTATCACTAATTTCCCCCCCCCCACTGTTTATCTGTGCCTAAACCTAAACGTAGATTCCATGAGCAAAGCTTCTTTCTTAAAACTACACGCCTGTGGAATGGTCTTCCGTTTTTCTGCTTTCCAGCTGACTACAATATGGTTGTCTTCAAGTTTAATGTAAACAAGTTTTTGAGGAGCCGTTCCATATAAGTAAACAAATTTACCGAATCTCCATTGCTAATGGTTACTATATTGTCTAATGCACCTTTGGCAGTCGGACTGACGTATACCCACAATTTGTTGTCTCTGCTTTTGTATTCAATGTATTTTGTGTCTTTCTTCCAAACCCTTACACGACCACTGCAACAACCTCAATAGCTTCGCCATCCAGATATACTTTATTGGCTTCATGAGACAAAATGCACCAAACATTGATGCTTTTTGTTTTTCTATTTCCTTTTGAAAAACTTCATCATGTTCTGCAAAACCAAAAACAAATACAACCCACCTTTTCCCTCTTCCTAATTCCCCTTTCTGTCTCCCCCCATCCCACTTCCTGACTGGTTTCCTAACTTAAAATGTACCAAACATTAATACTGTAACACTTTTCCCTTGTGGGAATTAAAATGCAGACACAAGACTGAACCCTTAAGCTTACTGTAAACTGTTTTTGACTCCTGGTGGGGGCATGAGACCAATGAATTCGCCAATCATTTTTATAACCACCGGCTGTGCTAAACCAACCAATGAAATCTTCCAAAGTTAATATAAAAATTGTCGAATTTTGGATTCAGTCAGTTCGCCGTTAACTACATCACGGACTGCATTTGATTCTTGGCCGCCATCTTGGTTACTGCCAATTACACTCAGGATCTGATCTGAACTATGCCGCCATCTTTGTTCAACATAATATCTCAACACTTAACAGTAACACTAATTATCTTTATTGTCTGCACGCTTGTGGAATTGTCTTCCATTTTCCTGCTTTCCAGCTGGCTACACTGTGGTTGTCTTCAAGTCTAACGTAAACAAGTTTTTGATGAGTCATTCCATACGAGTTAACAAATTTACCGAATTTCCATTACTAACGATTACTATATTGTCCAATTTCTACTGTACACTCTTTAACCCTTATCCTCGAGTGGCCTCTTGGCCTTCATAAGTGGTGATGCCTGTGTAAAAAAAAAACCCCAAAAACTGTATTTCTCGTGGTTAACGGTGGCTCTGCGGGTTTGTTCCTTGCTAACGGAGTCAGAAACGGCTTCGTTGCTGGGTTCGAATCTCTCGAGCTGCAGTGATAGTGACACCCTGCACTGATAATTCCAGAAAGGATGAAACACTAGTGTCCATAGGTATTTAAAAAAATAATTATGGTGATAATTATATATATATATATATATATATATATATATATATATATATATATATGAGAGAGAGAGAGAGAGAGAGAGAAATAGATATATATATATATATAGAGAGAGAGAGAAATAGATATATATATATATATAGAGAGAGAGAGAAATAGATATATATATATAGAGAGAGAGAGAGAGAAATAGATATATATATAGAGAGAGAGAGAGAAATAGATATATATATATAGAGAGAGAGAGAAATAGATATATATATATAGAGAGAGAGAGAGAAATAGATATATATATATATATAGAGAGAGAGAGAGAGAAATATATATATATATATAGAGAGAGAGAGAGAAATAGATATATATATATAGAGAGAGAGAGAGAGAGAGAAATAGATATATATATATATATATATAGAGAGAGAGAGAAATAGAAAGGAACAAACCAAGTTATGTGTTCATCAACAGTTGCCATATTGTCCAATTTCTACTGTACACTCTTGAACCCTTATCCTCGAGTGGCCTCTTGGCCTTGATAAGTGGTGATGCCTATGTAAAAAAAAAATTGGATACGTCACTTCCATTCTTTATCTTGATCGCTGGACATTGAACAAGACGCCCGCACATCCCACAGCTCTGCACCTTATGCTAGACAATGCATCACAAGAACTCCTACACGCATCATCTACCAGCACACACGCACTGCACATGCTCATTTTTTTCCTCTAAATAAATCTATATATTTACGAATCTCATAAATCGGTGACTTTCTGTGTATCATTACTTCTACATACGGCATAATCACGTTGACACACCGATTCCCGCTGGATCACCGAAGTTAAGCAACGTTGAACCTGGTCAGTACTAAATGGGTGACAATTTGGGACTTTCAGTGGATGCAACATGAATGCTATTTCCAAAATAACTGACTGCAACAAGAAAACTATTTCCAAAATAACTGAATGCAACATGAATAGTATAAAAAAAAACTGACTGCAACAAGAAAACTATTTCCAAAATAACTGAATGCAACATGAATAGTATAAAAAAAAAACTGACTGCAACAAGAAAACTATTTCCAAAATAACTGAATGCAACATGAATAGTATAAAAAAAAAAATGAATGCAACAAGAAAACTATTTCCAAAATAACTGAATGCAACATGAATAGTATATAAAAAAAACTGACTGCAACAAGAAAACTATTTCCAAAATAACTGGATGCAACATGAATACTATTTCCGAAATAACTGGATTCAGCATTAAATAACTCAAAAAGTGTTGATATGCCGTAAACAGATATACTTTATCCACATCTCAATTATGATTTGATTCCATTGTCTTGCACTTCTTGTACATAAATTCATTATTCTTTCTCAATATATGATTGCCTACATCACAAGATCTCCAGCTACACTATAACTGGAAATGTTTTCCCAATTAGTAAATCATTTCTCTCTGATATGCTCATAAAAGTAGTGGTGGATGGGCACAAAGTCCCTCAAGGGTCCATCCTGGGCCCAACTCTCTTCCTCATCTACATCAATGATCTGCCAAAACACATACTTAGATCATTCGTTGGCATCTATGCTGATAAAACTACGATCTAAAGGCTGATAAAACTACGATCTAAAGGCCGTAAATGAGAAAGTTCTCTCTGATTCTCTCTCCTCTGACCTTGAGTGCGTGCTGCAGTGGGGGAAGAGGTGGCTGGCTACTTTTAATGCATCTAATACCAAGCTTCTTTCTTTACATCATCAACGCTCTGATCCCCATCTGGCATCAATTGAAATGGATGTCTCTCGTCTTGGGGAGGCTTCATGTTTTGACAAGCTTCTGGGCTTGACCTTTACTCCTGATCTTAAATGGAGCACATACATCAAATCTGTTGCCAAGGTCTCTGGGAAAAGTAGATATCTCACTACTGATGCAATTCTCTATGTAAAAGCCAAGTACGACTAAGGATGGAGTACTGCTGCCACATCTGGGAAGGAACTGCTAAAAACAGCTTATCCTACCTTGACAGAGTTCAAAATAGACTTCATATCTTAGTGGGGGATGCCCTTTTCTCTTCCCTGCAACCTCTCTCCCACAGAAGAAATGTTTCAAGCTCGTCTGAGCTTCAATCTCTGGTCCCCCCCCATCGCCAATCTTTCGCAAAAAACACCCATCTAGCTGAAACCACTGGCAATAATTTTCCCCACTCTTTAACTGTGCCAAAATCCAAACGTAGATTCCACGAACAAAGCTTCTTTCTCAGAAGTGCCCGCCTGTGGAACTCTGTTCCGTTTGCCTGTTTCCCACCTGACTACAACTTGGATGTCTTCAAGTCCAACATAAACAAATTCCTGATGAACCGCCCCTTAAGTAATCCAATTCATCAAATCTCCATTACTAACGATAACTACAATATTATCCCGTTGATTACTGTACACGTAATAATCCTTATCCTCGAGTGGCCTCCAGGCCTGGATAAGTGGTGACTCCTATGTGAAAAAAGAGAGGGTAATTCTTGTGTGCCCAAATGCTTCTAAGTACCACAAAAACATTGATTTTTTCTTTTCTTTTTTTTTACTCTTTCACTCCAAACGAACGATGTTGCCACTTGGAATGTAACATTACTATTTGGGATCGTGTCTAACGGGGGACTGCGGAGAGTCGAACAGCGAGATGTTTGTTCACATTACATTTAAATATCTGCAGATTAATGCAGTCAGGGAAGCAGGAAACAAGGAAAAAATTCCAAAGTCTAACAGTTAAACGGAAGAAGGAAGAGTAGAATGCTTTCCGGCATCTAGGGACATCAATAATGAAGGGGTGAGATTTTGCTTATTGTCGACTCTTTCTACTACAACCATTGATCACCACACATTCAAAGAAAAACAAAGACTTTTATTTAACTTCAATCATTGTAATACGTTTTATTGCGTGTGTGTGTGTATATATAAATATATATATATATACATGTATTTTTTTTTGTTTGTTGTTGTTGATTTATAAAGTTCATTTTAATATTTTTGTTGACTGTTTTTTGTTTCATTTTTTATTTTTTATCCAAAGCATATACCAATTTTTTTTCAGCAGACTTGAAGCATTTTACTGAGAAATTAGAAAAAAATAAAAAATAAATTAAAAAAAATAATAATAATAAAAATGTTTGGAACCACAATTAATTTTTTTTCCCCTTATAGAAAAAAAATACATTTTTCTCTTTTATTTTCACTTTAAAAGACTGTGTGGGGTTATTTTGAGAGGTGGGGGAGGGAAATATTTATATATAAATTTTTTTTTTTCCATTAAAAAAATTATTTTTTTCACTTTAATTAATTTATTTATATTTTTTTTGGTTTTTTATTTCGTCCATTTTTCTTTTTTTAAATTTGGAATGGGTTGTGGTTGAGGATGTTTTAAAAAAATCATATATAAACATTAAAAAAAATGAAAACATTGTCTTTTTATTCTTAAAAAAATTGGGATTGTATGTTTTTTTACTTCATTTCAAAGCATATAGTTTTCTGGTTTTTTTTTTGTTTTTTTTTCAAATCTTTCTAAAATTTGTTGAACTTTTGGAGGAGGTCATCATTTCCGTCATAAATTAAATAACGCTGTAAAACGGGAGGATGAGAGGTCAACTCGTTAAAACAAACAAAAAAACGACAAAACATCTACAAGAATGAAGGTAAAATGTTTAGAGAAAGAACACAGAAAGAAGGATCAAATATGTCACTGAATTGCATGAGCCGTAAAAAAAAAACAAAAAAAAACCTTATCCCCAAGTAGCCTCCGGGCCTTGATAATGGTGACTTCCATGTAAAAAAAAATGGAAGAATCTAGGATCATTTAACAAAGGAAAGGAAAATTGATGAATTAATAATGCCCAAATTTTCTTAATCTAATTCCTAAAACTTCTTATATCATTCTCCATTTTTTTTTTCAAACTGCATCTCCACCGAAACACAAGGTCACAGAGTGGCACTAGGCAGATCAAATGATTACATTTTTTTTATGGATCATTCTTTTCTGAGCCTATTAAAATAGCTGCCACTTGGCAGGCGTAAGTCGACTTAAAGTGTTCTTGTACGCATGCGCAAATATACATTTTTACGTTAAAGTTGGTTCTTTTTTAACTGTCTCATATCTGTCTTATTTAAGATCATATGCGTTTTGTTTATTTATCGCGGACTATTTTCCTCGTCTTTATTAGTTGTTGTTTCGTGACGTTTTCGCCAACTATTCCTCTGGCCTTTGTCAAGTGGTTACCGCGACGGGATAGGAACTCCGTATCTCCTAACTGCATTCTCAGCAATTACTGCCTTCCATAGTTGTCGTCTAAAAAATAAATCATTAAATAATACTCATCTTAATAAGCATTCCAATTAATTAAATTATATAAACGTTTTATAGTGTGTAAAAACACCAAAAACTTTTCCAGATAGGTAGAAGAGTAACTTATCTTACATAACATTTGTTATATTTTTTACCACCTTTTTTAATCTCTGTGGATTGTAAAACAAACCCTGCTGTTTCTATTTTTATTACTACTAATCTTATATATGGCATAATCACGTTGACACACCGGTTCTCGCCAGATCACAGAGGTTAAGCAACATTGAACCTAGCCAGTACGAGATGGGTGACCATTTGGGAATTCTAGGCACTGTGTGTGCTTTCCGCTTGTCTCGGCATTTGTATCCAGTTGTCCTGAACCTCCACTTGCCACTGGTATTCAACAATGTCGACTCAGAGGAGGTGGGGCTGGAGATTGCGCAACTCTTGCCACAAAAATTTCATGTGCAGGCACCCTTACCATGGGTATCCTTAGTCTGTCAAGACTGAAGGAAGCCTTGTAATACTAATCGTAATTAGTCTGTCTAGAAATGTAATCGATTAACTAAAATAATATGAGAGTTCAATAGAAACGTTGTTTTAATTTGAATAAAATATGCACGGCTCTATACAGACTTCTTTCTCCATGTGAATTTTATTCTATTCAAATTAAAACAACGTTTCTATTGAACTCTCATTCTTGACGTTATTCTTACGTTACCTTCAAACATTTCAAAATACCACCGCCAGATACAATGCAAGGCTCTAAATTTACAGCATGGCAAGGAAGAAGAAAAGGAAAATAAGAAAAAAAAACAGAAGATGGAGTATACCTCTGAAAAATATTTGTGATGAATTTCAAACAAGTAAAATATTTGTTTAATTTCCTAATATTACATTATGATTTGGCTTTCAAGCGCACTTGATGCGTATTTTATTTTATATAAATAATATATTAACTTTAACCATTTATTTGATATTATTTGATTCAAGGATGGAAAAAATTCACCAGATAAAAGTATATATACCGTACTTTGTGGTAATTGCATCAAGTCCAGGGTAATTGCACCAAAGTGCTCTTTTGGCAACCACGCATATAAAGAGGACTTCTTTTTTTTAGTTGATGCAATTACCCCAAAGTAGGGTATACATTTTTTATTAAATGATTAATAATTGGCAAAAAAATATAGAAACAGTTTTAAACGATTTTTATTAATCGTCTGTGATTTCTTTTATTTATTTAATAATTTAAAATGCAAAAAAAAAAAAAAATTTAAAAACAGTTTTTTTTGTTTGTTTTCTTTTTGGCTCAACAGTGTTCAGGTATTAACATTTGTAATAACAGGTTAATTTGATTCCCAAAATATATGGTGGAATTAAGAAACGAAAAAAGAATGGAGAGAATGGAAAATGATCTGTATGCCTAACTATATCAGTTTTAGAAGTTTCCAGGCGATGAGAATGGGGGAAAACTGAACATTCCCCCCCCCCAAAAAAAAAATTTTAAGCAATAAAAAATAATGAATATATTGATAGAAGAAGAAACACTGTTGGGTGAAGGGTGGGGGTAAGAAAACAGGAAATAATTTTTTTTTTGGGGGGGGAGGGTTAAATTGATTAGATATTAGGGAGGTAGTGGAGAAAAGAGGAAGAAGAAGAAGATCCGGGAAGAGAAGGGGAAAGAAAGAGAGAGCAGATCTGAAAATAAAGAAAAGATCTGGAGAGAGAGAGGGGGTATGGAAGAGGAAGACGAAATCCGGGAAGAGGAGGGGAGGGTATGGACATAAAAAAACATTTAAGCAATCAAAAATAATTAATATTTTGATAAAATAACATTGTTGGGGGAGGAGGTAGGAAAACAGGAAAGAGTTTTTTTTAGAGGGGGGAGGAGGGATTAAATTAATTAGATATGATTTGGAGAGAGAGGAGAGTGAGGAGGAGAGAGAGAGAGTGGCTGGGGGAAGAGGAAGAAAAAGATCCAGGGAAGAGAGCAGGGGAAGGGAAAGAGAGAAAAGATCTGGGGAGAAAATGAAGAGCAAGGAAGAGGGAGGGAGAGAAAATGGGAAGAGAGAGAGAGCAGTTTGAAATATAGGAAGACATAAGGCAGACTATGGATGGGATGAAGATAGAGAAAAAGGTCAGAAGGTCAGTGAGGGTCATCAAAGGTCAAGGCAAACATGCTGGCATTATTATGGCAGGAACTTTATTTGCTTTACATCAACTCGATTTGAGTCATTTAAAGCGGAAACTATACATTTTTGCAAAAGATTGCATAAGATTCAGTTAAAGCAAGTTACTATTTTACCCTTGAAGGGAGTAGGGGTTAATACCTTTCGCAATAGTATTAGTGCATAGTTAGACACAGTAGATATGACAGAATTTTGATGTGGCATAGCTGATTCAATAGTCCATAATGGCGTCCATTAATCGCAGCCCTCTCTCAAGATATGGAGGCATAATTGATGGAAATAAAGAAAAACTGGAGGAATAATAGATGGAGGTAAAATAGATGGAGGTATAATAGATGGAATCGCTCATTTTTTTTTTAAATCAAATCGATTGATTGCCTGCTCTAGTTGGGGACCTATTGCGGTGCATCGAAAGCTTAACATGCTTTCCTGCAGTGACTTAATCCACAATATGTTATAGTCTTCATTGCACTGTAGAGAATCTATTGTTAATTCTATAAAATTATTTTTATATATACTGGCTTGAATTCAAGTTTAAAATACAAAACTCAAGTATCATGCTTCAATTGTGCTCTAAACAGAAACATTCAGTTCGAACGCGATCCTGTCGTATAAAAGAACCTACTGTTGATTTTATGAAATTATTTTTACATAATCGCTTGAATCAAATTTAAACATACAAACTTCAAATATCATGGTTCACTTGTGCTTTAAAAAGGAAGCATTCATTTCGAACGTGCCCCTGTCATATAAAAGAATGCACAGTCGATTTTATAAGGTGGGCCTTTCTGCTTGTGTGGTGATAAAACTTCTCACGTGCACTTGTGATGTTAGGTTGTATAAAAGTGTTAACTTTGGTCAAATTCGGACTGTACTTTCTTTAATCGGATTTTTTTTGAATTATCGATTTTCATTACTCATCAGTCGTATTTCAATATAATACCTATGTAAGAACATCCACAGACAGATCAATAAAATAATCGGCCTAGCTGTTTCTGAGTTTATAGGGAACAAACTCTCTCTCACACACTCACACACACTTGCATAAACACACACACACACACTCACTCGCATAAACAGACACATACACTCACGCACATACTTGTATAAACACACACACTCACACATACACTACTCGCATAAACACACACATACACTCACAAAAACACACACATGCACACACTCGCATAAACACACACACACTCGCATAAACAAACACATGCACTCACGCACATACTCGCATAAACACACACACACTCACCCACACACTCGCATAGACACACACGTACACTCACAAACACACACTCACATATACACACACACATACACTCACACACACTCGCATAAACACACACACACACACACATTCGCATAAACAAACACACAAACAAACAAACACACAAACAAACATACTAACACAGCTCCTTTTATACAATAGTAGAGAAATAGATATTTAGCATTTATTGATGGAACATGAAATGAACTTGGCCTTCGGGCCAGGATCAAAGTGTAGTATCCTTCATGACGCAGTTTTTTTTTATTTTTGTTACTGACCAGAGTGTCCCCCTTTTTTGGGGAGCTGGTTTCCCTCCACACTAAAAACCGACCTTATGTCTAACTCTGCCCTCGAGGGGAGGCAATGAAAAAAAAAAAAAACGAGATTGAGGAAAGTTTTTAAATTTCATTTTTGGCTAGGAGTAAACTCACCATCGTAAAATTGTTGTCTTTTCTGTAAATTGGGGATCATCTAAGTCCATTAAAGCCATAGAATGACTGCGGTATTTTGGCGAGAGTGTCTGGTGTTGGATGAGTCTAAAAAGTAGAGGCAAAGTTGCATGTTCACCGACCTCCAATTTTTTACCCCCGCCTCCCGATTCGGATTTCATGTCTAAGCAGAAAGGAAAAATTTCGACCTGTTATATTTTATTGCGTAAATCATTGTAAAGTTTTTGTTTATGTTAAATAAATTGGTCAGGAGCAAAGTGTAGTAACTGTTCTATTACTGCACTTTATTTTTCTGTCCTTGGTCAGTGAAAGAGAAATTTGTCTAGATGGAGGCAATTTAAATTTTTGCTCTAAGCCAGTGTTGCATTTTGGGCAATTGTTTTTATTTCGCCCTCTATGTTAAAAACTGACCTCGTAACTTAACTCTGCTCTCGTGGGGAGGCAAGTAAATAAGAAGAGTGTCTTCTCAACGGGGTCTGCAAATGCATTTGAGAGCGATAAGAGACGCATAAATACTTCAACTAGTATCTCATTTCACCTTGAGAAAGAGAGAGAGAGAGAGAGAGACACACAGAAAAGGAGTAGGAGAAGTAAAACAAAAAAAAGGAACCACAAATAAGGAATCATACCAGCGACCCCCTTTTACATAGTGCTATAAAATGATGGATTTGCACTCCTCCGCTCTGAATATTGTCGACCCTCGAGTTTGGACAATGGGTGTGTTTTGCCCTGAAGCTTGCGAACCTTACGCCCCTCCTGCAAAAAGGCACGTGATTCTAACATAAATGGCGGCCTACAAGTCAGGGAGGAGGTAGACGATGAGGAGGCAGTGGCAGCAGTGGATGTTGGGACATGGTGGGAAGTAGGGGGAGAAGAGGAGGCGGACGTGGATGTCACAGATGTTGAAGTTGTCGTCGACACAGAGTGCAGACAGGGAGCTGGTCCGGTCGACCCCCCAGTCTTACACTGCGTGTTTTGCGACCACCACTGGATATTTTGAACGTTTGAGGCCTGCGTATTTACAGAACCTGTCTGGGTTACGCACTTTGTGCTAGCAGTTGCAAAATTGCCACCGGGAGTAGCTGTAGAAGAGGAAGTGGCAGTAGTGATGGATGCGGTAGTCACGGCAACAGAAGCCAATGCCGTCGTGGTGGTGGTGGTAGGAGTAATGGAAGAGGTGGTTGAGAAAGGCGTGGCTGTTGAAAGATGGGTGAGTTTGTGAGATGTCGACGTCAAAGTCGTCGACGTAAGCGGCTTCGATACGCCAACGCTGGAAGAACTTTCTGCTGCCGATGAAGAAGGGCAGTCCGTAGCACCAAATGTGTTTGGAAGTACTTGAGAAGCGGAACAGTGAAGACCAGATTTCTGTTCCGATGGGGCAATTTTCTTCGGAGAGGTATGAAACGGTGTACCTAACATACTCTGACCCACAACCTCAGACATCTTAGTTTGAAGCCCCCCGCCGTCACCTGAAGAGATGGCTGGTGTTGGGCTATCGCCGCGTTGTGTTGTGGCAGTACCGGTTTCTAATTCTTTGACCAGATTTGGGTCAAATTTACCGACAAGGTGGCGAACGGTTTTCCCGTCTCCAAGCGGTAAGTCAACCTCTTCCGGTGGAACAGCCAACATCGATTCATCCATACTTTTAGCTTTTAGAATTCGGACTCTTTCAGGGTCAACATGCGTCACGGTACTTTTGTCGCTTGGGTGAACGTTCTTTGATCCGGAGTCCTTACTGCCGGCAACTGCATGGCACTCGGATTGTCTCTCGATGAAATGGCAAGACAATGGCGAATCACGGGCATTGGACATGGCAGCCCCTTCAAACAGGTGCGACTTGGATGCAGAGAGATCTTTGATGATGTTGGGCGGTGGTTCCTTAGACCTCTGTTCGATGTGCTTCGTCATCTTTGTCACACATCCGGACAAGATGGATGGCTCTTCTGAGGACGACAGCACATTTGCATTGACAGCAGACGCTTGTTCTTTACTAGGTAGGGTAACCGGGGTTGTCTTTGAATGGCACGGATCATGATCCTGGTCCAGATCTGTCTGTGATTTATCGTCAGATCCCTGAAACTCCTGTTTTCTTAAAGCTTTCGGTTGTGGTGCTGTTAACGGCGTCGACACCTGCTGGCGTGCTAGCTGTATTTTTCGGACTGACACAGGTTGATGTGGTTTTGCTAGCAGTTGTGCTGGGAATGTTGGCAGTGGATGCGGCAGTGGTAGTTGTTGGAGGTGTAGATGAGGGTGGCATAACTTTCGAGGAAGTTGCCTGAACCCCCAAGGCAGTAGTCAGGGTGGTTTGGTTCGGGCTTTCTGACAGGCCAGCCAGATCTTCCGTTTCTTTGTCGAAGGACTCTTTTGCCAAGCATTCATAATCTGTAAAAGATGAAAGAAAATTAATTCAATAAAAATGCTGTTCTCAAATATAACAGTCACTGGGCCAGGATTTTATTTTGGAAATGATATGAAAGTAGGTATCACAAACCAGCCTAGAGTTTAGCATGCAAAAATGGGTAAATAAGTGAAAGTTCTTTTAATTTCAACTTGTAATAACTCATTTTTGGCCTATAGCACGAGGCCTATTAGATTAGATACTCTTTTTACAGTTTTGGAGCAAGTTTTATTAATGCGTGTAATGCATGTATTGCAAAATGTAAACCAATGGCGACCATGTTTGAACAGGCGGCATATGAAAGGGGCAAAACCTCAGTTTGTTCAGGTATGCTGAAAACGAATATCGCAAGGAAAATTAGCGCAGACAGACGAATAGTTTTCGAAATATTAATGCGTGTATTTTGAAATGTAAATCACTGGCGACCATGTTTGAGCAGGCGGCATATGAAAGGGGCCAACCCTCAGTTTGTTCAGGTAAGCTGAAAACGAATATCGCAAGGAAAATTAGCAGGGACAAATAGTTTTGGAGCTAGTTTTATTAATGCGTGTATTTTGAAATGTAAACCACTGGCGACCATGTTGAACGGGCGGCGTATGAAAGGGGCCAACCCTCAGTTTGTTTAGGTATGCTGAAAACGAATATCGCAAGGAAAATTAGCACAGACAAATAGTTTTCGAGACAGTTTTATTAATGCATGTATTTTGAAATGAAAAGGGGAAACTAGCAAATCAAAGTATTGACATATTTTTTATTTTACAAAGGAATCACTACTTATGAAGGCCCAGAGACCACTCGAGGGTTTAAAGAGTGTACAGTAGTCAATGGGACAATATCACAGTAATCGTTAGAAGTGTAAATTTGGTAAATTGGATTACTTAAGAGGAACGGCTCATCAAGAACTTGTTTGCATTGGAATTGAAGACGACGAAATAAAAATATAAAGTTGAAAGAACTAGCGAAAAATATCATTTTAACGATGCCTTTCAAATCGTAAACTGAGTGTTTACATTTTTTTACATTTTTCGAAGACAATAAAAAGTTAAAAAAAAAAAAGCAAACCTTTAGAATCCTAAAAAGATCTCCCGGGAGCATTTTTGCAACATGAAAAATATACAAACCAAAATAAAGAGAGGAGGCCACCCTACTCAAAAATATGGTTTATTACATCGCCTAAAATAAAAAGAAGAATCGGGGCCTCCAATAATACGATAATTTGGTGGGGAAGTAAATTGTTTTCTTTTTTCTAACTTGGTTTTAAAAAGTTTTTATTGCTAACATTTATTTTCATAAACTCTAACCATTCCTCACAACCCTAATCCGGCCGGTCGGGGAATAAGTTTTTATTTTTTTAAATTTTGTTGAAACCGACAACACACATACGCACGCACGAACACACATACACACACGCACGCACGCACACATAAGCATAACGCTTGTCAGCAAGCTAAAGAAGAGAGAAAGTGGGGGAAGGAGATCGTGTTCTCTGCACTGCACGTGCCGGGGTCAAACAGAAGTTAAATGAAATCGATTACAAATGGCTCCACAAAGTTGTGTCTGAACTTTTTATTCTATGAAACTTAAGAGTAATAAAACGAAATAATCGTGACCCGTGGAAATTCCACGGCGAATATTTCGCATTCAATAGAACAAAACGAAAAAGTAGTGAACAAATAAATATATAAGAAAATGAATGTTACCAAAGGCAAGATAAGTTACTCTTCTACCTACATAGATCAAGTTTTTATTGTTTTAACTCATTTTAAAACGTTCATTTAACGCAAACAATAGTAGCGCACAGTTTTAAGTTAGAACAATAAATAAGTGTCTGACATTTTACAGACATCTTGTGAGACTCGATAATCGCTCCAAACTCGAAAATTAAGCAAAATACTGGTAGCAACACATCCAATAAATGTCAGCAAACGTTCGAACATGTTTTCTTTTTCACATTAGCGAAACTCTTATCAGAGCAAAAGCGAAAATGAAAAGCAAACACAAATGAAGAAGTCGGTTTTTATCGTTGAGCATAAAAAAAAGAGTATCTAATCTAATAAACCCCGTGCTATAGGTCAATCTCCAAAGTCTGTCCCATCGCCTCAGTGTTGTATCCCTGTTTACAAGTACTTTAATCGGATGTGCTCTAATAAATCCATAGCACTTATACCAGTGCCCGGAAAACTTGTCCAGGGAAAACTCGTCTCCGGAAAAACCGTACCCGGAAAACTCGTACCGTTCAGTTTGTTCAGGTATGCTGAAAACGAATATCGCTAGGAAAATTAGCAGAGACAAATAGTTTTGGAGCTAGTTTTATTAGTTCGTGTATTTTAAAATGTAAATCCCTGGCGACCATGTTTGAACAGGCGGCATATGAAAGGGGCCAACCCTCAGTTTGTTCAGGTATGCTGAAAACGAATATCGCAAGGAAAATTAGCAGAGAGAAATAGTTTTTGTGCTAGTTTTATTAATGCGTGTATTTTGAAATGTAAATCACTGGCGACCATGTTTAAACAGGCGGCATATGAAAGGGGCCAACCCTCAGTTTGTTCAGGTATGCTGAAAACGAATATCGCGAGGAAAGTTAGCACAGACAAATAGTTTTCAAGACAGTTTTATTAATGCGTGCATTTTGAAATGAAAAGGAAAACTAGCACATCAAAGTATTGAAATATTTTTTGTTTTACAAAGGAATCACTACTTATCAAGGCCCAGAGACCACTCGAGGGTTTAAAGAGTGTGCAGTAGTCAATGGGACAATATCATAGTAATCGTTAGAAGTATAAATTTTGTAAATTGGATTACTTAAGAGGAACGGCTTATCAAGAACTTGTTTACATTGGACTTGAAGACGACGAAATAAAAATATAAAATTTAAAGAACTCGCTAAAAATATTTTAACGATGCCTTTCAACTCGTAAACTGCTTGTTTACATTTGTGTACATTTTTCGAAGATAATAAAAAGTGTAAAAAAAAATAAACGCTTAGAATCCTAAAAAAATCTCCCGGAAGAATTTTTGCAACATAAAAAATATACAAACCAAAATAAAGAGAGGAGGCAACCCTACTCAAAAATATGGTTTATTACATCGCTTAAAAAAAAGAAGAATCGGGGCCTCCAATAATACGATAATTTGGTGGGGAAGTAAATTGTGTTCTTTTTTCTAACTTGGTTTTAAAAAGTTTTTATTGCTAACATTTATTTTCATAAACTCTAACCACAACTCACAACCCTAATCCGGCCGGTCGGGAAAAAGTTTTTATTTTTTTAAAATTTGTTGAAACCGACGAAATGAATTTTAATGTAAACTTCGTTTGACGTTGGCACGTCGCACGCACGCACGCACAGATACATACACACACATACACACGCACACATAAGCATTCGCTTGTCACCAAGCTAAAGAAGAGAGAAAGTGGGGGAAGGAGAGAAAGGGTCGTGTTCTCTGCACTGCACGTGCCGGGGTCAAACGTAAGTTTAAAAAAATGGCTCGACAAAGTTGTGTCTGAACTTTTTATTCTATGAAACTTAAGATTAATAAAACGAAATAATCGTGACCCGTGGAAATTCCACGGCGAATATTTCGCATTCAATAAGAACAAAACGAAAAAGTAGTGAACAAATAAATATATAAGAAAATGTTGTTTTAACTTATTTTAAAACGTTTATTTAACACAAACAAAAGTAGCGCACAGTTTTAAGTTAGAACAATAAAGAAGTGTCTGATATTTTACAGTCATCTTGTGAGACTCGACAATCGCTCCAAACTCGAAAATTAAGCAAAATACTGGTAGCAACACATCCAATAAATGTCAGCAAACGTTCGAACATGTTTTCTTTTTCACATTAGCGAAACTCTTATTAGAGCAAAAGTTAAAATGAGAAGCAAACACAAATGAAGAAGTCGGTTTTTATCGTTGAGCACAAAAACAAAAACAAAAAGAGTATCTAATCTAATAGGCCTCGTGCTATAGGCCAATCTCCAAAGTCTGTCCCATCGCCTGTTGCATCCCTGTTTACAAGTACTTTAATGAGATGTGCTCTGATGAATCCATAGCACTTATACCAGTGCCCGGAAAACTTGTCCCGGGAAAACTCGTCTCCGGAAAAACCGTACCCGGAAAACTCGTACTGTTCAGTTTGTTCAGGTATGCTGAAAACGAATATCGCAAGGTAAATTAGCAGAGAAAAATAGTTTTGGAGCTAGTTTTATTAATGCGTGTATTGTGAAATGTAAATCACTGGCGACCATGTTTGAACAGGCGCCATATGAAAGGGACCAACCCTCAGTTTGTTCAGGTATGCTGAAAATGAATATCGCAAGGAAAATTAGCAGAGACAAATAGTTTTGGAGCTAGTTTTATCAATGCGTGTATTTTGAAATGTAAATAACTGGCGACCATGTTGAACAGGCGGCATATGAAATGGGCCAACCCTCAGTTTGTTGAGGTATGCTGAAAACGAATATCGCAAGGAAAATTAGCACAAACAGACAGACTACAAGTTTTGGAACTAGTTTTATTAATGCGTGTATTTTGAAATGTAAATAACTGGCGACCATGTTTTAACAGGCGGCATATGAAAGGGGCCAACCCTCAGTTTGTTCAGGTATGCTGAAAACGAATATCGCAAGGAAAATTAACAGAGAAAGACAGACTACTAGTTTTTGAGCTAGTTTTATTATTACGTGTATTTTTAAATATAAATCACTGGCGAGCATGTTTGAACAGGCGGCATATGAAAGAGGCCAACCCTCAGTTTGTTCAGGTATGCTGAAAACGAATATCGCAAGGAAAATTGGCAGAGACAGACAGACAGACTACTAGTTTTGGAGCTAGTTTTATTAATGCGTGTATTTTGAAATGTAAATCACTGGCGACCATGTTTGAACAGGCGGCATATGAAAGGGGCCAAGCCTCTGTTAGTTTAGGTATGCTGAAAACGAATATCGCAAGGAAAATTAGCAGAGAAAGACAAATAGTTTTCGAGATATTATTGTTTGTATTTTTAAATATAAATGCATAAACACACACATACACACACACTTTCATAAACAAACACACTCGCATAAACATACACATACACAGACACACACGTACACACAAATACACACCAACACAAATCAACTTTCCGTTAAAAACTGTCATGAGCTGGGGAGGGGTGGGTGGCATAAGTGTCAAGCGAATTTGAAAGTTAACGAAATGGATTTCATTTCAACTTCGTTTGCCAATTCCCCTTCCCTTCGCCCACTCCCCCCCCCCACCTGCCCCCCTCTCTCTCTCTCTCTCTCTCGCGCGCGCGCTATCGCGCGCTTCTCCGTGTCCTTATATATAGACAGACAGAGAGGGAAAAGGGGGGGAGAGACCGAAAGAGACAGAGAATGTGTCTACGCTCTCGTCCACCAACGACGCACACACCCACATACACACACACACTTGCATTAACACACACATACACAGACGCACACACGTCTACATTCACTCTTCAAACTTGTGGGAACATGCCAACCGGATGCTAACGTCTCCAGCATAGAGACAAAATAAAAAAAATCTTCGTTTGCACATGGCTCCACGCATCGCTTCCGTTTGGAAAAAGAAAAATAAGAAACCATAAAAAGAATTATGAACCAATGGCAGAGCTCCCCGCCGAAAATAAAGGCCTGAAATATGACAGCCGCTGGGAGCCGGTTTACGACTATAAAAGGAGGGGACCAGAAAGAAGACGAACAGAAGAAAAGAGATTCGCCCAGCTGTGTCAGTGAACGCACGGACATTCTTCCACCCGACCTCGCTCTCCAGTTAAAAGCCTGATACATATCACCGAAGTAGCACGACTGGCCGCCACTTACCACCCCCGTCGTCTGAAAAGATAACCGCCGCCCTGCCGCTGCTTTATTTTTGCCTATTTCTCTGATGTCAAACAAATTTAAGGTATTTATATTTTCCTCATTTCAAAGTAGACAAGTAGACGACGCATTTATTTAAGGTGTGTAAACTGCACGAGTGTTCAAATGAACGTTGTTACTATGCGCACAGTTCATAAACAAGTCGAATTTCTTTTCAAATTTCGACACTTGTGTAGTTTACACGATTTTCACGTTTAACGTCTTTTTATATTTAATTTTATATTTTATTATACAAAATACTGTTAGAAACCCAGCCAATAAAAATTACCGTGACAATTGTGCAGTTTATAAACCGTGGTGTTCTTGGATAAAATATTTTAAATTTAAATCTAAATTAACGTCTTTTAATTTAATTTGTTAGATGAAAGTATATATATAATATTATTTAAGGGCGGTCGATAAACTGTATAATTACCGTGAGAATGGTGCAGTTTATAAACCGTGGTGTTCTTGGATAAAATATTTTTAATTTAAATCTAAATTAACGTCTTTTAATTTAATTTGTTAGATGAAAGTATATATATAATATTATTTAAGGGCGTTCGATAAACTTTAGAATTACCGTGACAATTGTGCAGTTTATAAACCGTGCTGTTCTTGGATAAAATATTTTTAATTTAAATCTAAATTAACGTCTTTTAATTTAATTTGTTAGATGAAAGTATATATATAATATTATTTAAGGGCAGTCAATAAACTTTAGAATTACCGTGACAATTGTGCAGTTTATAAACCGTGGTGTTCTTGGATAAACTATTTTTAATTTAAATCTAAATTAACGTCTTTTAATTTAATTTGTTAGATGAAAGTATATATATAATATTATTTAAGGGCGTTCGATAAACTGTATAATTACCGTGAGAATGGTGCAGTTTATAAACCGTGGTGTTCTTGGATAAAATATTTTTAATTTAAATCTAAATTAACGTCTTTTAATTTAATTTGTTAGATGAAAGTATATATATAATATTATTTAAGGGCGTTCGATAAACTTTAGAATTACCGTGACAATTGTGCAGTTTATAAACCGTGCTGTTCTTGGATAAAATATTTTTAATTTAAATCTAAATTAACGTCTTTTAATTTAATTTGTTAGATGAAAGTATATATATAATATTATTTAAGGGCGGTCAATAAACTTTAGAATTACCGTGACAATTGTGCAGTTTATAAACCGTGGTGTTCTTGTATAAACTATTTTTAATTTAAATCTAAATTAACGTCTTTTAATTTAATTTGTTAGATGAAAGTATATATATAATATTATTTAAGGGCGTTCGATAAACTGTAGAATTACCGTGACAATTGTGCAGTTTATAGACCGTGCTTTCCTTGTATAAAATTCTGGATGTGTATTTTCCCCCCTAAAGTCCAACCCTATCCTCACCGTGGTAGGGGGGTGTAACGTTGTAGTTTAACAGCTACACGGCTAAATGGGCTCTGGCAAAAAAAAAAACAAAATCCAGAAAATGTCGGCATGAGTTTGTTGCGTCCGTCATCTGGTCGTCTTTTTATACGCTTGCATGTGGCGAGCAAAAAGGCGTGAAGGGGGCAGGCTGAAAGGAGAACAATACCCGAAAGATGTAAACCGAACGAAAGAGAAAAATGGGCCTCCCTCCAAGGCTCTGTGTTCTCCCCAGCCTGCTCCCAGTTTCCCCGACTTTGCATGCAACTGGTTTTGAGCTTTTGGAAAGCTCTTTTCTCAGTGTCGGGGTGTTGACTCCACTTCCAAGTTAACAAATAGCTGCAAGTCTGGGTACGGTCCGATTGGTTTCGAAGCTCTTCCGCTGTGAGGTGCGCTTTCGAATCTCCCGAAGGGGGCTACCCTCTAAGCAGGCGACACGTGCTCGTGTTACTATGTAATGCATGCTTGCCTCGACTCGACTAAGGACGACTAGAGTTCGACTAGATTGTGTGCTCACAAGCCGCTTTAAGGCCGCTTTTATTATTCCTACTGTCTACGAACTCCGAAACGGTATGGTAGTGCAATTATATATGACCGTCCTCCAATACGAAATAGTAGTGCAATTATATACGACGGTCCTCCGATATGATAGTAGGAATGCCAGTTTTGTGAGCGATCATCGCCGTCTTATGAACACAAACTAGTGGTATCTTTACGAATCCTGTTGGGTAGAGAGAACACCCCTGTTTTCTCCTCCGCCTGTTATTCTAAGTAGAAACCGCTTTTTAGGAGATGTTCGCAGCAAAGCTTGTTTTTATATAGTGCCCCTCCTTTCGGGAGTTCATCACCTCGCTGCCCAGACGAGAGCTTTCCCCGGTGGAACCTCTTTTTTTTTTCTTATTTTTATTTTATTTTCCAGTTTAATGGCGAACGAACAGTCACCAGCAATTGGTCTGCACCGACAGGAAGATGAGTATAGTATCACCCTTTCTTCTTTCTGTTTCGATTTCAGTCTTTGTGATTTGAAAATTTAATTTAACTGTTTCCATTGTTCCAGCTTTCACAGAGCAGTAGATTATCAACACTATAAATATCATCTCTTTTTTATAGATTGGAACAAGCAACAAAACCTAGCAGCATCACCGTTCCTGTCTGCCACATGTCTTGTGCAGTTTGAATCAAGTATTTCTTTCTTTGCGTTCAAGCACATCTGGGTACAATCAAACTGTGTATGATGTATGTCTATCTGTTTCTTCCAACATTAGCATCTCAAAGTCTTGGCAGCAATCATTGTCATAGAAGTAGAGTAAGTATTCTTTTTCTTTCCTTCTGTGTGTATATTTTTGTAATTTCAGGTACTCCTCTTGATCATGATGGAATTCTACTATCAGCTATTGTGAGAATTATGTGGATTGGAAAAAACAACTGAATCCAGCAGCATCAGCTATCCTAGCTGCCACATGTTTCCTGTAGTTACAGAAGTCCTCAAGTAAGTGTTTCTTTCTTTGTGTACATGCACATCTGGGTAAAATCAAATTCTAAACTATTAGCTTTATTTAAATGAATGCAGTTCTGCTTGTATTTCTTCTCATCAGCTAACTTATGCAACTGCAAAAAAGAAATAGTAGTACATGTGTGTTTGATCATAGCCAGAAAGTTAAATATATCATTTTCAAAAAATCCATTAGTTATGTTGTCTCTCTTTATTATATAAATCAAAAAAAAATTGTTTATAATTAAAAGAAAAAAAAATCATCACAGTAAAAATTATATATATGTAACAAAGAACACAAACAAACATGAAATTGCCATGAGTTTCAGCAAGAAGCAGAAAAGAGAAAAAGTGGAGATAACACCTGGGAAGTAACAGGTAAGAATTTTCTTTATTTCTTTTATTTCTTGTCTCGAATAGCACATAGATTTTTTTCATGTATATATTAAAAAAGAAATAACCCAAGTCCAAAAATTGATGGAAAAACTAAGCATTAAAGTTCAATTAAGCATTAAAAAAATAACTTCTAATAATTATGTGATCTATATACAAATTGTCTCCCTTGAATATATATATATACATATGTATGTATAAATATGTATAAATATATTTATTCAAGGGAGACAATTTATATATTGTCTCCCTTGAATATATCCCAGAGATGTCTCGTGATGCGGAGTTCGAATCGTTCGACTGGTATTAATCGTGACACCCTGCACTGAAGATTCCCTTGAATATATACTAGTATGGGTTCCTGGCGTAGCCCCGGTGTTTGGTGGTGTATGCTCACCCCCCCCCCACAACCAAAAAAAAAGCAAAAAAACGGTTAATTGTTTTTGATTTGCCCCCTATTATGAACCCTTAAAATTGTTTGTTTTGGGCTCAAATCAAGATATTAAGTTAGATCCATGTCCAAGAAAACTATATCTAAAATTTCAAGTGTTTAGCCCCATAATTGTCGGAGAAGTTTTGTAGAGTTCTCAAAGGTCAAATCGTTGAACTTTGACACCTTAATCGACAAATTTCTGTCCAAATACCAATCGCATAGATTTTCCAAAATCTCAGTACCCTGTATATCAAATTTTGAGTCTGTAGACTAAAATTGACAGAGTTATTGCCTAGGGAAATGTACACACACACACAGACATTTTCACTTTTATAGATAGAAAGATATATAATGAGAGACAGAAAGATAACTATATACAATTATTAATGAATTAGTAGAGATAGTTGTTAAATTTTTGGGGATATGTATGGCAATTTAGATGACAAGACTTACTGCTAGAGTGCTCAATGCATTAGTAAAGGTTACTGTTTAGACTTAAAATATATATAGAGAAATTCAAATGGCAGGACTTATATGTAGATCGCTCAATACATCAGTAGAGCAAGGTAATAAGTTTAAAAAATGCATACGTCAATTTAGATAACCACACTGTTTTTGGTATTCATGTGTGAATATGACATAATGTAATATAAATTTTAATAATTTTATTCAAAATGTTATGATTCTCAATAAAAAATACAAAATGTCAATATTGCTCTATGTATGATAAAGCATTGGCATATAATTTTCTTTCAATAATATAAACGTTTGATAATATCAGCTCTTTCTAGTGATGAGCACTTATTTAAAGTGTAATTATTAAGTAAAAATCTAAATAAAATGTGTTCATTGCTCTGTCTTACTCATATAACTTTAGTTAAATCTTAATATTTATATCTCTTGTAATAAAATAAACGTTTTATAATATTAGCTCTGTCATGTGTTAAGCACTTACTTCAAGTGTAATTATTAAGCAAAAATCTAAATAAAATGTCTTCATTGCTCTATGTCTTATTAGGCACTCTTATATAACTCTAGTTAAATCTTAATGTTTATTAATCCTTTAATAAAATAAACGTTTTATAATATCAGCTCTGTCTAGTGTTGAGCGCTTATTTCAAGTGTAATTATTAAGTAAAAATCTAAATAAAATGTGTTCATTGCTCTATGTCTTATTGAGCACTCTTATATAACTCTAGTTAAATCTTAATATTTATATCTCTTGTAATAAAATAAACGTTTTATAATATCAGCTCTGTCTAGTGTTAAGCAGTTATTTAAAATGTAATTATTAAGTAAAAATCTAAATAAAATGTCTTTATTGCTCTATGTCTTATTGAGCACCCTTATATACCTCCGGTTAAATCTTAATGATTATTTATCCTGTAATTAATTAATCGTTTTATAATATCAGCTCTGTTTAGAGTTGAGCACTTATTTTATAGTGTATTTATTAAGTAAAAATCTAAATAAAATGTCTTTATTGCTCTGTCTCATTAAGCAGTCTTATATACCTCTGGTTAAATCTTAATGATTATTTATCCTGTAATTAATTAATCGGTTTATAATATCAGCAAGTTAAATCTTTGTTTATTTATCTTTTAATAAAATAGAAGTTTTATAATATCAGCTCTGTCTAGAGTTGAGCACTTATTTTAAAGTGTATTTATTAAGTAAAAATCTAAATAAAATGTCTTTATTGCTCTATGTCTCATTGAGCACTTATATAACTCTAGTTAAACCTTAATGTTTATTTATCCTGTAATAAATAGACGTTTTATAATATCAGCTCTGTCTAGTGTTGAGCACTTATTTAAAATGTAATTATTAAGTAAAAATCTAAATAAAATGTGTTCATTGCTCTATGTCTCATTGAGCACTCTTATATAACTTTGGTTAAATCTTAATATTTATATCTCTTGTAATAAAATAAACGTTTTATAGTATTAGCTGTGTCTAGTGTTGAGCACTTATTTAAAGTGTATTTATTAAGTAAAAATCTAAATAAAATGTCTTTATTGCTCTATGTCTCATTAAGCAGTCTTATATACCTCTGGTTAAATCTTAATGATTATTTATCCTGTAATTAATTAATCGTTTTATAATATCAGCTCTGTCTAGAGTTGAGCACTTATTTTAAAGTGTATTTATTAAGTAAAAATCTAAATAAAATGTCCTTATTGCTCTATTTCTCATTAAGCAGTCTTTTATACCTCTGGTTAAATCTTAATGATTATTTATCCTGTAATTAATTAATCGTTTTATAATATCAGCTCTGTCTAGGATTGAGCACTTATTTTAAAGTGTATTTATTAAGTAAAAATCTAAATAAAATGTCTTTATTGCTCTGTCTCATTAAGCCGTCTTATATACCTCTGGTTAAATCTTAATGATTTTTATCCTGTAAAAAATTAATCGTTTTATAATATCAGCAAGTTAAATCTGTGTTTATTTATCTTTTAATAAAATAGAAGTTTTATAATATCAGCTCTGTCTAGAGTTGAGCACTTATTTCAAGTGTAATTATTAAGTAAAAATCTAAATAAGATGTCTTTATTGCTCTATGTCTCATAGAGCACTCTTATATAACTCTGGTTAAATCTTAATGCTTATTTATCCTGTAATAAAATAGACGTTTTGTAATATCAGCTCGGCCTAGTGTTGAGCACTTATTTAAAATGTAATTAATCAGTAAAAATGTAAATAAAATGGCTTTATTGCTCTATGTCTCATTGATCACTCTTATATAACTCTAGTTAAATCTTAATATTTATATCTCTTGTAATAAAATAAACGTTTTATAATATACCTCTGGTTAAATCTTAATGATTATTTATCCTGTAATTAATTAATCGTTTTATAATATCAGCTCTGTCTAGAGTTGAGCACTTATTTTAAAGTGTATTTATTAAGTAAAAATCTAAATAAAATGTCTTTATTGCTCTATGTCTCATTAAGCAGTCTTATATACCTCTGGTTAAATCTTAATGATTATTTATCCTGTAATTAATTAATCGTTTTATAATATCAGCTCTGTCTAGAGTTGAGCACTTATTTTAAAGTGTATTTATTAAGTAAAAATCTAAATAAAATGTCTTTATTGCTCTATGTCTCATTAAGCAGTCTTATATACCTCTGGTTAAATCTTAATGATTATTTATCCTGTAATTAATTAATCGTTTTATAATATCAGCTCTGTCTAGAGTTGAGCACTTATTTAAAAGTGTATTTATTAAGTAAAAATCTAAATAAAATGTCTTTATTGCTCTATCTCTCATTGAGCAGTCTTATATACCTCTGGTTAAATCTTAATGTTTATTTATCCTGTAATTAATTAATCGTTTTATAATATCAGCTCTGTCTAGAGTTGAGCACTTATTTTAAAGTGTATTTATTAAGTAAAAATCTAAATAAAATGTCTTTATTGCTCTATGTCTCATTAAGCAGTCTTATATACCTCTGGTTAAATCTTAATGATTATTTATCCTGTAAAAAATTAATCGTTTTATAATATCAGCAAGTTAAATCTTTGTTTATTTATCTTTTAATAAAATAGAAGTTTTATAATATCAGCTCTGTCTAGTTTTGAGCACTTATTTAAAATGTAATTAATCAGTAAAAATGTAAATAAAATGGCTTTATTGCTCTATGTCTCATTGAGCACTCTTATATAACTTTGGTTTAATCTTAATGTTTATTTATCCTGTAATAAATAGACGTTTATAATATCAGCTCCGTCTAGTATTGAGCACTTATTTAATATGTAATTATTAAGTAAAAATCTAAATAAAATGTCTTTATTGCTCTATGTCTCATTGAGCACTCTTATATAACTCTGGTTAAATCTTAATGTTTATTTAGCCTGTAATAAAATAAACGTTTTATAATATCAGCTCTGGCTAGTTTTGAGCACTATTTCAAGTGTAATTATTCAGTAAAAATCTAAATAAATTATATAATGCTCGTTCTTAGATATTTGAATAAAAGTAACCTGTTATAATATCAGCTCTTTTTTCGAAGCTTTGTATTTAGTTTTGAAAACATTTGTCATTTATAGCAGAGAAATTTCCTTTAAGAGTGCTCAATGTATGAGTTAATTTTTGGAGTTATTTGAAAAATACAAATTTCTGTTATGCGATCAAAAATTTTCTTTGAGACTGCAAAATAGATAAGTACAGCTCTGTAGTGAGTTTTAAAATTGTGTATTGCGAGTATGCTGGAAAAGTAATTACCAGAGTGCTTAATACTGTGGTAGAGTTCTGTGGAAAGATTTGAAAGAATTTTTCTCATTTGTGCTAGACAAATTTACTTTGAGTAAAGCTCTTTCGTACGTTTAAACAATATATATATATATATATATATATATATATACATACATACATATATATATGCCAATGATGCTTGCATGTGCTCCATAGTTTAATATAGCTGTGTAGTAAATTTAACAATTGTGTTGTTTAATTATGCAAGACGATTTTACTTTAAGAGTGCTCAATGCATTTATAGAGCTTTGTAGTAAGATTTGGAAACATTTTGGCAATTATTTTAGACAAATCTACTTCCAGAGTGCTTAATATATTAGTAGAGCTAAATAAAACATTTGAGAAACAGATATGGCATTTCAACTGCATAAATTTATTTTTACAGAGTTCAATACATTAGTAGAGCTAAATATAGACTTTCAAAAAATATGTATGGCAATTCAGCTACACGAATATACTTTGAGAGTGCTCAATACATTAGTAGCCGAAAGCATAAAATTCAGAAAACATGAAGAACTCTGCAGTATGTTTTAAAAACCTAAATGTCAATACGTAAGTATAGATATACTGTAAGTTTTTAATATATATATATATATATATATATATATATATATATATATATATATATATATATATATATATATATATATGACAAGTATTTGAAACAAGCTTCCTATTTGAGTGCCTAATATATTTGATAGCTCTATGGTAACTTTAAAAAACATATTTCCAAATTATGTTAGACAAATTGTCTTTGAGAGTGCTCATTTTTAAGTAGAGCTCTGTAGAAAATTTTTGAGACATGTTCAGCAATTTAAGTTCATATCAGTTAATAAATAGAGCTATATAGTGAGTTTTGCAAGCTTATATGTCACTTATCCTAGACAAGTTAACTCTTGTAGCTGTGCAATACATAAGTAGAGTTCTGCATTAGTTTTGGGGGTATGGTTCTCACTTTATTAGGGCAATAACTTGGACACATTATACTCTGGACAAATCCATTGAGGACAACCAAAGGTACCCTGTTGTTTTCCACTCTGTTGAATAAGACTCATCCGTCTTGGTTCACTCTTGGGACATTAAAACAAAAAAGGTGAAGAATTAAAAAAAAAAAACGAATGCAAAAATGTAAATGTCTTTGCAAGTCATTCATTTTCATAACACAAAAATATCTGTAAGAAATTGATAAAAGAATGCACAAACAATAAAATACAACTTTGCTGTCTTGGAATCTAAAATCAGTAGAAACTTCCCCTACTGAAATTCCCGCACACCTCAAAAAAAAAAAAAGAATCCTTCCTAATGCAATACTTTTCAAGCAATTACAGTGTCAGACTTGGTACTGCAATGACTCTGTAAACTGAAAAAATATGTATAAAAAAAAATTGTTAAGCAAAATTGATTCATGTTAACACCTCTCCCAACACCACAGATTAACTACAAAAATACTTGATAAAGCAAAACCCAATTACAAATGTGTATGAAAAAAATCAAAATAAAAAAAATCAAAAAAATCAACCAAGCAATGGATCATGATTTTCTGGTGTTTGATGGAATGTGAGTAGGCATACAGCCTGGATAATTTTCAAAGGTAAGTGATGATATTCATTATTATTGTCTTTTTGGATTAGTTAGATATATCTCATAACTATAATTGTTTTATGTATATATTTATATGTCTAGATGTTATGTGTGCTATTTGTATGTTCCCTTTAGAAAAGAAAATCTACAAGTGTATTCTGATGTAAAATTAACCAGTAAAACCAATGCTTGTATTTCTGATACACCAACTATTTCTTATTAGCATATAAGTTGAATCATGAAATTTATCTCCCTTGCCTGTCTCTCTTTATACCTCTGTATGTATCTAGATCTGTCTATCTCTCTCTTCTTATTCTTTATCCCTATTAGCCGTCTTGCCAACCCCTATGTGCGAACTTATAAATTTACACATGTCTAGATTGATAAGCTTCTCATTTACCGGTACCTAACTCCCATTTTGAAGTTAGAGGTTTTAACTTGAATACACGTTGATATGTTAAGGTAACAGTAGGCATCGATCGGGCACTTCCAGACGCCAACCTACACGGTGCAGAGAAATAACAGAAAAAAAACTAAGTCCCGATGTGCCTAGCAGATCAGAAGGCATTTTGCTACGCCTACATGCACCCAACATGGAAGTAGGCGTCGATCGGGCACTTCCAGACACTTACTTACACTGTTTTGATCTTGGAAATTTTCAATTGTATACACGTTGACTTGCCTTGGTCTATAGGATTCTCATTTACCTATACCTACGTCCCCTCTTGTTTGGACTTAGAAATTTTCAATTGAATACACGTTGACTTGACATGATCTATAGGATTCTCATCTTCCTATACCTACGTCCCCTCTTGTTTCGACTTAGAAATGTTAATTGGATACACGTTGACTTGACTTAGTCTATAGGATTCTCATCTACCTATACCAACGTCCCCTCTTGTTGGGACTTAGAAATTTTCAAATGATTACAATCTGAGATGCCTTGGTCTATAGGATTCTCATTTACCTATACCTACGTCCCCTCTTGTTTGGACTTAGAAATTTTCAATTGAATACACGTTGAAATGACTTGGTCTATAGGATTCTCATTTACCTATACCTTCGTCCCCTCTTGTTTGGACTTAGAAATTTTCAATTGAATACACGTTCAGATGACTTGGTCTATAGGATTCTCATTTACCTATACCTTCGTCCCCTCTTGTTTGGACTTAGAAATTTTCAATTGAATACACGTTGAGATGACTTGGTCTATAGGATTCTCATTTACCTATACCTGCGTCCCCTCTTGTTTGGACTTAGAAATTTTCAATTGAATACACGTTGAGATGACTTGGTCTATAGGATTCTCATTTACCTATACCTTCGTCCCCTCTTGTTTGGACTTAGAAATTTTCAATTGAATACACGTTGAGATGACTTGGTCTATAGGATTCTCATTTACCTATACCTTCATCCCCTCTTGTTTGGACGTAGAAATTTTCAATTGAATACACGTTGAGATGACTTGGTCTATAGGATTCTCATTTACCTATACCTGCGTCCCCTCTTGTTTGGACTTAGAAATTTTCAATTGAATACACGTTGAGATGACTTGGTCTATAGGATTCTCATTTACCTATACCTTCGTCCCCTCTTGTTTGGACTTAGAAATTTTCAATTGAATACACGTTGACTTGCATTGGTCTATAGGATTCTCATCTACCTATATCCACATCCCCTGTTGTTTGGACTTAGAAATTTTCAATTGAATACACGTTGACTTGCATTGGTCTATAGGATTCTCATCTACCTATATCCACATCCCCTCTTGTTTGGACTTAGAAATTTTCAATTGAATACACGTTGACTTGCATTGGTCTATAGGATTTTCATCTACCTATATCCACATCCCCTGTTGTTTGGACTTAGAAATTTTCAATTGAATACACGTTGACTTGCATTGGTCTATAGGATTCTCATCTACCTATATCCACATCCCCTCTTGTTTGGACTTAGAAATTTTCAATTGAATACACGTTGACTTGCATTGGTCTATAGGATTTTCATCTACCTATATCCACATCCCCTGTTGTTTGGACTTAGAAATTTTCAATTGAATACACGTTGACTTGCATTGGTCTATAGGATTCTCATCTACCTATATCCACATCCCCTGTTGTTTGGACTTAGAAATTTTCAATTGAATACACGTTGACTTGCATTGGTCTATAGGATTTTCATCTACCTATATCCACATCCCCTGTTGTTTGGACTTAGAAATTTTCAATTGAATACACGTTGACTTGCATTGGTCTATAGGATTCTCATCTACCTATATCCACATCCCCTCTTGTTTGGACTTAGAAATTTTCAATTGAATACACGTTGACTTGCATTGGTCTATAGGATTCTCATCTACCTATATCCACATCCCCTGTTGTTTGGACTTAGAAATTTTCAATTGAATACACGTTGACTTGCATTGGTCTATAGGATTCTCATCTACCTATATCCACATCCCCTGTTGTTTGGACTTAGAAATTTTCAATTGAATACACGTTGACTTGCATTGGTCTATAGGATTCTCATCTACCTATATCCACATCCCCTTTTGTTTGGACTTAGAAATTTTCAATTGAATACACGTTGACTTGCATTGGTTTATAGGATTCTCATCTACCTATATCCACATCCCCTGTTGTTTGGACTTAGAAATTTTCAATTGAATACACGTTGACTTGCATTGGTCTATAGGATTCTCATCTACCTATATCCACATCCCCTGTTGTTTGGACTTAGAAATTTTCAATTGAATACACGTTGACTTGCATTGGTCTATAGGATTCTCATCTACCTATATCCACATCCCCTCTTGTTTGGACTTAGAAATTTTCAATTGAATACACGTTGACTTGCATTGGTCTATAGGATTCTCATCTACCTATATCCACATCCCCTGTTGTTTGGACTTAGAAATTTTCAATTGAATACACGTTGACTTGCATTGGTCTATAGGATTCTCATCTACCTATATCCACATCCCCTGTTGTTTGGACTTAGAAATTTTCAATTGAATACACGTTGACTTGCATTGGTCTATAGGATTTTCATCTACCTATATCCACATCCCCTTTTGTTTGGACTTAGAAATTTTCAATTGAATACACGTTGACTTGCATTGGTCTATAGGATTCTCATCTACCTATATCCACATCCCCTCTTGTTTGGACTTAGAAATTTTCAATTGAATACACGTTGACTTGCATTGGTCTATAAGATTCTCATCTACCTATATCCACATCCCCTGTTGTTTGGACTTAGAAATTTTCAATTGAATACACGTTGACTTGCATTGGTCTATAGGATTCTCATCTACCTATATCCACATCCCCTGTTGTTTGGACTTAGAAATTTTCAATTGAATACACGTTGACTTGCATTGGTCTATAGGATTCTCATCTACCTATATCCACATCCACTGTTGTTTGGACTTAGAAATTTTCAATTGAATACACGTTGACTTGCATTGGTCTATAGGATTCTCATCTACCTATATCCACATCCCCTGTTGTTTGGACTTAGAAATTTTCAATTGAATACACGTTGACTTGCATTGGTCTATAGGATTCTCATCTACCTATATCCACATCCCCTGTTGTTTGGACTTAGAAATTTTCAATTGAATACACGTTGACTTGCATTGGTCTATAGGATTCTCATCTACCTATATCCACATCCCCTGTTGTTTGGACTTAGAAATTTTCATTTGAATACACGTTGACTTGCATTGGTCTATAGGATTCTCATCTACCTATATCCACATCCCCTTTTGTTTGGACTTAGAAATTTTCAATTGAATACACGTTGACTTGCATTGGTCTATAGGATTCTCATCTACCTATATCCACATCCCCTTTTGTTTGGACTTAGAAATTTTCAATTGAATACACGTTGACTTGCATTGGTCTATAGGATTCTCATCTACCTATATCCACATCCCCTCTTGTTTGGACTTAGAAATTTTCAATTGAATACACGTTGACTTGCATTGGTCTATAGGATTCTCATATACCTATATCCACATCCCCTGTTGTTTGGACTTAGAAATTTTCAATTGAATACACGTTGACTTGCATTGGTCTATAGGATTCTCATCTACCTATATCCACATCCCCTTTTGTTTGGACTTAGAAATTTTCAATTGAATACACGTTGACTTGCATTGGTCTATAGGATTCTCATCTACTTTATCCACATCCCCTCTTGTTTGGACTTAGAAATTTTCAATTGAATACACGTTGACTTGCATTGGTCTATAGGATTCTCATATACCTATATCTACATCCCCTTTTGTTTGGACTAAGAAATTTTCATTTGAATACACGTTGACTTGCATTGGTCTATAAGATTCTCATCTACCTATATCCACATCCCCTGTTGTTTGGACTTAGAAATTTTCAATTGAATACACGTTGACTTGCATTGGTCTATAGGATTCTCATCTACCTATATCCACATCCCCTCTTGTTTGGACTTAGAAATTTTCAATTGAATACACGTTGACTTGCATTGGTCTATAGGATTCTCATCTACCTATATCCACATCCCCTGTTGTTTGGACTTAGAAATATTCAATTGAATACACGTTGACTTGCATTGGTCTATAGGATTCTCATCTACCTATATCCACATCCCCTTTTGTTTGGACTTAGAAATTTTCAATTGAATACACGTTGACTTGCATTGGTCTATAGGATTCTCATCTACCTATATCCACATCCCCTGTTGTTTGGACTAAGAAATTTTCAATTGAATACACGTTGACTTGCATTGGTCTATAGGATTCTCATCTACCTATATCCACATCCCCTTTTGTTTGGACTTAGAAATATTCAATTGAATACACGTTGACTTGCATTGGTCTATAGGATTCTCATCTACCTATATCCACATCCCCTGTTGTTTGGACTTAGAAATTTTCAATTGAATACACGTTGACTTGCATTGGTCTATAGGATTCTCATCTACCTATATCCACATCCCCTGTTGTTTGGACTTAGAAATTTTCAATTGAATACACGTTGACTTGCATTGGTCTATAGGATTCTCATCTACCTATATCCACATCCCCTCTTGTTTGGACTTAGAAATTTTCAATTGAATACACGTTGACTTGCATTGGTCTATAGGATTCTCATCTACCTATATCCACATCCCCTGTTGTTTGGACTTAGAAATTTTCAATTGAATACACGTTGACTTGCATTGGTCTATAGGATTCTCATATACCTATATCTACATCCCCTTTTGTTTGGACTAAGAAATTTTCATTTGAATACACGTTGACTTGCATTGGTCTATAAGATTCTCATCTACCTATATCCACATCCCCTGTTGTTTGGACTTAGAAATTTTCAATTGAATACACGTTGACTTGCATTGGTCTATAGGATTCTCATCTACCTATATCCACATCCCCTCTTGTTTGGACTTAGAAATTTTCAATTGAATACACGTTGACTTGCATTGGTCTATAGGATTCTCATCTACCTATATCCACATCCCCTGTTGTTTGGACTTAGAAATTTTCAATTGAATACACGTTGACTTGCATTGGTCTATAGGATTCTCATCTACCTATATCCACATCCCCTTTTGTTTGGACTAAGAAATTTTCAATTGAATACACGTTGACTTGCATTGGTCTATAGGATTCTCATCTACCTATATCCACATCCCCTGTTGTTTGGACTTAGAAATTTTCAATTGAATACACGTTGACTTGCATTGGTCTATAGGATTCTCATCTACCTATATCCACATCCCCTGTTGTTTGGACTAAGAAATTTTCAATTGAATACACGTTGACTTGCATTGGTCTATAGGATTCTCATCTACCTATATCCACATCCCCTCTTGTTTGGACTTAGAAATTTTCAATTGAATACACGTTGACTTGCATTGGTCTATAGGATTTTCATCTACCTATATCCACATCCCCTGTTGTTTGGACTTAGAAATTTTCAATTGAATACACGTTGACTTGCATTGGTCTATAGGATTCTCATCTACCTATATCCACATCCCCTGTTGTTTGGACTTAGAAATTTTCAATTGAATACACGTTGACTTGCATTGGTCTATAGGATTTTCATCTACCTATATCCACATCCCCTGTTGTTTGGACTTAGAAATTTTCAATTGAATACACGTTGACTTGCATTGGTCTATAGGATTCTCATCTACCTATATCCACATCCCCTCTTGTTTGGACTTAGAAATTTTCAATTGAATACACGTTGACTTGCATTGGTCTATAGGATTCTCATCTACCTATATCCACATCCCCTGTTGTTTGGACTTAGAAATTTTCAATTGAATACACGTTGACTTGCATTGGTCTATAGGATTCTCATCTACCTATATCCACATCCCCTGTTGTTTGGACTTAGAAATTTTCAATTGAATACACGTTGACTTGCATTGGTCTATAGGATTCTCATCTACCTATATCCACATCCCCTTTTGTTTGGACTTAGAAATTTTCAATTGAATACACGTTGACTTGCATTGGTTTATAGGATTCTCATCTACCTATATCCACATCCCCTGTTGTTTGGACTTAGAAATTTTCAATTGAATACACGTTGACTTGCATTGGTCTATAGGATTCTCATCTACCTATATCCACATCCCCTGTTGTTTGGACTTAGAAATTTTCAATTGAATACACGTTGACTTGCATTGGTCTATAGGATTCTCATCTACCTATATCCACATCCCCTCTTGTTTGGACTTAGAAATTTTCAATTGAATACACGTTGACTTGCATTGGTCTATAGGATTCTCATCTACCTATATCCACATCCCCTGTTGTTTGGACTTAGAAATTTTCAATTGAATACACGTTGACTTGCATTGGTCTATAGGATTCTCATCTACCTATATCCACATCCCCTGTTGTTTGGACTTAGAAATTTTCAATTGAATACACGTTGACTTGCATTGGTCTATAGGATTTTCATCTACCTATATCCACATCCCCTTTTGTTTGGACTTAGAAATTTTCAATTGAATACACGTTGACTTGCATTGGTCTATAGGATTCTCATCTACCTATATCCACATCCCCTCTTGTTTGGACTTAGAAATTTTCAATTGAATACACGTTGACTTGCATTGGTCTATAAGATTCTCATCTACCTATATCCACATCCCCTGTTGTTTGGACTTAGAAATTTTCAATTGAATACACGTTGACTTGCATTGGTCTATAGGATTCTCATCTACCTATATCCACATCCCCTGTTGTTTGGACTTAGAAATTTTCAATTGAATACACGTTGACTTGCATTGGTCTATAGGATTCTCATCTACCTATATCCACATCCACTGTTGTTTGGACTTAGAAATTTTCAATTGAATACACGTTGACTTGCATTGGTCTATAGGATTCTCATCTACCTATATCCACATCCCCTGTTGTTTGGACTTAGAAATTTTCAATTGAATACACGTTGACTTGCATTGGTCTATAGGATTCTCATCTACCTATATCCACATCCCCTGTTGTTTGGACTTAGAAATTTTCAATTGAATACACGTTGACTTGCATTGGTCTATAGGATTCTCATCTACCTATATCCACATCCCCTGTTGTTTGGACTTAGAAATTTTCATTTGAATACACGTTGACTTGCATTGGTCTATAGGATTCTCATCTACCTATATCCACATCCCCTTTTGTTTGGACTTAGAAATTTTCAATTGAATACACGTTGACTTGCATTGGTCTATAGGATTCTCATCTACCTATATCCACATCCCCTTTTGTTTGGACTTAGAAATTTTCAATTGAATACACGTTGACTTGCATTGGTCTATAGGATTCTCATCTACCTATATCCACATCCCCTCTTGTTTGGACTTAGAAATTTTCAATTGAATACACGTTGACTTGCATTGGTCTATAGGATTCTCATATACCTATATCCACATCCCCTGTTGTTTGGACTTAGAAATTTTCAATTGAATACACGTTGACTTGCATTGGTCTATAGGATTCTCATCTACCTATATCCACATCCCCTTTTGTTTGGACTTAGAAATTTTCAATTGAATACACGTTGACTTGCATTGGTCTATAGGATTCTCATCTACTTTATCCACATCCCCTCTTGTTTGGACTTAGAAATTTTCAATTGAATACACGTTGACTTGCATTGGTCTATAGGATTCTCATATACCTATATCTACATCCCCTTTTGTTTGGACTAAGAAATTTTCATTTGAATACACGTTGACTTGCATTGGTCTATAAGATTCTCATCTACCTATATCCACATCCCCTGTTGTTTGGACTTAGAAATTTTCAATTGAATACACGTTGACTTGCATTGGTCTATAGGATTCTCATCTACCTATATCCACATCCCCTCTTGTTTGGACTTAGAAATTTTCAATTGAATACACGTTGACTTGCATTGGTCTATAGGATTCTCATCTACCTATATCCACATCCCCTGTTGTTTGGACTTAGAAATATTCAATTGAATACACGTTGACTTGCATTGGTCTATAGGATTCTCATCTACCTATATCCACATCCCCTTTTGTTTGGACTTAGAAATTTTCAATTGAATACACGTTGACTTGCATTGGTCTATAGGATTCTCATCTACCTATATCCACATCCCCTGTTGTTTGGACTAAGAAATTTTCAATTGAATACACGTTGACTTGCATTGGTCTATAGGATTCTCATCTACCTATATCCACATCCCCTTTTGTTTGGACTTAGAAATATTCAATTGAATACACGTTGACTTGCATTGGTCTATAGGATTCTCATCTACCTATATCCACATCCCCTGTTGTTTGGACTTAGAAATTTTCAATTGAATACACGTTGACTTGCATTGGTCTATAGGATTCTCATCTACCTATATCCACATCCCCTGTTGTTTGGACTTAGAAATTTTCAATTGAATACACGTTGACTTGCATTGGTCTATAGGATTCTCATCTACCTATATCCACATCCCCTCTTGTTTGGACTTAGAAATTTTCAATTGAATACACGTTGACTTGCATTGGTCTATAGGATTCTCATCTACCTATATCCACATCCCCTGTTGTTTGGACTTAGAAATTTTCAATTGAATACACGTTGACTTGCATTGGTCTATAGGATTCTCATCTACCTATATCCACATCCCCTGTTGTTTGGACTTAGAAATTTTCAATTGAATACACGTTGACTTGCATTGGTCTATAGGATTCTCATATACCTATATCTACATCCCCTTTTGTTTGGACTAAGAAATTTTCATTTGAATACACGTTGACTTGCATTGGTCTATAAGATTCTCATCTACCTATATCCACATCCCCTGTTGTTTGGACTTAGAAATTTTCAATTGAATACACGTTGACTTGCATTGGTCTATAGGATTCTCATCTACCTATATCCACATCCCCTCTTGTTTGGACTTAGAAATTTTCAATTGAATACACGTTGACTTGCATTGGTCTATAGGATTCTCATCTACCTATATCCACATCCCCTGTTGTTTGGACTTAGAAATTTTCAATTGAATACACGTTGACTTGCATTGGTCTATAGGATTCTCATCTACCTATATCCACATCCCCTTTTGTTTGGACTAAGAAATTTTCAATTGAATACACGTTGACTTGCATTGGTCTATAGGATTCTCATCTACCTATATCCACATCCCCTGTTGTTTGGACTTAGAAATTTTCAATTGAATACACGTTGACTTGCATTGGTCTATAGGATTCTCATCTACCTATATCCACATCCCCTGTTGTTTGGACTAAGAAATTTTCAATTGAATACACGTTGACTTGCATTGGTCTATAGGATTCTCATCTACCTATATCCACATCCCCTTTTATTTGGACTTAGAAATTTTCAATTGAATACACGTTGACTTGCATTGGTCTATAGGATTCTCATCTACCTATATCCACATCCCCTGTTGTTTGGACTAAGAAATTTTCAATTGAATACACGTTGACTTGCATTGGTCTATAAGATTCTCATCTACCTATATCCACATCCCCTTTTGTTTGGACTTAGAAATTTTCAATTGAATACACGTTGACTTGCATTGGTCTATAGGATTCTCATCTACCTATATCCACATCCCCTGTTGTTTGGACTTAGAAATTTTCAATTGAATACACGTTGACTTGCATTGGTCTATAGGATTCTCATCTACCTATATCCACATCCCCTGTTGTTTGGACTTAGAAATTTTCAATTGAATACACGTTGACTTGCATTGGTCTATAGGATTCTCATCTACCTATATCCACATCCCCTGTTGTTTGGACTTAGAAATTTTCAATTGAATACACGTTGACTTGCATTGGTCTATAGGATTTTCATCTACCTATATCCACATCCCCTGTTGTTTGGACTTAGAAATTTTCATTTGAATACACGTTGACTTGCATTGGTCTATAGGATTCTCATCTACCTATATCCACATCCCCTTTTGTTTGGACTTAGAAATATTCAATTGAATACACGTTGACTTGCATTGGTCTATAGGATTCTCATCTACCTATATCCACATCCCCTCTTGTTTGGACTTAGAAATTTTCAATTGAATACACGTTGACTTGCATTGGTCTATAAGATTCTCATCTACCTATATCCACATCCCCTTTTGTTTGGACTTAGAAATTTTCAATTGAATACACGTTGACTTGCATTGGTCTATAGGATTCTCATCTACCTATATCCACATCCCCTGTTGTTTGGACTTAGAAATTTTCAATTGAATACACGTTGACTTGCATTGGTCTATAGGATTCTCATCTACCTATATCCACATCCCCTGTTGTTTGGACTTAGAAATTTTCAATTGAATACACGTTGACTTGCATTGGTCTATAGGATTCTCATCTACCTATATCCACATCCCCTGTTGTTTGGACTTAGAAATTTTCAATTGAATACACGTTGACTTGCATTGGTCTATAGGATTCTCATCTACCTATATCCACATCCCCTGTTGTTTGGACTTAGAAATTTTCAATTGAATACACGTTGACTTGCATTGGTCTATAGGATTTTCATCTACCTATATCCACATCCCCTGTTGTTTGGACTTAGAAATTTTCATTTGAATACACGTTGACTTGCATTGGTCTATAGGATTCTCATCTACCTATATCCACATCCCCTTTTGTTTGGACTTAGAAATATTCAATTGAATACACGTTGACTTGCATTGGTCTATAGGATTCTCATCTACCTATATCCACATCCCCTCTTGTTTGGACTTAGAAATTTTCAATTGAATACACGTTGACTTGCATTGGTCTATAAGATTCTCATCTACCTATATCCACATCCCCTTTTGTTTGGACTTAGAAATTTTCAATTGAATACACGTTGACTTGCATTGGTCTATAGGATTCTCATCTACCTATATCCACATCCCCTGTTGTTTGGACTTAGAAATTTTCATTTGAATACACGTTGACTTGCATTGGTCTATAGGATTCTCATCTACCTATATCCACATCCCCTGTTGTTTGGACTTAGAAATTTTAAATTGAATACACGTTGACTTGCATTGGTCTATAGGATTCTCATCTACCTATATCCACATCCCCTTTTGTTTGGACTTAGAAATTTTCAATTGAATACACGTTGACTTGCATTGGTCTATAGGATTCTCATCTACCTATATCCACATCCCCTCTTGTTTGGACTTAGAAATTTTCAATTGAATACACGTTGACTTGCATTGGTCTATAGGATTCTCATATACCTATATCTACATCCCCTTTTGTTTGGACTAAGAAATTTTCATTTGAATACACGTTGACTTGCATTGGTCTATAAGATTCTCATCTACCTATATCCACATCCCCTGTTGTTTGGACTTAGAAATTTTCAATTGAATACACGTTGACTTGCATTGGTCTATAGGATTCTCATCTACCTATATCCACATCCCCTTTTGTTTGGACTTAGAAATTTTCAATTGAATACACGTTGACTTGCATTGGTCTATAGGATTCTCATCTACCTATATCCACATCCCCTCTTGTTTGGACTTAGAAATTTTCAATTGAATACACGTTGACTTGCATTGGTCTATAGGATTCTCATATACCTATATCTACATCCCCTTTTGTTTGGACTAAGAAATTTTCATTTGAATACACGTTGACTTGCATTGGTCTATAAGATTCTCATCTACCTATATCCACATCCCCTGTTGTTTGGACTTAGAAATTTTCAATTGAATACACGTTGACTTGCATTGGTCTATAGGATTCTCATCTACCTATATCCACATCCCCTTTTGTTTGGACTTAGAAATTTTCAATTGAATACACGTTGACTTGCATTGGTCTATAGGATTCTCATCTACCTATATCCACATCCCCTCTTGTTTGGACTTAGAAATTTTCAATTGAATACACGTTGACTTGCATTGGTCTATAGGATTCTCATATACCTATATCTACATCCCCTTTTGTTTGGACTAAGAAATTTTCATTTGAATACACGTTGACTTGCATTGGTCTATAAGATTCTCATCTACCTATATCCACATCCCCTGTTGTTTGGACTTAGAAATTTTCAATTGAATACACGTTGACTTGCATTGGTCTATAGGATTCTCATCTACCTATATCCACATCCCCTTTTGTTTGGACTTAGAAATTTTCAATTGAATACACGTTGACTTGCATTGGTCTATAGGATTCTCATCTACCTATATCCACATCCCCTCTTGTTCGACCACCCTATATTCTTTAATGGAACTTTTTTCAAATTGAAAATGTCTGGTTATTTTTAACTCGTTTGAAAAGCTGGTTAAGAAGTAATACCTATAGGGTTATGTATTAACTTTAGCTCGAAGTAATGCATACTTTTGAAGAAAAAAAATTAATTTACCACAAATCAGAGGAGGTATTGTTTTAATCCTTCCCCGGCATCTATAATAGCCACGATAAAGTCTTGTTAAGTGGTGAGGGCCATCTAGAGGCGAGAGCAGGGTGTAGAGACGGCTCGTCTGTTAAGATGTGGTTGTTCAGTGACGCGGGGTATAGGCGCGGCTTGTCTGATCGTGACGTTGTGGAAATGACGCGTTATACCCGCTGATGTTAAAAATCCCCTTTTCTTTGCGCTCGAGATGACAAAAGCTTCCGTTTCTCGTATCAGGGCAAGATCTCATCTTGTAACATACATCAAAACAACAATGATATAAATGTGGGTGTGCCACAGGGGTCAATCCTTGGCCCTTTATTATTCCTGATTTTCATAAACGACTTCCCTGATAAAATTGTCTCTGAGATGGGTATATTTGCTGATGACACTATGCTCTATAACAGACTCAAAGGAAAAATAAATGAAGACATATCTAAAGAAATTGCTAAAAACTCTCGAGGACGCATAGTAGCATGTCTGTAGTAGAATGGGGCCAAAACTGGATGGTAATGTTTAATGCCGGCAAGATTAAGCTTATTTCTTTTAATGGGGCCGTAACTGGTTGGTAATGTTTAATGCTGCCAAGACTAAGCTCATTTCGTTTAATAATTACAAGAAACTTTCTCAAATACTGAATGCCATGACTAATGATAAACTGCCTGAAAGTATTTCCCTCAAGATTCTAGGGTTAACATTCACAGACCAGAAAGAAAGAGGTTGTCATGACCAAGATGGACATCAAGACTGTTCCTTATATTATTGTCATTATTTCTCCCCAAGCAACACCTATCTACAACTCTCACTGGCTAGGTTTCACTTCTGCGTGCTCATGTTCAATAGAATCTTCCCTTGGTGAACAATGGTAACACTCTGCTGGTTTGTAATGACTGTGCTCCACTGATATCATCAGAAAAAAAAACTTCATCATTCAAAAATATTTTCTCCAATCTATTGTTCCCCCTCGCCAAACTTTCGCAAGAAACACCTGTCCAGCAGAAAACACTATCACTAATTTCCCCCCCCCACTGTTTATCTGTGCCTAAACCTAAACGTAGATTCCATGAGCAAAGCTTCTTTCTTAAAACTACACGCCTATGGAATTGTCTTCCGTTTTTCTGCTTTCCAGCTGACTACAATATGGTTGTCTTCAAGTTTAATGTAAACAAGTTTTTGAGGAGCCGTTTCATATAAGTAAACAAATTTACCGAATCTCCATTGCTAATGGTTACTATATTGTCTAATGCACCTTTGGCAGTCGGACTGACGTATACCCACAATTTGTTGTCTCTGCTTTTGTATTCAATGTATTTTGTGTCTTTCTTCCAAACCCTTACACGACCACTACAACAACCTCAATAGCTTCGCCATCCAGATATACTTTATTGGATTCATGAGACAAAATGCACCAAACATTGCTGCTTTTTGTTCTATTTCCTTTTGAAAAACTTCATCATGTTCTGCAAAACCAAAAACAAATACAACCCACCTTATCCCTCTTCCTAATTCCCCTTTCTGTCTCCCCCCCCACTTCCTGACTGGTTTCCTAACTTAAAATGTACCAAACATTAATACTGTAACACTTTTCCCTTGTGGGAATTAAAATGCAGACACAAGACTGAACCCTTAAGCTTACTGTAAACTGTTTTTGACTCCTGGTGGGGGCATGAGACCAATGAATTCGTCAATCATTTTTATAACCACCGGCTGTGCTAAACCAACCAATGAAATCTTCCAAAGTTAATATAAAAATTGTCGAATTTTGGATTCAGTCAGTTCGCCGTTAACTACATCACGGACCGCATTTGATTCTTGGCCGCCATCTTGGTTACTGCCAATTACACTCAGGATCTGATCTGAACTATGCCGCCATCTTTGTTCAACATAATGTCTCAACACTTAACAGTAACACTAATTATCTTTATTGTCTGCACGCTTGTGGAATTGTCTTCCATTTTCCTGCTTTCCAGCTGGCTACACTGTGGTTGTCTTCAAGTCTAACGTAAACAAGTTTTTGATGAGTCATTCCATACGAGTTAACAAATTTACCGAATTTCCATTACTAACGATTACTATATTGTCCAATTTCTACTGTACACTCTTTAACCCTTATCCTCGAGTGGCCTCTTGGCCTTCATAAGTGGTGATGCCTGTGTAAAAAAAAAAACCCCAAAACTGTATTTCTCGTGGTTAACGGTGGCTCTGCGGGTTTGTTCCTTGCTAACGGAGTCAGAAACGGCTTCGTTGCTGGGTTCGAATCTCTCGAGCTGCAGTGATAGTGACACCCTGCACTGATAATTCCCGAAAGGATGAAACACTAGTGTCCATAGGTATTTAAAAAAATAATTATGGTGATAATTATATATATATATATATATATATAGAGAGAGAGAGAGAAATAGATATATATATATATAGAGAGAGAGAGAGAAATAGATATATATATATAGAGAGAGAGAGAGAGAAATAGATATATATATATATATATATAGAGAGAGAGAGAAATAGATATATATATATATAGAGAGAGAGAGAGAGAAATAGATATATATATATAGAGAGAGAGAGAGAGAAATAGATATATATATATATAGAGAGAGAGAGAGAAATAGATATATATATATATAGAGAGAGAGAAATATATATATATAGAGAGAGAGAGAGAGAAATATATATATATATATATAGAGAGAGAGAGAGAAATAGGTATATATATATATAGAGAGAGAGAGAGAGAGAAATAGGTATATATATATATATATATAGAGAGAGAGAGAGAGAGAAATAGATATATATATATATATAGAGAGAGAGAGAGAAATAGATATATATATATATAGAGAGAGAGAGAAATAGAAAGGAACAAACCAAGTTATGTGTTCATCAACAGTTGCCATATTGTCCAATTTCTACTGTACACTCTTGAACTCTTATCCTCGAGTGGCCTCTTGGCCTTGATAAGTGGTGATGCCTATGTAAAAAAAAAAAAATTGGATACGTCACTTCCATTCTTTATCTTGATCGCTGGACATTGAACAAGACGCCCGCACATCCCACAGCTCTGCACCTTATGCTAGACAATGCATCACAAGAACTCCTACACGCATCATCTACCAGCACACACGCACTGCACATGCTCATTTTTTTCCTCTAAATAAATCTATATATTTACGAATCTCATAAATCGGTGACTTTCTGTGTATCATTACTTCTACATACGGCATAATCACGTTGACACACCGATTCCCGCTGGATCACCGAAGTTAAGCAACGTTGAACCTGGTCAGTACTAAATGGGTGACAATTTGGGACTTTCAGTGGATGCAACATGAATGCTATTTCCAAAATAACTGAATGCAACAAGAAAACTATTTCCAAAATAACTGAATGCAACATGAATACTATTTCCGAAATAACTGGATTCAGCATTAAATAACTCAAAAAGTGTTGATATGCCGTAAACAGATATACTTTATCCACATCTCAATTATGATTTGATTCCATTGTCTTGCACTTCTTGTACATAAATTCATTATTCTTTCTCAATATATGATTGCCTACATCACAAGATCTCCAGCTACACTATAACTGGAAATGTTTTCCCAATTAGTAAATCATTTCTCTCTGATAGGCTCATAAAAGTAGTGGTGGATGGGCACAAAGTCCCTCAAGGGTCCATCCTGGGACCAACTCTCTTCCTCATCTACATCAATGATCTGCCAAAACACATACTTAGATCATTCGTTGGCATCTATGCTGATAAAACTACGATCTAAAGGCTGATAAAACTACGATCTAAAGGCCGTAAATGAGAAAGTTCTCTCTGATTCTCTCTCCTCTGACCTTGAGTGCGTGCTGCAGTGGGGGAAGAGGTGGCTGGCTACTTTTAATGCATCTAATACCAAGCTTCTTTCTTTACATCATCAACGCTCTGATCCCCATCTGGCATCAATTGAAATGGATGTCTCTCGTCTTGGGGAGGCTTCATGTTTTGACAAGCTTCTGGGCTTGACCTTTACTCCTGATCTTAAATGGAGCACATACATCAAATCTGTTGCCAAGGTCTCTGGGAAAAGTAGATATCTCACTACTGATGCAATTCTCTATGTAAAAGCCAAGTACGACTAAGGATGGAGTACTGCTGCCACATCTGGGAAGGAACTGCTAAAAACAGTTTATCCTACCTTGACAGAGTTCAAAATAGACTTCATATCTTAGTGGGGGATGCCCTTTTCTCTTCCCTGCAACCTCTCTCCCACAGAAGAAATGTTTCAAGCTCGTCTGAGCTTCAATCTTTGGTCCCCCCCCATCGCCAATCTTTCGCAAAAAACACCCATCTAGCTGAAACCACTGGCAATAATTTTCCCCACTCTTTAACTGTGCCAAAATCCAAACGTAGATTCCACGAACAAAGCTTCTTTCTCAGAAGTGGAACTCTGTTCCGTTTGCCTGTTTCCCACCTGACTACAACTTGGATGTCTTCAAGTCCAACATAAACAAATTCCTGATGAACCGCCCCTTAAGTAATCCAATTCATCAAATCTCCATTACTAACGATAACTACAATATTATCCCGTTGATTACTGTACACATAATAATCCTTATCCTCGAGTGGCCTCCAGGCCTGGATAAGTGGTGACTCCTATGTAAAAAAAGAGAGGGTAATTCTTGTGTGCCCAAATGCTTCTAAGTACCACAAAAACATTGATTTTTTCTTTTCTTTTTTTTTACTCTTTCACTCTAAACGAACGATGTTGCCACTTGGAATGTAACATTACTATTTGGGATCGTGTCTAACGGGGGACTGCGGAGAGTCGAACAGCGAGATGTTTGTTCATATTACATTTAAATATCTGCAGATTAATGCAGTCAGGGAAGCAGGAAACAAGGAAAAAATTCCAAAGTCTAACAGTTAAACGGAAGAAGGAAGAGTAGAATACTTTCCGGCATCTAGGGACATCAATAATGAAGGGGTGAGATTTTGCTTATTGTCGACTCTTTCTACTACAACCATTGATCACCACACATTCAAAGAAAAACAAAGACTTTTATTTAACTTCAATCATTGTAATACGTTTTATTGCGTGTGTGTGTGTGTGTATATATAAATATATATATATATATATATATATATATACATGTATTCTTTTTGTTTGTTGTTGTTGATTTATAAAGTTCATTTTAATATTTTTGTTGACTGTTTTTTGTTTCATTTTTTATTTTTTATCCAAAGCATATACCAATTTTTTTCAGCAGACTTGAAGCATTTTACTGAGAAATTAGAAAAAAATAAAAAATAAATTAAAAAAAATAATAATAATAAAAATGTTTGGAACCACAATTAAATTTTTTTTTCCCCTTATAGAAAAAAAATACATTTTTCTCTTTTATTTTCACTTTAAAAGACTGTGTGGGGTTATTTTGAGAGGTGGGGGAGGGAAATATTTATATATAAATTTTTTTTTTTCCATTAAAAAAATTATTTTTTTCACTTTAATTAATTTATTTATATTTTTTTTTGTTTTTTATTTCGTCCATTTTTCTTTTTTTAAATTTGGAATGGGTTGTGGTTGAGGATGTTTTAAAAAAATCATATATAAACATTAAAAAAAATGAAAACATTGTCTTTTTATTCTTAAAAAAATTGGGATTGTATGTTTTTTTTACTTCATTTCAAAGCATATAGTTTTCTGGTTTTTTTTGTTTTTTTTTTCAAATCTTTCTAAAATTTGTTGAACTTTTGGAGGAGGTCATCATTTCCGTCATAAATTAAATAACGCTGTAAAACGGGAGGATGAGAGGTCAACTCGTTAAAACAAACAAACAACGACAAAACATCTACAAGAATGAAGGTAAAATGTTTAGAGAAAGAACACAGAAAGAAGGATCAAATATGTCACTGAATTGCATGAGCCGTAAAAAAAAAACAAAAAAAAAACCTTATCCCCAAGTAGCCTCCGGGCCTTGATAATGGTGACTTCCATGTAAAAAAAAAATGGAAGAATCTAGGATCATTTAACAAACGAAAGGAAAATTGATGAATTAATAATGCCCAAATTTTCTTAATCTAATTCCTAAAACTTCTTATATCATTCTCCATTTTTTTTTTTTCAAACTGCATCTCCACCGAAACACAAGGTCACAGAGTGGCACTAGGCAGATCAAATGATTACATTTTTTTTATGGATCATTCTTTTCTGAGCCTATTAAAATAGCTGCCACTTGGCAGGCGTAAGTCGACTTAAAGTGTTCTTGTACGCATGCGCAAATATACATTTTTACGTTAAAGTTGGTTCTTTTTTAACTGTCTCATATCTGTCTTATTTAAGATCATATGCGTTTTGTTTATTTATCGCGGACTATTTTCCTCGTCTTTATTAGTTGTTGTTTCGTGACGTTTTCGCCAACTATTCCTCTGGCCTTTGTCAAGTGGTTACCGCGACGGGATAGGAACTCCGTATCTCCTAACTGCATTCTCAGCAATTACTGCCTTCCATAGTTGTCATCTAAAAAATAAATCATTAAATAATACTCATCTTAATAAGCATTACAATTAATTAAATTATATAAACGTTTTATAGTGTGTAAAAACACCAAAAACTTTTCCAGATAGGTAGAAGAGTAACTTATCTTACATAACATTTGTTATATTTTTTACCACCTTTTTTAATCTCTGTGGATTGTAAAACAAACCCTGCTGTTTCTATTTTTATTACTACTAATCTTATATATGGCATAATCACGTTGACACACCGGTTCTCGCCAGATCACAGAGGTTAAGCAACATTGAACCTAGCCAGTACGAGATGGGTGACCATTTGGGAATTCTAGGCACTGTGTGTGCTTTCCGCTTGTCTCGGCATTTGTATCCAGTTGTCCTGAACCTCCACTTGCCACTGGTATTCAACAATGTCGACTCAGAGGAGGTGGGGCTGGAGATTGCGCAACTCTTGCCACAAAAATTTCATGTGCAGGCACCCTTACCATGGGTATCCTTAGTCTGTCAAGACTGAAGGAAGCCTTGTAATACTAATCGTAATTAGTCTGTCTAGAAATGTAATCGATTAACTAAAATAATATGAGAGTTCAATAGAAACGTTGTTTTAATTTGAATAAAATATGCACGGCTCTATACAGACTTCTTTCTCCATGTGAATTTTATTCTATTCAAATTAAAACAACGTTTCTATTGAACTCTCATTCTTGACGTTATTCTTACGTTACCTTCAAACATTTCAAAATACCACCGCCAGATACAATGCAAGGCTCTAAATTTACAGCATGGCAAGGAAGAAGAAAAGGAAAATAAGAAAAAAAAAAACAGAAGATGGAGTATACCTCTGAAAAATATTTGTGATGAATTTCAAACAAGTAAAATATGTGTTTAATTTCCTAATATTACATTATGATTTGGCTTTCAAGCGCACTTGATGCGTATTTTATTTTATATAAATAATATATTAACTTTAACCATTTATTTGATATTATTTGATTCAAGGATGGAAAAAATTCACCAGATAAAAGTATATATACCGTACTTTGTGGTAATTGCATCAAGTCCAGGGTAATTGCACCAAAGTGCTCTTTTGGCAACCACGCATATAAAGAGGACTTCTTTTTTTTAGTTGATGCAATTACCCCAAAGTAGGGTATACATTTTTTATTAAATGATTAATAATTGGCAAAAAAATATAGAAACAGTTTTAAACGATTTTTATTAATTGTCTGTGATTTCTTTTATTTATTTAATAATTTAAAATGCAAAAACAAAAAAAATTTAAAAACAGTTTTTTTTTGTTGTTGTTTTCTTTTTGGCTCAACAGTGTTCCGGTATTAACATTTGTAATAACAGGTTAATTTGATTCCCAAAATATATGGTGGAATTAAGAAACGAAAAAAGAATGGAGAGAATGGAAAATGATCTGTATGCCTAACTATATCAGTTTTAGAAGTTTCCAGGCGATGAGAATGGGGGAGAACTGAACATTCCCCCCCCCCAAAAAAAAATTTTAAGCAATAAAAAATAATGAATATATTGATAGAAGAAGAAACACTGTTGGGTGAAGGGTGGGGGTAAGAAAACAGGAAATAATTTTTTTTTTGGGGGGGGAGGGTTAAATTGATTAGATATTAGGGAGGTAGAGGAGAAAAGAGGAAGAAGAAGAAGATCCGGGAAGAGAAGGGGAAAGAAAGAGAGAGCAGATCTGAAAATAAAGAAAAGATCTGGAGAGAGAGAGGGGGTATGGAAGAGGAAGACGAAATCCGGGAAGAGGGGGGGAGGGTATGGACATAAAAAAACATTTAAGCAATCAAAAATAATTAATATTTTGATAAAATAACATTGTTGGGGGAGGAGGTAGGAAAACAGGAAAGAGTTTTTTTTAGAGGGGGGGGGGAGGAGGGATTAAATTAATTAGATATGATTTGGAGAGAGAGGAGAGTGAGGAGGAGAGAGAGAGAGTGGCTGGGGGAAGAGGAAGAAAAAGATCCAGGGAAGAGAGCAGGGGAAGGGAAAGAGAGAAAAGATCTGGGGAGAAAATGAAGAGCAAGGAAGAGGGAGGGAGAGAAAATGGGAAGAGAGAGAGAGAGCAGTTTGAAATATAGGAAGACATAAGGCAGACTATGGATGGGATGAAGATAGAGAAAAAGGTCAGAAGGTCAGTGAGGGTCATCAAAGGTCAAGGCAAACATGCTGGCATTATTATGGCAGGAACTTTATTTGCTTTACATCAACTCGATTTGAGTCATTTAAAGCGGAAACTATACATTTTTGCAAAAGATTGCATAAGATTCAGTTGAAAGCAAGTTACTATTTTACCCTTGAAGGGAGTAGGGGTTAATACCTTTCGCAATAGTATTAGTGCATAGTTAGACACAGTAGATATGACAGAATTTTGATGTGGCATAGCTGATTCAATAGTCCATAATGGCGTCCATTAATCGCAGCCCTCTCTCAAGATATGGAGGCATAATTGATGGAAATAAAGAAAAACTGGAGGAATAATAGATGGAGGTAAAATAGATGGAGGTATAATAGATGGAATCGCTCATTTTTTTTTTAAATCAAATCGATTGATTGCCTGCTCTAGTTGGGGACCTATTGCGGTGCATCGAAAGCTTAACATGCTTTCCTGCAGTGACTTAATCCACAATATGTTATAGTCTTCATTGCACTGTAGAGAATCTATTGTTAATTCTATAAAATTATTTTAATATATACTGGCTTGAATTCAAGTTTAAAATACAAAACTCAAGTATCATGCTTCAATTGTGCTCTAAACAGAAACATTCAGTTCGAACGCGATCCTGTCGTATAAAAGAACCTACTGTTGATTTTATGAAATTATTTTTACATAATCGCTTGAATCAAATTTAAACATACAAACTTCAAATATCATGGTTCACTTGTGCTTTAAAAAGGAAGCATTCATTTCGAACGTGCCCCTGTCATATAAAAGAATGCACAGTCGATTTTATAAGGTGGGCCTTTCTGCTTGTGTGGTGATAAAACTTCTCACGTGCACTTGTGATGTTAGGTTGTATAAAAGTGTTAACTTTGGTCAAATTCGGACTGTACTTTCTTTAATCGGATTTTTTTTGAATTATCGATTTTCATTACTCATCAGTCGTATTTCAATATAATACCTATGTAAGAACATCCACAGACAGATCAATAAAATAATCGGCCTAGCTGTTTCTGAGTTTATAGGGAACAAACTCTCTCTGACACACTCACACACACTTGCATAAACACACACACACACACTCACTCGCATAAACAGACACATACACTCACGCACATACTTGTATAAGCACACACACTCACACATACACTACTCGCATAAACACACACATACACTCACAAAAACACACACATGCACACACTCACATAAACACACACACTCGCATAAACAAACACATACACTCACGCACATACTCGCATAAACACACACACACTCACCCACACACTCGCATAGACACACACGTACACTCACAAACACACACTCACATATACACACACACATACACTCACACACACTCGCATAAACACACACTCACACACACACATTCGCATAAACAAACACACAAACAAACAAACACACAAACAAACATACTAACACAGCTCCTTTTATACAATAGTAGAGAAATAGATATTTAGCATTTATTGATGGAACATGAAATGAACTTGGCCTTCGGGCCAGGATCAAAGTGTAGTATCCTTCATGACGCAGTTTTTTTTTTATTTTTGTTACTGACCAGAGTGTCCCCCTTTTTTGGGGAGCTGGTTTCCCTCCACACTAAAAACCGACCTTATGTCTAACTCTGCCCTCGAGGGGAGGCAATGAAAAAAAAAAAAAACGAGATTGAGGAAAGTTTTTAAATTTCATTTTTGGCTAGGAGTAAACTCACCATCGTAAAATTGTTGTCTTTTCTGTAAATTGGGGATCATCTAAGTCCATTAAAGCCATAGAATGACTGCGGTATTTTGGCGAGAGTGTCTAGTGTTGGATGAGTCTAAAAAGTAGAGGCAAAGTTGCATGTTCACCGACCTCCAATTTTTTACCCCCGCCTCCCGATTCGGATTTCATGTCTAAGCAGAAAGGAAAAATTTCGACCTGTTATATTTTATTGCGTAAATCATTGTAAAGTTTTTGTTTATGTTAAATAAATTGGTCAGGAGCAAAGTGTAGTAACTGTTCTATTACTGCACTTTATTTTTCTGTCCTTGGTCAGTGAAAGAGAAATTTGTCTAGATGGAGGCAATTTAAATTTTTGCTCTAAGCCAGTGTTGCATTTTGGGCAATTGTTTTTATTTCGCCCTCTATGTTAAAAACTGACCTCGTAACTTAACTCTGCTCTCGTGGGGAGGCAAGTAAATAAGAAGAGTGTCTTCTCAACGGGGTCTGCAAATGCATTTGAGAGCGATAAGAGACGCATAAATACTTCAACTAGTATCTCATTTCACCTTGAGAAAGAGAGAGAGAGAGAGACACACACACACACAGAAAAGGAGTAGGAGAAGTAAAACAAAAAAAAGGAACCACAAATAAGGAATCATACCAGCGACCCCCTTTTACATAGTGCTATAAAATGATGGATTTGCACTCCTCCGCTCTGAATATTGTCGACCCTCGAGTTTGGACAATGGGTGTGTTTTGCCCTGAAGCTTGCGAACCTTACGCCCCTCCTGCAAAAAGGCACGTGATTCTAACATAAATGGCGGCCTACAAGTCAGGGAGGAGGTAGACGATGAGGAGGCAGTGGCAGCAGTGGATGTTGGGACATGGTGGGAAGTAGGGGGAGAGGAGGAGGCGGACGTGGATGTCACAGATGTTGAAGTTGTCGTCGACACAGAGTGCAGACAGGGAGCTGGTCCGGTCGACCCCCCAGTCTTACACTGCGTGTTTTGCGACCACCACTGGATATTTTGAACGTTTGAGGCCTGCGTATTTACAGAACCTGTCTGGGTCACGCACTTTGTGCTAGCAGTTGCAAAATTGCCACCGGGAGTAGCTGTAGAAGAGGAAGTGGCAGTAGTGATGGATGCGGTAGTCACGGCAACAGAAGCCAATGCCGTCGTGGTGGTGGTGGTAGGAGTAATGGAAGAGGTGGTTGAGAAAGGCGTGGCTGTTGAAAGATGGGTGAGTTTGTGAGATGTCGACGTCAAAGTCGTCGACGTAAGCGGCTTCGATACGCCAACGCTGGAAGAACTTTCTGCTGCCGATGAAGAAGGGCAGTCCGTAGCACCAAATGTGTTTGGAAGTACTTGAGAAGCGGAACAGTGAAGACCAGATTTCTGTTCCGATGGGGCAATTTTCTTCGGAGAGGTATGAAACGGTGTACCTAACATACTCTGACCCACAACCTCAGACATCTTAGTTTGAAGCCCCCCGCCGTCACCTGAAGAGATGGCTGGTGTTGGGCTATCGCCGCGTTGTGTCGTGGCAGTACCGGTTTCTAATTCTTTGACCAGATTTGGGTCAAATTTACCGACAAGGTGGCGAACGGTTTTCCCGTCTCCAAGCGGTAAGTCAACCCCTTCCGGTGGAACAGCCAACATCGATTCATCCATACTTTTAGCTTTTAGAATTCGGACTCTTTCAGGGTCAACATGCGTCACGGTACTTTTGTCGCTTGGGTGAACGTTCTTTGATCCGGAGTCCTTACTGCCGGCAACTGCATGGCACTCGGATTGTCTCTCGATGAAATGGCAAGACAATGGCGAATCACGGGCATTGGACATGGCAGCCCCTTCAAACAGGTGCGACTTGGATGCAGAGAGATCTTTGATGATGTTGGGCGGTGGTTCCTTAGACCTCTGTTCGATGTGCTTCGTCATCTTTGTCACACATCCGGACAAGATGGATGGCTCTTCTGAGGACGACAGCACATTTGCATTGACAGCAGACGCTTGTTCTTTACTAGGTAGGGTAACCGGGGTTGTCTTTGAATGGCACGGATCATGATCCTGGTCCAGATCTGTCTGTGATTTATCGTCAGATCCCTGAAACTCCTGTTTTCTTAAAGCTTTCGGCGTAAGCTGCGCAGTTGTGGTGGTGTTAACGGCGTCGACACCTGCTGGCGTGCTAGCTGTATTTTTCGGACTGACACAGGTTGATGTGGTTTTGCTAGCAGTTGTGCTGGGAATGTTGGCAGTGGATGCGGCAGTGGTAGTTGTTGGAGGTGTAGATGAGGGTGGCATAACTTTCGAGGAAGTTGCCTGAACCCCCAAGGCAGTAGTCAGGGTGGTTTGGTTCGGGCTTTCTGACAGGCCAGCCAGATCTTCCGTTTCTTTGTCGAAGGAGTCTTTTGCCAAGCATTCATAATCTGTAAAAGATGAAAGAAAATTAATTCAATAAAAATGCTGTTCTCAAATATAACAGTCACTGGGCCAGGATTTTATTTTGGAAATGATATGAAAGTAGGTATCACAAACCAGCCTAGAGTTTAGCATGCAAAAATGGGTAAATAAGTGAAAGTTCTTTTAATTTCAACTTGTAATAACTCATTTTTTTTTTTAGGGTATTTTATAAAATTTGGACGTAAACAAAATTTAACCTTTTCTCTTCATGTAACGTAGTCGTCACACGCGTTTTCAGGAGAAAGCATATCCCTTTATAAAAATTGTTATAAAATATTTACTTTATAATGTTAGATATAGAGACGTGCCAATGTACATTTGAAATCCGAGTTGTGCACCCACGCACATTCCAGATGGAATTGATCTACATTTTTGTGTTTCATAAAAATGACTGGAATTGTAATCCATCTATATATATCTATAAAAGTGAACGTGTCTGTGTGCGTGTCTGTGTACATTTCCCTTCATTACCGTTCAGTTTGTTCAGGTATGCTGAAAACGAATATCGCAAGGAAAATTAGCAGAGACAAATAGTTTTGGAGCAAGTTTTATTAATGCGTGTAATGCATGTATTGCAAAATGTAAACCAATGGCGACCATGTTTGAACAGGCGGCATATGAAAGGGGCAAAACCTCAGTTTTTTCAGGTATTCTGAAAACGAATATCGCAAGGAAAATTAGCAGAGACAAATAGTTTTGGAGCTAGTTTTATTAATGCGTGTATTGCGAAATGTAAACTAATGGCGACCATGTTTGAACAGGCGGCATATGAAAGGGGCAAATCCTCAGTTTGTTCAGGTATGCTGAAAACGAATATCGCAAGGAAAATTAGCGCAGACAGACGAATAGTTTTCGAAATATTAATGCGTGTATTTTGAAATGTAAATCACTGGCGACCATGTTTGAGCAGGCGGCATATGAAAGGGGCCAACCCTCAGTTTGTTCAGGTAAGCTGAAAACGAATATCGCAAGGAAAATTAGCAGGGACAAATAGTTTTGGAGCTAGTTTTATTAATGCGTGTATTTTGAAATGTAAACCACTGGCGACCATGTTGAACGGGCGGCGTATGAAAGGGGCCAACCCTCAGTTTGTTTAGGTATGCTGAAAACGAATATCGCAAGGAAAATTAGCACAGACAAATAGTTTTCGAGACAGTTTTATTAATGCGTGCATTTTGAAATGAAAAGGGAAAACTAGCAAATCAAAGTATTGACATATTTTTTATTTTACAAAGGAATCACTACTTATGAAGGCCCAGAGACCACTCGAGGGTTTAAAGAGTGTACAGTAGTCAATGGGACAATATCACAGTAATCGTTAGAAGTGTAAATTTGGTAAATTGGATTACTTAAGAGGAACGGCTCATCAAGAACTTGTTTGCATTGGACTTGAAGACGACGAAATAAAAATATAAAGTTGAAAGAACTAGCGAAAAATATCCTTTTAACGATGCCTTTCAAATCGTAAACTGAGTGTTTACATTTTTTTACATTTTTCGAAGACAATAAAAAGTTAAAAAAAAAAAAAAGCAAACCTTTAGAATCATAAAAAGATCTCCCGGGAGCATTTTTGCAACATGAAAAATATACAAACCGAAATAAAGAGAGGAGGCCACCCTACTCAAAAATATGGTTTATTACATCGCCTAAAAAAAAAGAAGAATCGGGGGCTCCAATAATACGATAATTTGGTGGGGCAGTAAATTGTTTTCTTTTTTCTAACTTGGTTTTAAAAAGTTTTTATTGCTAACATTTATTTTCATAAACTCTAACCATTCCTCACAACCCTAATCCGGCCGGTCGGGGAATAAGTTTTTATTTTTTTAAATTTTGTTGAAACCGACAACACACATACGCACGCACGAACACACATACACACACGCACGCACGCACGCACGCACACATAAGCATAACGCTTGTCAGCAAGCTAAAGAAGAGAGAAAGTGGGGGAAGGAGATCGTGTTCTCTGCACTGCACGTGCCGGGGTCAAACAGAAGTTAAATGAAATCGATTACAAATGGCTCCACAAAGTTGTGTCTGAACTTTTTATTCTATGAAACTTAAGAGTAATAAAACGAAATAATCGTGACCCGTGGAAATTCCACGGCGAATATTTCGCATTCAATAGAACAAAACGAAAAAGTAGTGAACAAATAAATATATAAGAAAATGAATGTTACCAAAGGCAAGATAAGTTACTCTTCTACCTACATAGATCAAGTTTTTATTGTTTTAACTCATTTTAAAACGTTCATTTAACGCAAACAAAAGTAGCGCACAGTTTTAAGTTAGAACAATAAATAAGTGTCTGACATTTTACAGACATCTTGTGAGACTCGATAATCGCTCCAAACTCGAAAATTAAGCAAAATACTGGTAGCAACACATCCAATAAATGTCAGCAAACGTTCGAACATGTTTTCTTTTTCACATTAGCGAAACTCTTATTAGAGCAAAAGTTAAAATGAGAAGCAAACACAAATGAAGAAGTCGGTTTTTATCGTTGAGCACAAAAACAAAAACAAAAAGAGTATCTAATCTAATAGGCCTCGTGCTATAGGCCAATCTCTAAAGTCTGTCCCATCGCCTCAGTGTTGCATCCCTGTTTACAAGTACTTTAATGAGATGTGCTCTGATGAATCCATAGCACTTATACCAGTGCCCGGAAAACTTGTCCCGGGAAAACTCGTCTCCGGAAAAACCGTACCCGGAAAACTCGTACTGTTCAGTTTGTTCAGGTATGCTGAAAACGAATATCGCAAGGTAAATTAGCAGAGAAAAATAGTTTTGGAGCTAGTTTTATTAATGCGTGTATTGTGAAATGTAAATAACTGGCGACCATGTTGAACAAGCGGCATATGAAATGGGCCAACCCTCAGTTTGTTTAGGTATGCTGAAAACGAATATCGCAAGGAAAATTAGCACAAACAGACAGACTACAAGTTTTGGAACTAGTTTTATTAATGCGTGTATTTTGAAATGTAAATCACTGGCGAGCATGTTTGAACAGGCGGCATATGAAAGAGGCCAACCCTCAGTTTGTTCAGGTATGCTGAAAACGAATATCGCAAGGAAAATTGGCAGAGACAGACAGACAGACTACTAGTTTTGGAGCTAGTTTTATTAATGCGTGTATTTTGAAATGTAAATCACTGGCGACCATGTTTGAACAGGCGGCATATGAAAGGGGCCAAGCCTCTGTTTGTTTAGGTATGCTGAAAACGAATATCGCAAGGAAAATTAGCAGAGAAAGACAAATAGTTTTCGAGATATTATTGTTTGTATTTTTAAATATAAATGCATAAACACACACATACACACACACTTTCATAAACAAACACACTCGCATAAACATACACATACACAGAAACACACGTACACACAAATACACACCAACACAAATCAACTTTCCGTTAAAAACTGTCATGAGCTGGGGAGGGGTGGGTGGCATAAGTGTCAAGCGAATTTGAAAGTTAACGAAATGGATTTCATTTCAACTTCGTTTGCCAATTCCCCTTCCCTTCGCCCACTCCCCCCCACCTGCCCCCCCCCCTCTCTCTCTCTCTCTCTCTCTCGCGCGCGCGCGCTCTCGCGCGCTTCTCCGTGTCCTTATATATAGACAGACAGAGAGGGAAAAGGGGGGGAGAGACCGAAAGAGACAGAGAATGTGTCTACGCTCTCGTCCACCAACGACGCACACACCCACATACACACACACACTTGCATTAACACACACATACACAGACGCACACACGTCTACATTCACTCTTCAAACTTGTGGGAACATGCCAACCGGATGCTAACGTCTCCAGCATAGAGACAAAATAAAAAAAATCTTCGTTTGCACATGGCTCCACGCATCGCTTCCGTTTGGAAAAAGAAAAATAAGAAACCATAAAAAGAATTATGAACCAATGGCAGAGCTCCCCGCCGAAAATAAAGGCCTGAAATATGACAGCCGCTGGGAGCCGGTTTACGACTATAAAAGGAGGGGACCAGAAAGAAGACGAACAGAAGAAAAGAGATTCGCCCAGCTGTGTCAGTGAACGCACGGACATTCTTCCACCCGACCTCGCTCTCCAGTTAAAAGCCTGATACATATCACCGAAGTAGCACGACTGGCCGCCACTTACCACCCCCGTCGTCTGAAAAGATAACCGCCGCCCTGCCGCTGCTTTATTTTTGCCTATTTCTCTGATGTCAAACAAATTTAAGGTATTTATATTTTCCTCATTTCAAAGTAGACAAGTAGACGACGCATTTATTTAAGGTGTGTAAACTGCACGAGTGTTCAAATGAACGTTGTTACTATGCGCACAGTTCATAAACAAGTCGAATTTCTTTTCAAATTTCGACACTTGTGTAGTTTACACGATTTTCACGTTTAACGTCTTTTTATATTTAATTTTATATTTTATTATACAAAATACTGTTAGAAACCCAGCCAATAAAAATTACCGTGACAATTGTGCAGTTTATAAACCGTGGTGTTCTTGGATAAAATATTTTAAATTTAAATCTAAATTAACGTCTTTTAATTTAATTTGTTAGATGAAAGTATATATATAATATTATTTAAGGGCGGTCGATAAACTGTATAATTACCGTGACATGGTGCAGTTTATAAACCGTGGTGTTCTTGGATAAAATATTTTTAATTTAAATCTAAATTAACGTCTTTTAATTTAATTTGTTAGATGAAAGTATATATATAATATTATTTAAGGGCGTTCGATAAACTTTAGAATTACCGTGACAATTGTGCAGTTTATAAACCGTGCTGTTCTTGGATAAAATATTTTTAATTTAAATCTAAATTAACGTCTTTTAATTTAATTTGTTAGATGAAAGTATATATATAATATTATTTAAGGGCGGTCAATAAACTTTAGAATTACCGTGACAATTGTGCAGTTTATAAACCGTGGTGTCCTTGGATAAACTATTTTTAATTTAAATCTAAATTAACGTCTTTTAATTTAATTTGTTAGATGAAAGTATATATATAATATTATTTAAGGGCGTTCGATAAACTGTAGAATTACCGTGACAATTGTGCAGTTTATAGACCGTGCTTTCCTTGTATAAAATTCTGGATGTGTATTTTCCCCCCTAAAGTCCAACCCTATCCTCACCGTGGTAGGGGGGTGTAACGTTGTAGTTTAACAGCTACACGGCTAAATGGGCTCTGGCAAAAAAAAAAAAAAAATCCAGAAAATGTCGGCATGAGTTTGTTGCGTCCGTCATCTGGTCGTCTTTTTATACGCTTGCATGTGGCGAGCAAAAAGGCGTGAAGGGGGCAGGCTGAAAGGAGAACAATACCCGAAAGATGTAAACCGAACGAAAGAGAAAAATGGGCCTCCCTCCAAGGCCCTGTGTTCTCCCTAGCCTGCTCCCAGTTTCCCCGACTTTGCATGCAACTGGTTTTGAGCTTTTGGAAAGCTCTTTTCTCAGTGTCGGGGTGTTGACTCCACTTCCAAGTTAACAAATAGCTGCAAGTCTGGGTACGGTCCGATTGGTTCCGAAGCTCTTCCGCTGTGAGGTGCGCTTTCGAATCTCCCGAAGGGGGCTACCCTCTAAGCAGGCGACACGTGCTCGTGTTACTATGTAATGCATGCTTGCCTCGACTCGACTAAGGACGACTAGAGTTCGACTAGATTGTGTGCTCACAAGCCGCTTTAAGGCCGCTTTTATTATTCCTACTGTCTACGAACTCCGAAACGGTATGGTAGTGCAATTATATATGACCGTCCTCCAATACGAAATGGTAGTGCAATTATATACGACGGTCCTCCGATATGATAGTAGGAATGCCAGTTTTGTGAGCGATCATCGCCGTCTTATGAACACAAACTAGTGGTATCTTTACGAATCCTGTTGGGTAGAGAGAACACCCCTGTTTTCTCCTCCGCCTGTTATTCTGAGTAGAAACCGCTTTTTAGGAGATGTTCGCAGCAAAGCTTGTTTTTATATAGTGCCCCTCCTTTCGGGAGTTCATCACCTCGCTGCCCAGACGAGAGCTTTCCCCAGTGGAACCTCTTTTTTTTCTTATTTTTATTTTATTTTCCAGTTTAATGGCGAACGAACAGTCACCAGCAATTGGTCTGCACCGACAGGAAGATGAGTATAGTATCACCCTTTCTTCTTTCTGTTTCGATTTCAGTCTTTGTGATTTGAAAATTTAATTTAACTGTTTCCATTGTTCCAGCTTTCACACAGCAGTAGATTATCAACACTATAAATATCATCTCTTTTTTATAGATTGGAACAAGCAACAAAACCTAGCAGCATCACCGTTCCTGTCTGCCACATGTCTTGTGCAGTTTGAATCAAGTATTTCTTTCTTTGCGTTCAAGCACATCTGGGTACAATCAAACTGTGTATGATGTATGTCTATCTGTTTCTTCCAACATTAGCATCTCAAAGTCTTGGCAGCAATCATTGTCATAGAAGTAGAGTAAGTATTCTTTTTCTTTCCTTCTGTGTGTATATTTTTGTAATTTCAGGTACTCCTCTTGATCATGATGGAATTCTACTATCAGCTATTGTGAGAATTATGTGGATTGGAAAAAACAACTGAATCCAGCAGCATCAGCTATCCTAGCTGCCACATGTTTCCTGTAGTTACAGAAGTCCTCAAGTAAGTGTTTCTTTCTTTGTGTACATGCACATCTGGGTCCAATCAAATTCTAAACTATTAGCTTTATTTAAATGAATGCAGTTCTGCTTGTATTTCTTCTCATCAGCTAACTTATGCAACTGCAAAAAAGAAATAGTAGTACATGTGTGTTTGATCATAGCCAGAAAGTTAAATATATCATTTTAAAAAAATCCATTAGTTATGTTGTCTCTCTTTATTATATAAATCAAAAAAAATTGTTAATAATTAAAAGAAAAAAAATCATCACAGTAAAAATTATGTATATGTAACAAAGAACACAAACAAACATGAAATTGCCATCAGTTTCAGCAAGAAGCAGAAAAGAGAAAAAGTGGAGATAACACCTGGGAAGTAACAGGTAAGAATTTTCTTTATTTCTTTTATTTCTTGTCTCGAATAGCACATAGATTTTTTTCATGTATATATTAAAAAAGAAATAACCCAAGTCCAAAAATTGATGGAAAAACTAAGCATTAAAGTTCAATTAAGCATTAAAAAAATAACTTCTAATAATTATGTGATCTACATATACAAATTGTCTCCCTTGAATATATATATATACATATGTATGTATAAATATGTATAAATATATTTATTCAAGGGAGACAATTTATATATTGTCTCCCTTGAATATATATATATATAACCAACCCAGAGATGTCTCGTGATGCGGAGTTCGAATCGTTCGACTGGTATTAATCGTGACACCCTGCACTGAAGATTCCCTTGAATATATACTAGTATGGGTTCCTGGCGTAGCCCCGGTGTTTGGTGGTGTATGCTCACCCCCCCCCACAACCAAAAAAAAAAGCAAAAAAACGGTTAATTGTTTTTGATTTGCCCCCTATTATGAACCCTTAAAATTGTTTGTTTTGCGTTCAAATCAAGATATTAAGTTAGATCCATGTCCAAGAAAACTATATCTAAAATTTCAAGTGTTTAGCCCCATAATTGTCGGAGGAGTTTTGTAGAGTTCTCAAAGGTCAAATCGTTGAACTTTGACACCTTAATCGACAAATTTCTGTCCAAATACCAATCGCACAGATTTTCCAAAATCTCAGTACCCTGTATATCAAATTTTGAGTCTGTAGACTAAAATTGACAGAGTTATTGCCTAGGGAAATGTACACACACACACAGACATTTTCACTTTTATAGATAGAAAGATATATAATGAGAGACAGAAAGATAACTATATACAATTATTAATGAATTAGTAGAGATAGTTGTTAAATTTTTGGGGATATGTATGGCAATTTAGATGACAAGACTTACTGCTAGAGTGCTCAATGCATTAGTAAAGGTTACTGTTTAGACTTAAAATATATATAGAGAAATTCAAATGGCAGGACTTATATGTAGATCGCTCAATACATCAGTAGAGCAAGGTAATAAGTTTAAAAAATGCATACGTCAATTTAGATAACCACACTGTTTTTGGTATTCATGTGTGAATATGACATAATGTAATATAAATTTTAATAATTTTATTCAAAATGTTATGATTCTCAATAAAAAATACAAAATGTCAATATTGCTCTATGTATGATAAAGCATTGGCATATAATTTTCTTTCAATAATATAAACGTTTGATAATATCAGCTCTTTCTAGTGATGAGCACTTATTTAAAGTGTAATTATTAAGTAAAAATCTAAATAAATGTGTTTATTGCTCTGTCTTACTCATATAACTTTAGTTAAATCTTAATATTTATATCTCTTGTAATAAAATAAACGTTTTATAATATTAGCTCTGTCATGTGTTGAGCACTTACTTCAAGTGTAATTATTAAGCAAAAATCTAAATAAAATGTCTTCATTGCTCTATGTCTTATTAGGCACTCTTATATAAGTCTAGTTAAATCTTAATGTTTATTAATCCTTTAATAAAATAAACGTTTTATAATATCAGCTCTGTCTAGTGTTGAGCGCTTATTTCAAGTGTAATTATTAAGTAAAAATCTAAATAAAATGTGTTCATTGCTCTATGTCTTATTGAGCACACTTATATAACTCTAGTTAAATCTTAATATTTATATCTCTTGTAATAAAATAAACGTTTTATACTATCAGCTCTGTCTAGTGTTAAGCAGTTATTTAAAATGTAATTATTAAGTAAAAATCTAAATAAAATGTCTTTATTGCTCTATGTCTCATTAAGCAGTCTTATATACCTCTGGTTAAATCTTAATGATTATTTATCCTGTAATTAATTAATCGTTTTATAATATCAGCTCTGTCTAGGGTTGAGCACTTATTTTAAAGTGTATTTATTAAGTAAAAATCTAAATAAAATGTCTTTATTGCTCTATGTCTCATTAAGCAGTCTTTTATACCTCTGGTTAAATCTTAATGATTATTTATCCTGTAATTAATTAATCGTTTTATAATATCAGCTCTGTCTAGAGTTGAGCACTTATTTTAAAGTGTATTTATTAAGTAAAAATCTAAATAAAATGTCTTTATTGCTCTGTCTCATTAAACAGTCTTTTATACCTCTGGTTAAATCTTAATGATTATTTATCCTGTAATTAATTAATCGTTTTATAATATCAGCTCTGTCTAGAGTTGAGCACTTATTTTAAAGTGTATTTATTAAGTAAAAATCTAAATAAAATGTCTTTATTGCTCTATGTCTCATTAAGCAGTCTTATATAAATCTGGTGAAATCTTAATGATTATTTATCCTGTAATTAATTAATCGTTTTATAATATCAGCTCTGTCTAGTGTTGAGCACTTATTTAAAGTGTATTTATTAAGTAAAAATCTTAATAAAATATCTTTATTGCTCTATGTCTCATTAAGCAGTCTTTTATACCTCTGGTTAAATCTTAATGATTATTTATCCTGTAATTAATTAATCGTTTTATAATATCAGCTCTGTCTAGGATTGAGCACTTATTTTAAAGTGTATTTATTAAGTAAAAATCTAAATAAAATGTGTTTATTGCTCTATGTCTCATTGAGCACTCTTATATAACTTTGGTTAAATCTTAATATTTATATCTCTTGTAATAAAATAAACGTTTTATAGTATTAGCTGTGTCTAGAGTTGAGCACTTATTTTAAAGTGTATTTATTAAGTAAAAATCTAAATAAAATGTCTTTATTGCTCTATGTTTCATTAAGCAGTCTTATATACCTCTGGTTAAATCTTAATGATTATTTATCCTGTAAAAAATTAATCGTTTTATAATATCAGCAAGTTAAATCTTTGTTTATTTATCTTTTAATAAAATAGAAGTTTTATAATATCAGCTCTGTCTAGTTTTGAGCACTTATTTAAAATGTAATTAATCAGTAAAAATGTAAATAAAATGGCTTTATTGCTCTATGTCTCATTGAGCACTCTTATATAACTTTGGTTTAATCTTAATGTTTATTTATCCTGTAATAAATAGACGTTTATAATATCAGCTCCGTCTAGTATTGAGCACTTATTTAATATGTAATTATTAAGTAAAAATCTAAATAAAATGTCTTTATTGCTCTATGTCTCATTGAGCACTCTTATATAACTCTGGTTAAATCTTAATGCTTATTTATCCTGTAATAAAATAGACGTTTTATAATATCAGCTCTGCCTAGTGTTGAGCACTTATTTAAAATGTAATTATTAAGTAAAAATCTAAATAAAATGTCTTTATTGCTCTATGTCTTATTGAGCACTCTTATATAACTCTGGTTAAATCTTAATGTTTATTTAGCCTGTAATAAAATAAACGTTTTATAATATCAGCTCTGTCTAGTGTTGAGCACTTATTTAAAGTGTAATTATTAAGTAAAAATCTAAATAAAATGTCTTTATTGCTCTATGTCTTATTGAGCACTCTTATATAACTCTGGTTAAATCTTAATGTTTATTTAGCCTGTAATAAAATAAACGTTTTATAATATCAGCTCTGTCTTGAGCACATTTTTAAAATGTAATTATTAAGTAAAAATCTTAATAAATGTATTTATTGCTCTGTCTTATTGAGCACTCTTAATTAACTCTGATAAATCTTAATATTTATATCTCTTGTAATAAAATAAACGTTTTATAATATCAGCTCTGTCTTGTGTTGAGCACTTATTTAGAGTGTAATTATTAACTAAAAATCTAAATAAAATGTCTTTATTGCTCTATATCTCATTGAGCACTCTTATATAACTCTGGTTCAATATTAATGTGTATTTGTCCTGTATTAAAATAAACGTTTTATAATATCAGCTCTGGCTAGTTTTGAGCACTATTTCAAGTGTAATTATTCAGTAAAAATCTAAATAAATTATATAATGCTCGTTCTTAGATATTTGAATAAAAGTAACCTGTTATAATATCAGCTCTTTTTTCGAAGCTTTGTATTTAGTTTTGAAAACATTTGTCATTTATAGCAGAGAAATTTCCTTTAAGAGTGCTCAATGTATGAGTTAATTTTTGGAGTTATTTGAAAAATACAAATTTCTGTTATGCGATCCAAAATTTTCTTTGAGACTGCAAAATAGATAAGTACAGCTCTGTAGTGAGTTTTAAAATTGTGTATTGCGAGTATGCTGGAAAAGTAATTACCAGAGTGCTTAATACTGTGGTAGAGTTCTGTGGAAAGATTTGAAAGAATTTTTCTCATTTGTGCTAGACAAATTTACTTTGAGTAAAGCTCTTTCGTACGTTTAAACAATATATATATATATATATATATATATATATATATATACATACATACATATATATATGCCAATGATGCTTGCATGTGCTCCATAGTTTAATATAGCTGTGTAGTAAATTTAACAATTGTGTTGTTTAATTATGCAAGACGATTTTACTTTAAGAGTGCTCAATGCATTTATAGAGCTTTGTAGTAAGATTTGGAAACATTTTGGCAATTATTTTAGACAAATCTACTTCCAGAGTGCTTAATATATTAGTAGAGCTAAATAAAACATTTGAGAAACAGATATGACATTTCAACTGCATAAATTTATTTTTACAGAGTTCAATACATTAGTAGAGCTAAATAGACTTTCAAAAAATATGTATGGCAATTCAGCTACACGAATATACTTTGAGAGTGCTCAATACATTAGTAGACGAAAGCATAAAATTCAGAAAACATGAAGAACTCTGCAGTATGTTTTAAAAACCTAAATGTCAATACGTAAGTATAGATATACTGTAAGTTTTTAATATATATATATATATATATATATATATATATATATATATATATATGACAAGTATTTGAAACAAGCTTCCTATTTGAGTGCCTAATATATTTGATAGCTCTATGGTAACTTTAAAAAACATATTTCCAAATTATGTTAGACAAATTGTCTTTGAGGGTGCTCATTTTTAAGTAGAGCTCTGTAGAAAATTTTTGAGACATGTTCAGCAATTTAAGTTCATATCAGTTAATAAATAGAGCTATATAGTGAGTTTTGCAAGCTTATATGTCACTTATCCTAGACAAGTTAACTCTTGTAGCTGTGCAATACATACGTAGTGTTCTGCATTAGTTTTGGGGGTATGGTTCTCACTGTATTAGGGCAATAACTTGGACACATTATACTCTGGACAAATCCATTGAGGACAACCAAAGGTACCCTGTTTTTTTTCCACTTTGTTGAATAAGACTCATCCGTCTGTGTTCACTCTTGGGACATTAAAACAAAAAAGGTGAAGAATTAAAAAAAAAAAACGAATGCAAAAATGTAAATGTCTTTGCAAGTCATTCATTTTCATAACACAAAAATATCTGTAAGAAATTGATAAAAGAATGCACAAACAATAAAATACAACTTTGCTGTCTTGGAATCTAAAATCAGTAGAAACTTCCCCTACTGAAATTCCCGCACACCTCAAAAAAAAAAAAAGAATCCTTCCTAATGCAATACTTTTCAAGCAATTACAGTGTCAGACTTGGTACTGCAATGACTCTGTAAACTGAAAAAATATGTATAAAAAAAAATTGTTAAGCAAAATTGATTCATGTTAACACCTCTCCCAACACCACAGATTAACTACAAAAATACTTGATAAAGCAAAACCCAATTACAAATGTGTATGAAAAAAATCAAAATAAAAAAAAATAAAAAAAATCAACCAAGCAATGGATCATGATTTTCTGGTGTTTGATGGAATGTGAGTAGGCATACAGCCTGGATAATTTTCAAAGGTAAGTGATGATATTCATTATTATTGTCTTTTTGGATTAGTTAGATATATCTCATAACTATAATTGTTTTATGTATATATTTATATGTCTAGATGTTATGTGTGCTATTTGTATGTTCCCTTTAGAAAAGAAAATTTAACTTAAATACACGTTGATGTGTCAAGGTAACAGCAGGCATCGATCGGGCACTTCCAGACGCCAACCTACACGGTGCAGAGAAAGAACAGAAAAAAAACTAAGTCCCGATGTGCCTAGCAGATCAGAAGGCATTTTGCTACGCCTACATGCACCCAACATGGAAGTAGGCGTCGATCGGGCACTTCCAGACACTTACTTACACTGTTTTGATCTTGGAAATTTTCAATTGTATACACGTTGACTTGACTTGGTCTATAGGATTCTCATTTACCTATACCTACGTCCCCTCTTGTTTGGACTTAGAAATTTTCAATTGAATACACGTTGACTTGACTTGATCTATAGGATTCTCATCTTCCTATACCTACGTCCCCTCTTGTTTGGACTTAGAAATTTTAATTGGATACACGTTGACTTGACTTAGTCTATAGGATTCTCATTTACCTATACCTTCATCCCCTCTTGTTTGGACTTAGAAATTTTCAATTGAATACACGTTGAGATGAGTTGGTCTATAGGATTCTCATTTACCTATACCTACGTCCCCTCTTGTTTGGACTTAGAAATTTTCAATTGAATACACGTTGAGATGACTTGGTCTATAGGATTCTCATTTACCTATACCTTCGTCCCCTCTTGTTTGGACTTAGAAATTTTCAATTGAATACACGTTGAAATGACTTGGTCTATAGGATTCTCATTTACCTATACCTTCGTCCCCTCTTGTTTGGACTTAGAAATTTTCAATTGAATACACGTTGAAATGACTTGGTCTATAGGATTCTCATTTACCTATACCTTCATCCCCTCTTGTTTGGACTTAGAAATTTTCAATTGAATACACGTTGAGATGACTTGGTCTATAGGATTCTCATTTACCTATACCTTCGTCCCCTCTTGTTTGGACTTAGAAATTTTCAATTGAATACACGTTGAGATGACTTGGTCTATAGGATTCTCATTTACCTATACCTTCGTCCCCTCTTGTTTGGACTTAGAAATTTTCAATTGAATACACGTTGAGATGACTTGGTCTATAGGATTCTCATTTACCTATACCTGCGTCCCCTCTTGTTTTGACTTGGAAATTTTCAATTGAATACACGTTGAGATGACTTGGTCTATAGGATTCTCATTTACCTATACCTTCGTCCCCTCTTGTTTGGACTTAGAAATTTTCAATTGAATACACGTTAAAATGACTTGGTCTATAGGATTCTCATTTACCTATACCTTCGTCCCCTCTTGTTTTGACTTGGAAATTTTCAATTGAATACACGTTGAGATGACTTGGTCTATAGGATTCTCATTTACCTATACCTTCGTCCCCTCTTGTTTGGACTTAGAAATTTTCAATTGAATACACGTTGAGATGACTTGGTCTATAGGATTCTCATTTACCTATACCTGCGTCCCCTCTTGTTTTGACTTGGAAATTTTCAATTGAATACACGTTGAGATGACTTGGTCTATAGGATTCTCATTTACCTATACCTTCGTCCCCTCTTGTTTGGACTTAGAAATTTTCAATTGAATACACGTTGAAATGACTTGGTCTATAGGATTCTCATTTACCTATACCTTCTCCCCTCTTGTTTTGACTTAGAAATTTTCAATTGAATACACGTTGAAATGACTTGGTCTATAGGATTCTCATTTACCTATACCTTCGTCCCCTCTTGTTTGGACTTAGAAATTTTCAATTGAATACACGTTGAGATGACTTGGTCTATAGGATTCTCATTTACCTATACCTACGCCCCCTCTTGTTTGGACTTAGAAATTTTCAATTGAATACACGTTGAGATGACTTGGTCTATAGGATTCTCATTTACCTATACCTTCGTCCCCTCTTGTTTGGACTTAGAAATTTTCAATTGAATACACGTTGAAATGACTTGGTCTATAGGATTCTCATTTACCTATACCTTCGTCCCCTCTTGTTTGGACTTAGAAATTTTCAATTGAATACACGTTGAGATGACTTGGTCTATAAGATTCTCATTTACCTATACCTTCGTCCCCTCTTGTTTGGACTTAGAAATTTTCAATTGAATACACGTTGAAATGACTTGGTCTATAGGATTCTCATTTACCTATACCTTCGTCCCCTCTTGTTTGGACTTAGAAATTTTCAATTGAATACACGTTGAGATGACTTGGTCTATAGGATTCTCATTTACCTATACCTTCGTCCCCTCTTGTTTGGACTTAGAAATTTTCAATTGAATACACGTTGAGATGACTTGGTCTATAGGATTCTCATTTACCTATACCTTCGTCCCCTCTTGTTTGGACTTAGAAATTTTCAATTGAATACACGTTGAAATGACTTGGTCTATAGGATTCTCATTTACCTATACCTTCGTCCCCTCTTGTTTGGACTTAGAAATTTTCAATTGAATACACGTTGAAATGACTTGGTCTATAGGATTCTCATTTACCTATACCTTCGTCCCCTCTTGTTTGGACTTAGAAATTTTCAATTGAATACACGTTGAAATGACTTGGTCTATAGGATTCTCATTTACCTATACCTTCGTCCCCTCTTGTTTGGACTTAGAAATTTTCAATTGAATACACGTTGAGATGACTTGGTCTATAGGATTCTCATTTACCTATACCTACGCCCCCTCTTGTTTGGACTTAGAAATTTTCAATTGAATACACGTTGAGATGACTTGGTCTATAGGATTCTCATTTACCTATACCTTCGTCCCCTCTTGTTTGGACTTAGAAATTTTCAATTGAATACACGTTGAAATGACTTGGTCTATAGGATTCTCATTTACCTATACCTTCGTCCCCTCTTGTTTGGACTTAGAAATTTTCAATTGAATACACGTTGAGATGACTTGGTCTATAAGATTCTCATTTACCTATACCTTCGTCCCCTCTTGTTTGGACTTAGAAATTTTCAATTGAATACACGTTGAAATGACTTGGTCTATAGGATTCTCATTTACCTATACCTTCGTCCCCTCTTGTTTGGACTTAGAAATTTTCAATTGAATACACGTTGAGATGACTTGGTCTATAGGATTCTCATTTACCTATACCTTCGTCCCCTCTTGTTTGGACTTAGAAATTTTCAATTGAATACACGTTGAGATGACTTGGTCTATAGGATTCTCATTTACCTATACCTTCGTCCCCTCTTGTTTGGACTTAGAAATTTTCAATTGAATACACGTTGAGATGACTTGGTCTATAGGATTCTCATTTACCTATACCTTCGTCCCCTCTTGTTTGGACTTAGAAATTTTCAATTGAATACACGTTGAAATGACTTGGTCTATAGGATTCTCATTTACCTATACCTTCGTCCCCTCTTGTTTGGACTTAGAAATTTTCAATTGAATACACGTTGAGATGACTTGGTCTATAGGATTCTCATTTACCTATACCTTCGTCCCCTCTTGTTTGGACTTAGAAATTTTCAATTGAATACACGTTGAGAGATGACTTGGTCTATAGGATTCTCATTTACCTATACCTTCGTCCCCTCTTGTTTGGACTTAGAAATTTTCAATTGAATACACGTTGAGATGACTTGGTCTATAGGATTCTCATTTACCTATACCTACGTCCCCTCTTGTTTGGACTTAGAAATTTTCAATTGAATACACGTTGAGATGACTTGGTCTTTCGGATTCTCATTTACCTATACCTTCCTCCTCTTGTTTGGACTTAGAAATTTTCAATTGAATACACGTTGAAATGACTTGGTCTATAGGATTCTCATTTACCTATACCTACGTCCCCTCTTGTTTGGACTTAGAAATTTTCAATTGAATACACGTTGAGATGACTTGGTCTATAGGATTCTCATTTACCTATACCTTCGTCCCCTCTTGTTTGGACTTAGAAATTTTCAATTGAATACACGTTGAGAGATGACTTGGTCTATAGGATTCTCATTTACCTATACCTTCGTCCCCTCTTGTTTGGACTTAGAAATTTTCAATTGAATACACGTTGAGATGACTTGGTCTATAGGATTCTCATTTACCTATACCTTCGTCCCCTCTTGTTTGGACTTAGAAATTTTCAATTGAATACACGTTGAGATGACTTGGTCTATAGGATTCTCATTTACCTATACCTACGTCCCCTCTTGTTTGGACTTAGAAATTTTCAATTGAATACACGTTGAGATGACTTGGTCTATAGGATTCTCATTTACCTATACCTTCGTCCCCTCTTGTTTGGACTTAGAAATTTTCAATTGAATACACGTTGAGAGATGACTTGGTCTATAGGATTCTCATTTACCTATACCTTCGTCCCCTCTTGTTTGGACTTAGAAATTTTCAATTGAATACACGTTGAGATGACTTGGTCTATAGGATTCTCATTTACCTATACCTTCGTCCCCTCTTGTTTGGACTTAGAAATTTTCAATTGAATACACGTTGAGATTACTTGGTCTATAGGATTCTCATTTACCTATACCTTCGTCCTCTTGTTTGGACTTAGAAATTTTCAATTGAATACACGTTGAGATGACTTGGTCTATAGGATTCTCATTTACCTATACCTTCGTCCCCTCTTGTTTGGACTTAGAAATTTTCAATTGAATACACGTTGAGATGACTTGGTCTATAGGATTCTCATTTACCTATACCTTCGTCCCCTCTTGTTTGGACTTAGAAATTTTCAATTGAATACACGTTGAGATGACTTGGTCTATAGGATTCTCATTTACCTATACCTTCGTCCCCTCTTGTTTGGACTTAGAAATTTTCAATTGAATACACGTTGAGATGACTTGGTCTATAGGATTCTCATTTACCTATACCTTCGTCCCCTCTTGTTTGGACTTAGAAATTTTCAATTGAATACACGTTGAAATGACTTGGTCTATAGGATTCTCATTTACCTATACCTTCATCCCCTCTTGTTTGGACTTAGAAATTTTCAATTGAATACACGTTGAAATGACTTGGTCTATAGGATTCTCATTTACCTATACCTTCATCCCCTCTTGTTTGGACTTAGAAATTTTCAATTGAATACACGTTGAAATGACTTGGTCTATAGGATTCTCATTTACCTATACCTTCGTCCCCTCTTGTTTGGACTTAGAAATTTTCAATTGAATACACGTTGAGATGACTTGGTCTATAGGATTCTCATTTACCTATACCTTCGTCCCCTCTTGTTTGGACTTAGAAATTTTCAATTGAATACACGTTGAAATGACTTGGTCTATAGGATTCTCATTTACCTATACCTTCATCCCCTCTTGTTTGGACTTAGAAATTTTCAATTGAATACACGTTGAAATGACTTGGTCTATAGGATTCTCATTTACCTATACCTGCGTCCCCTCTTGTTTGGACTTAGAAATTTTCAATTGAATACACGTTGAAATGACTTGGTCTATAGGATTCTCATTTACCTATACCTTCATCCCCTCTTGTTTGGACTTAGAAATTTTCAATTGAATACACGTTGAAATGACTTGGTCTATAGGATTCTCATTTACCTATACCTTCGTCCCCTCTTGTTTGGACTTAGAAATTTTCAATTGAATACACGTTGAGATGACTTGGTCTATAGGATTCTCATTTACCTATACCTTCATCCCCTCTTTTTTGGATTTAGAAATTGTCAATTGAATACACGTTGACTTGACTTGGTCTATAGGATTCTGATTTACCTATACCTACATCCCCTCTTGTTTGGACTTAGAAATTGTCAATTGAATACACGTTTACTTGACTTGGTCTATAGGATTCTGATTTACCTATACCTACGTCCCCTCTTTTTTGGACTTAGAAATTTTCAATTGAATACACGTTGACTTGACTTGGCCTTATCATCCCCTCCTCACCCCTATGCCAGAATGTTCGACCACCCTATATTCTTTAATGGAACTTTTTTCAAATTGAAAATGTCTGGTTATTTTTAACTCGTTTGAAAAGCTGGTTAAGAAGTAATACCTGTAGGGTTATGTATTAACTTTAGCTCGAAGTAATGCATACTTTAAAAGAAAAAAAAATTAATTTACCACAAATCAGATGAGGTATTGTTTGAATCCTTCCCCGGCATCTATAATAGCCACGATAAAGTCTTGTTAAGTGGTAAGGGCCATCTAGAGGCGAGAGCAGTGTTTAGAGACGGCTCGTCTGTTAAGATGTGGTTGTTCAGTGACGCGTGGTATAGGCACGGCTTGTCTGATCGTGACGTTGTGGAAATGACGCGTTATACCCGCCGATGTTAAAAATCCCCTTTTCTTTGCGCTCGAGATGACAAAAGCTTCCGTTTCTCGTATCAGTGCAAGATTTCATCTTGTAACATACATCAAAACAACAATGATATAAATGTGGGTGTGCCACAGGGGTCAATCCTTGGCCCTTTATTATTCCTGATTTTCATAAACGACTTCCCTGATAAAATTGTCTCTGAGATGGGTATATTTGCTGATGACACTATGCTCTATAACAGACTCAAAGGAAAATAAATGAAGACATATCTAAGGAAATTGCTAAAAACTCTCGAGGACGCATAGTAGCATGTCTGTAGTAGAATGGGGCCAAAACTGGATGGTAATGTTTAATGCCGGCAAGATTAAGCTTATTTCTTTTAATGGGGCCGTAACTGGTTGGTAATGTTTAATGCTGCCAAGACTAAGCTCATTTCGTTTAATAATTACAAGAAACTTTCTCAAATACTGAATGCCATGACTAATGATAAACTAGTATTTCCCTCAAGATTCTAGGGTTAACATTCACAGACCAGAAAGAAAGAGGTTGTCATGACCAAGATGGACATCAAGACTGTTCCTCATATTATTGTTATTATTTCTCCCCAAGCAACACCTATCTACAACTCTCACTGGCTAGGTTTCACTTCTGCGTGCTCATGTTCAATAGAATCTTCCCTTGGTGAACAATGGTAACACTCTGCTGGTTTGTAATGACTGTGCTCCACTGATATCATCAGAAAAAAAAACTTCATCATTCAAAAATATTTTCTCCAATCTATTGTTCCCCCTCGCCAAACTTTCACAAGAAACACCCGTCCAGCAGAAAACACTATCACTAATTCCCCCCCACTGTTTATCTGTGCCTAAACCTAAACGTAGATTCCATGAGCAAAGCTTCTTTCTTAAAACTACACGCCTGTGGAATGGTCTTCCGTTTTTCTGCTTTCCAGCTGACTACAATATGGTTGTCTTCAAGTTTAATGTAAACAAGTTTTTGAGGAGCCGTTCCATATAAGTAAACAAATTTACCGAATCTCCATTGCTAATGGTTACTATATTGTCTAATGCACCTTTGGCAGTCGGACTGACGTATACCCACAATTTGTTGTCTCTGCTTTTGTATTCAATGTATTTTGTGTCTTTCTTCCAAACCCTTACACGACCACTGCAACAACCTCAATAGCTTCGCCATCCAGATATACTTTATTGGCTTCATGAGACAAAATGCACCAAACATTGATGCTTTTTGTTTTTCTATTTCCTTTTGAAAAACTTCATCATGTTCTGCAAAACCAAAAACAAATACAACCCACCTTTTCCCTCTTCCTAATTCCCCTTTCTGTCTCCCCCCCCCACTTCCTGACTGGTTTCCTAACTTAAAATGTACCAAACATTAATACTGTAACACTTTTCCCTTGTGGGAATGAAAATGCAGACACAAGACTGAACCCTTAAGCTTACTGTAAACTGTTTTTGACTCCTGGTGGGGGCATGAGACCAATGAATTCGTCAATCATTTTTATAACCACCGGCTGTGCTAAACCAACCAATGAAATCTTCCAAAGTTAATATAAAAATTGTCGAATTTTGGATTCAGTCAGTTCGCCGTTAACTACATCACGGACCGCATTTGATTCTTGGCCGCCATCTTGGTTACTGCCAATTACACTCAGGATCTGATCTGAACTATGCCGCCATCTTTGTTCAACATAATGTCTCAACACTTAACAGTAACACTAATTATCTTTATTGTCTGCACGCTTGTGGAATTGTCTTCCATTTTCCTGCTTTCCAGCTGGCTACACTGTGGTTGTCTTCAAGTCTAACGTAAACAAGTTTTTGATGAGTCATTCCATACGAGTTAACAAATTTACCGAATTTCCATTACTAACGATTACTATATTGTCCAATTTCTACTGTACACTCTTTAACCCTTATCCTCGAGTGGCCTCTTGGCCTTCATAAGTGGTGATGCCTGTGTAAAAAAAAACCCCCAAAAACTGTATTTCTCGTGGTTAACGGTGGCTCTGCGGGTTTGTTCCTTGCTAACGGAGTCAGAAACGGCTTCGTTGCTGGGTTCGAATCTCTCGAGCTGCAGTGATAGTGACACCCTGCACTGATAATTCCCGAAAGGATGAAACACTAGTGTCCATAGGTATTTAAAAAAATAATTATGGTGATAATTATATATATATATATATATATATAGAGAGAGAGAGAGAGAAATAGATATATATATAGAGAGAGAAATAGATATATATATATATAGAGAGAGAGAGAAATAGATATATATATATAGAGAGAGAGAGAGAAATAGATATATATATAGAGAGAGAGAGAGAGAGAAATAGAAAGGAACAAACCAAGTTATGTGTTCATCAACAGTTGCTATATTGTCCAATTTCTACTGTACACTCTTGAACCCTTATCCTCGAGTGGCCTCTTGGCCTTGATAAGTGGTGATGCCTATGTAAAAAAAAAAAATTGGATACGTCACTTCCATTCTTTATCTTGATCGCTGGACATTGAACAAGACGCCCGCACATCCCACAGCTCTGCACCTTATGCTAGACAATGCATCACAAGAACTCCTACACGCATCATCTACCAGCACACACGCACTGCACATGCTCATTTTTTTCCTCTAAATAAATCTATATATTTACGAATCTCATAAATCGGTGACTTTCTGTGTATCATTACTTCTACATACGGCATAATCACGTTGACACACCGATTCCCGCTGGATCACCGAAGTTAAGCAACGTTGAACCTGGTCAGTACTAAATGGGTGACAATTTGGGACTTTCAGTGGATGCAACATGAATGCTATTTCCAAAATAACTGAATGCAACAAGAAAACTATTTCCAAAATAACTGGATACAACATGAACACTATTAAAAAAAAAATGAATGCAACAAGAAAACTATTTCCAAAATAACTGAATGCAACATGAATAGTATAAAAAAAAACTGACTGCAACAAGAAAACTATTTCCAAAATAACTGAATTCAACATGAATAGTATAAAAAAAAACTGACTGCAACAAGAAAACTATTTCCAAAATAACTGAATGCAACATGAATAGTATAAAAAAAAAACTGACTGCAACAAGAAAACTATTTCCAAAATAACTGGATGCAACATGAATACTATTTCCGAAATAACTGGATTCAGCATTAAATAACTCAAAAAGTGTTGATATGCCGTAAACAGATATACTTTATCCACATCTCAATTATGATTTGATTCCATTGTCTTGCACTTCTTGTACATAAATTCATTATTCTTTCTCAATATATGATTGCCTACATCACAAGATCTCCAGCTACACTATAACTGGAAATGTTTTCCCAATTAGTAAATCATTTCTCTCTGATAGGCTCATAAAAGTAGTGGTGGATGGGCACAAAGTCCCTCAAGGGTCCATCCTGGGCCCAACTCTCTTCCTCATCTACATCAATGATCTGCCAAAACACATACTTAGATCATTCGTTGGCATCTATGCTGATAAAACTACGATCTAAAGGCTGATAAAACTACGATCTAAAGGCCGTAAATGAGAAAGTTCTCTCTGATTCTCTCTCCTCTGACCTTGAGTGCGTGCTGCAGTGGGGGAAGAGGTGGCTGGCTACTTTTAATGCATCTAATACCAAGCTTCTTTCTTTACATCATCAACGCTCTGATCCCCATCTGGCATCAATTGAAATGGATGTCTCTCGTCTTGGGGAGGCTTCATGTTTTGACAAGCTTCTGGGCTTGACCTTTACTCCTGATCTTAAATGGAGCACATACATCAAATCTGTTGCCAAGGTCTCTGGGAAAAGTAGATATCTCACTACTGATGCAATTCTCTATGTAAAAGCCAAGTACGACTAAGGATGGAGTACTGCTGCCACATCTGGGAAGGAACTGCTAAAAACAGCTTATCCTACCTTGACAGAGTTCAAAATAGACTTCATATCTTAGTGGGGGATGCCCTTTTCTCTTCCCTGCAACCTCTCTCCCACAGAAGAAATGTTTCAAGCTCGTCTGAGCTTCAATCTCTGGTCCCCCCCCATCGCCAATCTTTCGCAAAAAACACCCATCTAGCTGAAACCACTGGCAATAATTTTCCCCACTCTTTAACTGTGCCAAAATCCAAACGTAGATTCCACGAACAAAGCTTCTTTCTCAGAAGTGCCCGCCTGTGGAACTCTGTTCCGTTTGCCTGTTTCCCACCTGACTACAACTTGGATGTCTTCAAGTCCAACATAAACAAATTCCTGATGAACCGCCCCTTAAGTAATCCAATTCATCAAATCTCCATTACTAACGATAACTACAATATTATCCCGTTGATTACTGTACACGTAATAATCCTTATCCTCGAGTGGCCTCCAGGCCTGGATAAGTGGTGACTCCTATGTGAAAAAAGAGAGGGTAATTCTTGTGTGCCCAAATGCTTCTAAGTACCACAAAAACATTGATTTTTTCTTTTCTTTTTTTTTACTCTTTCACTCCAAACGAACGATGTTGCCACTTGGAATGTAACATTACTATTTGGGATCGTGTCTAACGGGGGACTGCGGAGAGTCGAACAGCGAGATGTTTGTTCACATTACATTTAAATATCTGCAGATTAATGCAGTCAGTGAAGCAGGAAACAAGGAAAAAATTCCAAAGTCTAACAGTTAAAGGGAAGAAGGAAGAGTAGAATGCTTTCCGGCATCTAGGGACATCAATAATGAAGGGGTGAGATTTTGCTTATTGTCGACTCTTTCTACTACAACCATTGATCACCACACATTCAAAGAAAAACAAAGACTTTTATTTAACTTCAATCATTGTAATACGTTTTATTGCGTGTGTGTGTGTGTGTGTATATATATATATATATATATATATATATGTATTCTTTTTGTTTGTTGTTGTTGATTTATAAAGTTCATTTTAATATTTTTGTTGACTGTTTTTTGTTTCATTTTTTATTTTTTATCCAAAGCATATACCAATTTTTTTCAGCAGACTTGAAGCATTTTACTGAGAAATTAGAAAAAAATAAAAAATAAATTAAAAAAAATAATAATAATAAAAATGTTTGGAACCACAATTAAATTTTTTTCCCCCTTATAGAAAAAAAATACATTTTTCTCTTTTATTTTCACTTTAAAAGACTGTGTGGGGTTATTTTGAGAGGTGGGGGAGGGAAATATTTATATATAAATTTTTTTTTTCCATTAAAAAAATTATTTTTTTCACTTTAATTAATTTATTTATATTTTTTTGGTTTTTTATTTCGTCCATTTTTCTTTTTTTAAATTTGGAATGGGTTGTGGTTGAGGATGTTTTAAAAAAATCATATATAAACATTAAAAAAAATGAAAACATTGTCTTTTTATTCTTAAAAAAATTGGGATTGTATGTTTTTTTACTTCATTTCAAAGCATATAGTTTTCTGTTTTTTTTTTGTTTTTTTTTCAAATCTTTCTAAAATTTGTTGTACTTTTGGAGGAGGTCATCATTTCCGTCATAAATTAAATAACGCTGTAAAACGGGAGGATGAGAGGTCAACTCGTTAAAACAAACAAAAAACGACAAAACATCTACAAGAATGAAGGTAAAATGTTTAGAGAAAGAACACAGAAAGAAGGATCAAATATGTCACTGAATTGCATAAGCCGTAAAAAAAAAACAAAAAAAAACCTTATCCCCAAGTAGCCTCCGGGCCTTGATAATGGTGACTTCCATGTAAAAAAAAAAATGGAAGAATCTAGGATCATTTAACAAATGAAAGGAAAATTGATGAATTAATAATGCCCAAATTTTCTTAATCTAATTCCTAAAACTTCTTATATCATTCTCCATTTTTTTTCAAACTGCATCTCCACCGAAACACAAGGTCACAGAGTGGCACTAGGCAGATCAAATGATTACATTTTTTTATGGATCATTCTTTTCTGAGCCTATTAAAATAGCTGCCACTTGGCAGGCGTAAGTCGACTTAAAGTGTTCTTGTACGCATGCGCAAATATACATTTTTACGTTAAAGTTGGTTCTTTTTTAACTGTCTCATATCTGTCTTATTTAAGATCATATGCGTTTTGTTTATTTATCGCGGACTATTTTCCTCGTCTTTATTAGTTGTTGTTTCGTGACGTTTTCGCCAACTATTCCTCTGGCCTTTGTCAAGTGGTTACCGCGACGGGATAGGAACTCCGTATCTCCTAACTGCATTCTCAGCAATTACTGCCTTCCATAGTTGTCGTCTAAAAAATAAATCATTAAATAATACTCATCTTAATAAGCATTCCAATTAATTAAATTATATAAACGTTTTATAGTGTGTAAAAACACCAAAAACTTTTCCAGATAGGTAGAAGAGTAACTTATCTTACATAACATTTGTTATATTTTTTACCACCTTTTTTTAATCTCTGTGGATTGTAAAACAAACCCTGCTGTTTCTATTTTTATTACTACTAATCTTATATATGGCATAATCACGTTGACACACCGGTTCTCGCCAGATCACAGAGGTTAAGCAACATTGAACCTAGCCAGTACGAGATGGGTGACCATTTGGGAATTCTAGGCACTGTGTGTGCTTTCCGCTTGTCTCGGCATTTGTATCCAGTTGTCCTGAACCTCCACTTGCCACTGGTATTCAACAATGTCGACTCAGGGGAGGTGGGGCTGGAGATTGCGCAACTCTTGCCACAAAAATTTCATGTGCAGGCACCCTTACCATGGGTATCCTTAGTCTGTCAAGACTGAAGGAAGCCTTGTACTACTAATCGTAATTAGTCTGTCTAGAAATGTAATCGATTAACTAAAATAATATGAGAGTTCAATAGAAACGTTGTTTTAATTTGAATAAAATATGCGCGGCTCTATACAGACTTCTTTCTCCATGTGAATTTTATTCTATTCAAATTAAAACAACGTTTCTATTGAACTCTCATTCTTGACGTTATTCTTACGTTACCTTCAAACATTTCAAAATACCACCGCCAGATACAATGCAAGGCTCTAAATTTACAGCATGGCAAGGAAGAAGAAAAGGAAAATAAGAAAAAAAAAACAGAAGATGGAGTATACCTCTGAAAAATATTTGTGATGAATTTCAAACAAGTAAAATATTTGTTTAATTTCCTAATATTACATTATGATTTGGCTTTCAAGCGCACTTGATGCGTATTTTATTTTATATAAATAATATATTAACTTTAACCATTTATTTGATATTATTTGATTCAAGGATGGAAAAAATTCACCAGATAAAAGTATATATACCGTACTTTGTGGTAATTGCATCAAGTCCAGGGTAATTGCACCAAAGTGCTCTTTTGGCAACCACGCATATAAAGAGGATTTCTTTTTTTTAGTTGATGCAATTACCCCAAAGTAGGGTATACATTTTTTATTAAATGATTAATAATTGGCAAAAAAATATAGAAACAGTTTTAAACGATTTTTATTAATTGTCTGTGATTTCTTTTATTTATTTAATAATTTAAAATGCAAAAAAAAAAAAAAATTAAAAACAGTTTTTTTTTTTTGTTTTCTTTTTGGCTCAACAGTGTTCCGGTATTAACATTTGTAATAACAGGTTAATTTGATTCCCAAAATATATGGTGGAATTAAGAAACGAAAAAAGAATGGAGAGAATGGAAAATGATCTGTATGCCTAACTATATCAGTTTTAGAAGTTTCCAGGCGATGAGAATGGGGGAGAACTGAACATTGCCCCCCCCCCAAAAAAAATTTAAGCAATAAAAAATAATGAATATATTGATAGAAGAAGAAACACTGTTGGGTGAAGGGTGGGGGTAAGAAAACAGGAAATAATTTTTTTTTTTTTTGGGGGGGGGAGGGTTAAATTGATTAGATATTAGGGAGGTAGAGGAGAAAAGAGGAAGAAGAAGAAGATCCGGGAAGAGAAGGGGAAAGAAAGAGAGAGCAGATCTGAAAATAAAGAAAAGATCTGGAGAGAGAGAGGGGGTATGGAAGAGGAAGACGAAATCCGGGAAGAGGGGGGGAGGGTATGGACATAAAAAAACATTTAAGCAATCAAAAATAATTAATATTTTGATAAAATAACATTGTTGGGGGAGGAGGTAGGAAAACAGGAAAGAGTTTTTTTTAGAGGGGGGAGGAGGGATTAAATTAATTAGATATGATTTGGAGAGAGAGGAGAGTGAGGAGGAGAGAGAGAGAGTGGCTGGGGGAAGAGGAAGAAAAAGATCCAGGGAAGAGAGCAGGGGAAGGGAAAGAGAGAAAAGATCTGGGGAGAAAATGAAGAGCAAGGAAGAGGGAGGGAGAGAAAATGGGAAGAGAGAGAGCAGTTTGAAATATAGGAAGACATAAGGCAGACTATGGATGGGATGAAGATAGAGAAAAAGGTCAGAAGGTCAGTGAGGGTCATCAAAGGTCAAGGCAAACAGGCTGGCATTATTATGGCAGGAACTTTATTTGCTTTACATCAACTCGATTTGAGTCATTTAAAGCGGAAACTATACATTTTTGCAAAAGATTGCATAAGATTCAGTTGAAAGCAAGTTACTATTTTACCCTTGAAGGGAGTAGGGGTTAATACCTTTCGCAATAGTATTAGTGCATAGTTAGACATAGTAGATATGACAGAATTTTGATGTGGCATAGCTGATTCAATAGTCCATAATGGCGTCCATTAATCGCAGCCCTCTCTCAAGATATGGAGGCATAATTGATGGAAATAAAGAAAAACTGGAGGAATAATAGATGGAGGTAAAATAGATGGAGGTATAATAGATGGAATCGCTCATTTTTTTTAAAAATCAAATCGATTGATTGCCTGCTCTAGTTGGGGACCTATTGCGGTGCATCGAAAGCTTAACATGCTTTCCTGCAGTGACTTAATCCACAATATGTTATAGTCTTCATTGCACTGTAGAGAATCTATTGTTAATTCTATAAAATTATTTTTATATATACTGGCTTGAATTCAAGTTTAAAATACAAAACTCAAGTATCATGCTTCAATTGTGCTCTAAACAGAAACATTCAGTTCGAACGCGATCCTGTCGTATAAAAGAACCTACTGTTGATTTTATGAAATTATTTTTACATAATCGCTTGAATCAAATTTAAACATACAAACTTCAAATATCATGGTTCACTTGTGCTTTAAAAAGGAAGCATTCATTTCGAACGTGCCCCTGTCATATAAAAGAATGCACAGTCGATTTTATAAGGTGGGCCTTTCTGCTTGTGTGGTGATAAAACTTCTCACGTGCACTTGTGATGTTAGGTTGTATAAAAGTGTTAACTTTGGTCAAATTCGGACTGTACTTTCTTTAATCGGATTTTTTTTGAATTATCGATTTTCATTACTCATCAGTTGTATTTCAATATAATACCTATGTAAGAACATCCACAGACAGATCAATAAAATAATCGGCCTAGCTGTTTCTGAGTTTATAGGGAACAAACTCTCTCTCACACACTCACACACACTTGCATAAACACACACACACACACACACTCACTCGCATAAACAGACACATACACTCACGCACATACTTGTATAAACACACACACACTCACACATACACTACTAGCATAAACACACACATACACTCACAAAAACACACACATGCACACACTCGCATAAACACACACACACTCGCATAAACAAACACATACACTCACGCACATACTCGCATAAACACACACACACTCACCCACACACTCGCATAGACACACACGTACACTCACAAACACACACTCACATATACACACACACATACACTCACACACACTCGCATAAACACACACTCACACACACACACATTCGCATAAACAAACACACAAACAAACAAACACACAAACAAACATACTAACACAGCTCCTTTTATACAATAGTAGAGAAATAGATATTTAGCATTTATTGATGGAACATGAAATGAACTTGGCCTTCGGGCCAGGATCAAAGTGTAGTATCCTTCATGACGCAGTTTTTTTTTATTTTTGTTACTGACCAGAGTGTCCCCCTTTTTTGGGGAGCTGGTTTCCCTCCACACTAAAAACCGACCTTATGTCTAACTCTGCCCTCGAGGGGAGGCAATGAAAAAAAAAAAACGAGATTGAGGAAAGTTTTTAAATTTCATTTTTGGCTAGGAGTAAACTCACCATCGTAAAATTGTTGTCTTTTCTGTAAATTGGGGATCATCTAAGTCCATTAAAGCCATAGAATGACTGCGGTATTTTGGCGAGAGTGTCTAGTGTTGGATGAGTCTAAAAAGTAGAGGCAAAGTTGCATGTTCACCGACCTCCAATTTTTTACCCCCGCCTCCCGATTCGGATTTCATGTCTAAGCAGAAAGGAAAAATTTCGACCTGTTATATTTTATTGCGTAAATCATTGTAAAGTTTTTGTTTATGTTAAATAAATTGGTCAGGAGCAAAGTGTAGTAACTGTTCTATTACTGCACTTTATTTTTCTGTCCTTGGTCAGTGAAAGAGAAATTTGTCTAGATGGAGGCAATTTAAATTTTTGCTCTAAGCCAGTGTTGCATTTTGGGCAATTGTTTTTATTTCGCCCTCTATGTTAAAAACTGACCTCGTAACTTAACTCTGCTCTCGTGGGGAGGCAAGTAAATAAGAAGAGTGTCTTCTCAACGGGGTCTGCAAATGCATTTGAGAGCGATAAGAGACGCATAAATACTTCAACTAGTATCTCATTTCACCTTGAGAAAGAGAGAGAGAGAGACACACACAGAAAAGGAGTAGGAGAAGTAAAACAAAAAAAAAGGAACCACAAATAAGGAATCATACCAGCGACCCCCTTTTACATAGTGCTATAAAATGATGGATTTGCACTCCTCCGCTCTGAATATTGTCGACCCTCGAGTTTGGACAATGGGTGTGTTTTGCCCTGAAGCTTGCGAACCTTACGCCCCTCCTGCAAAAAGGCACGTGATTCTAACATAAATGGCGGCCTACAAGTCAGGGAGGAGGTAGACGATGAGGAGGCAGTGGCAGCAGTGGATGTTGGGACATGGTGGGAAGTAGGGGGAGAGGAGGAGGCGGACGTGGATGTCACAGATGTTGAAGTTGTCGTCGACACAGAGTGCAGACAGGGAGCTGGTCCGGTCGACCCCCCAGTCTTACACTGCGTGTTTTGCGACCACCACTGGATATTTTGAACGTTTGAGGCCTGCGTATTTACAGAACCTGTCTGGGTCACGCACTTTGTGCTAGCAGTTGCAAAATTGCCACCGGGAGTAGCTGTAGAAGAGGAAGTGGCAGTAGTGATGGATGCGGTAGTCACGGCAACAGAAGCCAATGCCGTCGTGGTGGTGGTGGTAGGAGTAATGGAAGAGGTGGTTGAGAAAGGCGTGGCTGTTGAAAGATGGGTGAGTTTGTGAGATGTCGACGTCAAAGTCGTCGACGTAAGCGGCTTCGATACGCCAACGCTGGAAGAACTTTCTGCTGCCGATGAAGAAGGGCAGTCCGTAGCACCAAATGTGTTTGGAAGTACTTGAGAAGCGGAACAGTGAAGACCAGATTTCTGTTCCGATGGGGCAATTTTCTTCGGAGAGGTATGAAACGGTGTACCTAACATACTCTGACCCACAACCTCAGACATCTTAGTTTGAAGCCCCCCGCCGTCACCTGAAGAGATGGCTGGTGTTGGGCTATCGCCGCGTTGTGTTGTGGCAGTACCGGTTTCTAATTCTTTGACCAGATTTGGGTCAAATTTACCGACAAGGTGGCGAACGGTTTTCCCGTCTCCAAGCGGTAAGTCAACCCCTTCCGGTGGAACAGCCAACATCGATTCATCCATACTTTTAGCTTTTAGAATTCGGACTCTTTCAGGGTCAACATGCGTCACGGTACTTTTGTCGCTTGGGTGAACGTTCTTTGATCCGGAGTTCTTACTGCCGGCAACTGCATGGCACTCGGATTGTCTCTCGATGAAATGGCAAGACAATGGCGAATCACGGGCATTGGACATGGCAGCCCCTTCAAACAGGTGCGACTTGGATGCAGAGAGATCTTTGATGATGTTGGGCGGTGGTTCCTTAGACCTCTGTTCGATGTGCTTCGTCATCTTTGTCACACATCCGGACAAGATGGATGGCTCTTCTGAGGACGACAGCACATTTGCATTGACAGCAGACGCTTGTTCTTTACTAGGTAGGGTAACCGGGGTTGTCTTTGAATGGCACGGATCATGATCCTGGTCCAGATCTGTCTGTGATTTATCGTCAGATCCCTGAAACTCCTGTTTTCTTAAAGCTTTCGGCGTAAGCTGCGCAGTTGTGGTGGTGTTAACGGCGTCGACACCTGCTGGCGTGCTAGCTGTATTTTTCGGACTGACACAGGTTGATGTGGTTTTGCTAGCAGTTGTGCTGGGAATGTTGGCAGTGGATGCGGCAGTGGTAGTTGTTGGAGGTGTAGATGAGGGTGGCATAACTTTCGAGGAAGTTGCCTGAACCCCCAAGGCAGTAGTCAGGGTGGTTTGGTTCGGGCTTTCTGACAGGCCAGCCAGATCTTCCGTTTCTTTGTCGAAGGACTCTTTTGCCAAGCATTCATAATCTGTAAAAGATGAAAGAAAATTAATTCAATAAAAATGGTGTTCTCAAATATAACAGTCACTGGGCCAGGATTTTATTTTGGAAATGATATGAAAGTAGGTATCACAAACCAGCCTAGAGTTTAGCATGCAAAAATGGGTAAATAAGTGAAAGTTCTTTTAATTTCAACTTGTAATAACTCATTTTTTTTTTAGGGTATTTTATAAAATTTGGACGTAAACAAAATTTCACCTTTTCTCTTCATGTAACGTAGTCGTCACACGCGTTTTCAGGAGAAAGCATATCCCTTTATAAAAATTGTTATAAAATATTTACTTTATAATGTTAGATATAGAGACGTGCCAATGTACATTTGAAATCCGAGTTGTGCACCCACGCACATTCCAGATGGAATTGATCTACATTTTTGTGTTTCATAAAAATGACTGGAATTGTAATCCATCTATATATATCTATAAAAGTGAACGTGTCTGTGTGCGTGTCTGTGTACATTTCCCTATGAAATAACTCTGTCAATTTTTAGTCTACAGACTCGAAATTTGATATACAGGGTACTGAGCTTTGGGAAAATTGATGTGATCGGTTTTTGGCCAGAAATTTGGCGATTAAGAGGTCAAAGTTCAACGATTTGACCTTTGAGAACTCTACCAAACTCCTCCGACAATTTTGGGTCTACACACTTAAAATTTTAGATATAGGTTTCTTGGACATGGATCTAACTTAATAACTTGATTTGAGCACAAAACAATAAATTTTAAGGGGTAATAATAGGGGTCAAAGTTAAAAAAATTTGACCGCTTTTTTTTTTGTTCAACATACACTTCCAAACACATGGGCAACACTGGGCTGAAATGCTAGTTATCACAAAAACAAAGAACTGTTTACATTCGAAAGTCAGAAGCTTTGAATTGCACAATGCAAAATAAAAAAGGAGAATGTGGTATTTTGATGTTTATAATTCCAGGAATGTCGATTTATCACTATATAAGGGGAAAATAAACGACAGAAAATAGTAGAGAGCAGACTGACAGCAGTGAGCATGATTGACATTTTGACATCTCTCCGTCAGCGAGCCACACACCAACCAACCCCACATAATTAGCATCTCTCATGCTCTCTCTCTCTCTCCCTCTATTTGTCAATAAACAAAAAGCTTAATCGTAAATAAAACTTATACTTTGAAATTCATCTATACTGATTTTAAGAATAGTGACAAAAAATTTTCAATGTGTATATATTATATACATTACATATACATTCAATAACACACATAATAAAATAATAATTAATAATATATGTATTACAATACTTAATAAATAATTAATTATTAATTTTATAATAATATTGAAAAAAAAATTAATTATTTCATGCAGAAACGTTGTTTTGCTTGAAGGGAGAGCCAGATAAAAAAAACCTTGCTTTTGACGCAGTTTGCAAGCCGCACACGCGCAAACCATCATCATGATCTTCTGCTTTAAAAAGCTAAATTTGTGGCGTTATAGCATCCGTATCCTCCTGGTCATATCGATAATGCACTCGTAACGTAGGTATGCGAGTTCACGCCCAGCATGCATCAATTTATTTTCTTCTGCTTACAAAATTTTGCTTTCTGTTTTGCTTCTGGCTGATGGCACCCAAGTCCCGTTTTATTTTCTCTTTTAATGACCGCAATCTCACAAATCAAAAAAAAAATTTTTTATTTATGACCGGGCAACGCCGGGGCATCCTTGCAGCATTTCTATTTTGCTTTTGGTTTCACTTCTGCCTGATGAGTTTTTTCTTTAAACTGAATTTTACCACCGAGCAATGCCAGGTGCCCCTCCCACTCGTTAATGCAGAATATAAATCTCACCAGCGTGCCAGAGGTTTACTTGGCCAAAAATGTGGTGAGACGACAACAACTACGGATGGCAGTGATGGCTGAGAATGCAGTTAGGAGATTCAAAGTTCCTATCCGTCGCGGTTACCACCTGACGAAGGCCAGAGGAATAGTTGGCCGAAACGTTGTGAATAAACAAACCAATAAAAGATGAAAAACAACAACTAATAAAGATGAGAATAATAGTCCGAAATAAAATAAATTAATATATATGATGCTCATCTCAAAAATGAATTCCAATTAAGGAATAATATATATCTCACCAGCCTGTTTAAATGTATGTATGTATGTTTGTATGTCTGCCTAAAATTTTCGACAGAGGCGACAGATTTTCACGAGATCAGTATCGTTTCGAAGCTCGACCCTTCGGACAACAAATATCAAACAATTAGCTAAAAACATTCATTCCTTCAGCCTCAACTGGGCACTTTTCTACAGAGAGGGGGTCAGTTTTTTTCATTTACTAAAATACACACACACCTCCAAACACCCGGGCAATGCCGGGTACCCCCCCCTAGTAATAAATAAATTATAAATAATGATAATAATAATGAAAATGTCAACCCACTTTTCATTGTTCTGCGAACACTACCTCCTGTAATCTCAACTTGTTCAGCACCGTAACGGTAGACCATGATATCCTTAACGTGGCTCTTCTCAGTATAAGACGACAACAGGTGGTCCTCCACACCAGCAGCAGCAGCAGCAGGGTACAAAGGGTGGAGCATTTCCGAGTTGGGCCCCTCGTCGGGAAACAAATCGCCGCAATCCAACGACCCTGACTGCTGATAAAAAAGAAGCTCGGATGAACCAAAATTTCCTGGTGACAAAATCGGGGTGCAAGTCTTCCGTCGTTTCGTCCGTTCTAACCGTGAGCGGTCACTTTCTGATCCCAAGCTCGATGACCTTTGGACAGGGTTCTTTTTTGTTTCTTCATGAAAGAGACCCACAGCAGTCAGTTCATGGCAACTTGACCTACAGGAAAGAAAAAAATAAAAATAAAAGACACAAAACTCAAAGGTAAGCAAGAAATGGCAAAAACACAAGAGGATGACCTCCAATCTGTAGTGGAATGGGGGACAAAAATGGTTGGTCACATTCAATGCTGCCAAGACTAAACTTGTTTCCTTCAATAACTACAAGAAACCTTCTCTATCACCAATAGCAATAGCCAAAGACTCTTTATCCGAAGGTACATCTTTTAAACTCCTCGGCCTAACGTTCACATGAAAAATGAGTTGGACCAATTACATTGAGAGCATTGCCAGGACTGCCGCGAAAAAGGTAGGTTCGCACATTCCAGATGGAATTGATCAACATTTTTGTGTTTCATAAAAATGACTGGAATTGTAATCCATCTATATATATCTATAAAAGTGAACGTGTCTGTGTGCGTGTCTGTGTGCGTGTCTGTGTACATTCCCCTTCATTACCGTTCAGTTTGTTCAGGTATGCTGAAAACGAATATCGCAAGGAAAATTAGCAGAGAGAAATAGTTTTTGTGCTAGTTTTATTAATGCGTGTATTTTGAAATGTAAATCACTGGCGACCATGTTTAAACAGGCGGCATATGAAAGGGGCCAACCCTCAGTTTGTTCAGGTATGCTGAAAACGAATATCGCAAGGAAAGTTAGCACAGACAAATAGTTTTCAAGACAGTTTTATTAATGCGTGCATTTTTAAATGAAAAGGAAAACTAGCACATCAAAGTATTGAAATATTTTTGTTTTACAAAGGAATCACTACTTATCAAGGCCCAGAGACCACTCGAGGGTTTAAAGAGTGTGCAGTAGTCAATGGGACAATATCATAGTAATCGTTAGAAGTATAAATTTTGTAAATTGGATTACTTAAGAGGAACGGCTTATCAAGAACTTGTTTACATTGGACTTGAAGACGACGAAATAAAAATATAAAATTTAAAGAACTCGCTAAAAATATTTTAACGATGCCTTTCAAATCGTAAACTGCTTGTTTACATTTGTGTACATTTTTCGAAGATAATAAAAAGTGTAAAAAAAAGTAAACGTTTAGAATCCTAAAAAGATCTCCCGGAAGCATTTTTGCAACATGAAAAATATACACACCAAAATAAAGAGTGGAGGAAACCTACTCAAAAATATGGTTTACTACATCGCTTAAAAAAAAGAAGAATCGGGGCCTCCAATAATACGATAATTTGGTGGGGAAGCAAATTGTGTTCCTTTTTCTAACTTGGTTTTAAAAAGTTTTTATTGCTAACATTTATTTTCATGAACTCTAACCATTCCTCACAACCCTAATCCGGCCGGTCGGGAAAAAGGTTTTATTTTTTTAAATTTTGTTGAAACCGACGAAATGAATTTTAATTTAAACTTCGTTTGACGTTGGCACGTCGCACGCACGCACGCACACACACACACACACACACACACACGCACGCACGCACACATAAGCATTCGCTTGTCACCAAGCTAAAGAAGAGAGAAAGTGGGGGAAGGAGAGAAAGGGTCGTGTTCTCTGCACTGCACGTGCCGGGTCAAACGTAAGTTTTAAAAAATGGCTCGACAAAGTTGTGTCTGAACTTTTTATTCTATGAAACTTAAGATTAATAAAACGAAATAATCGTGACCCGTGGAAATTCCACGGCGAATATTTCGCATTCAATAAGAACAAAACGAAAAAGTAGTGAACAAATAAATATATGAGAAAATGTTGTTTTAACTTATTTTAAAACGTTTATTTAACACAAACAAAAGTAGCGCACAGTTTTAAGTTAGAACAATAAAGAAGTGTCTGATATTTTACAGTCATCTTGTGAGACTCGACAATGGCTCCAAACTCGAAAATTAAGCAAAATACTGGTAGCAACACATCCAATAAACGTCAGCAAACGTTCGAACATGTTTTCTTTTTCACATTAGCGAAACTCTTATTAGAGCAAAAGTTAAAATGAGAAGCAAACACAAATGAAGAAGTCGGTTTTTATCGTTGAGCACAAAAACAAAAACAAAAAGAGTATCTAATCTAATAGGCCTCGTGCTATAGGCCAATCTCCAAAGTCTGTCCCATCGCCTCAGTGTTGCATCCCTGTTTACAAGTACTTTAATGAGATGTGCTCTGATGAATCCATAGCACTTATACCAGTGCCCGGAAAACTTGTCCCGGGAAAACTCGTCTCCGGAATAACCGTACCCGGAAAACTCGTACTGTTCAGTTTGTTCAGGTATGCTGAAAACGAATATCGCAAGGAAAATTAGCAGAGACAGATAGTTTTGGAGCTAGTTTTATTAATGCGTGTATTGTGAAATGTAAATCACTGGCGACCATGTTTGAACAGGCGGCATATGGAAGGGTCCAACCCTCAGTGTGTTCAGGTATGCTGAAAACGAATATCGCAAGGAAAATTAACAGAGACAAATAGTTTTGGAGCTAGTTTTATTAATGCGTGTATTTTGAAATGTAAATCACTGGCGACCATGTTTAAACAGGCGGCATATGAAAGGGGCCAACCCTCATTTTGTTCAGGTATGCTGAAAACGAATATCGCAAGGAAAGTTAGCACAGACAAATAGTTTTCAAGACAGTTTTATTAATGCGTGCATTTTTAAATGAAAAGGAAAACTAGCACATCAAAGTATTGAAATATTTTTGTTTTACAAAGGAATCACTACTTATCAAGGCCCAGAGACCACTCGAGGGTTTAAAGAGTGTGCAGTAGTCAATGGGACAATATCATAGTAATCGTTAGAAGTATAAATTTTGTAAATTGGATTACTTAAGAGGACCGGCTTATCAAGAACTTGTTTACATTGGACTTGAAGACGACGAAATAAAAATATAAAATTTAAATAACTCGCTAAAAAATATTTTAACGATGCCTTTCAACTCGTAAACTGCTTGTTTACATTTGTGTACATTTTTCGAAGATAATAAAAAGTGTAAAAAAAAGTAAACGTTTAGAATCCTAAAAAGATCTCCCGGAAGCATTTTTGCAACATGAAAAATATACAAACCAAAATAAAGAGTGGAGGAAACCTACTCAAAAATATGGTTTATTACATCGCTTAAAAAAAAGAAGAATCGGGGCCTCCAATAATACGATAATTTGGTGGGGAAGCAAATTGTGTTCCTTTTTCTAACTTGGTTTTAAAAAGTTTTTATTGCTAACATTTATTTTCATAAACTCTAACCACACCTCACAACCCTAATCCGGCCGGTCGGGAAAAAGTTTTTATTTTTTTAAAATTTTGTTGAAACCGACGAAATGAATTTTAATTTAAACTTCGTTTGACGTTGGCACGTCGCACGCACGCACACACACACACACACACACACACGCACGCACGCACACATAAGCATTCGCTTGTCACCAAGTTAAAGAAGAGAGAAAGTGGGGGAAGGAGAGAAAGGGTCGTGTTCTCTGCACTGCACGTGCCGGGGTCAAACGTAAGTTTTAAAAAATGGCTCGACAAAGTTGTGTCTGAACTTTTTATTCTATGAAACTTAAGATTAATAAAACGAAATAATCGTGACCCGTGGAAATTCCACGGCGAATATTTCGCATTCAATAAGAACAAAACGAAAAAGTAGTGAACAAATAAATATATGAGAAAATGTTGTTTTAACTTATTTTAAAACGTTTATTTAACACAAACAAAAGTAGCGCACAGTTTTAAGTTAGAACAATAAAGAAGTGTCTGATATTTTACAGTCATCTTGTGAGACTCGACAATCGCTCCAAACTCGAAAATTAAGCAAAATACTGGTAGCAACACATCCAATAAATGTCAGCAAACGTTCGAACATGTTTTCTTTTTCACATTAGCGAAACTCTTATTAGAGCAAAAGTTAAAATGAGAAGCAAACACAAATGAAGAAGTCGGTTTTTATCGTTGAGCACAAAAACAAAAACAAAAAGAGTATCTAATCTAATAGGCCCCGTGCTATAGGTCAATCTCCAAAGTCTGTCCCATCGCCTCAGTGTTGCATCCCTGTTTACAAGTACTTTAATGAGATGTGCTCTGATGAATCCATAGCACTTATACCAGTGCCCGGAAAACTTGTCCCGGGAAAACTCGTCTCGAAGTCGAGTGTCGGCGTTCTTGTCTCGAAGTAAGTTTTTTTTAACACAGTTGAGTTGGAAATGGATTTCAGCACGTGCATCATGGCTGGACGATAAGAATAACAATACAAATAACAATAATTATTATCTTCAAGTCTCTTCTTAAAGGGGCATTCGGCTACGAAGTTACAACTAGCTAATCGACACGCGACACTGTCAATGAGTTATGCGAAACAGACGGACTCTTCCGTTGTATCAAAGTTATTAAGTGTGGTTAGACTGAAACTCATTAAAGCCAGTAATCTAAGTTTCAACTAGCTAATAGACATTCGGCACTTTCAATGAGTTATGCGATCACCGCCACTTGTCCAAAAACGGACTGTTCCGCTGTATCACAGTTATTAAGGGTTGTTAGAGTGTAACTCATCAGAGCCAGTAACCTAACTTACAACTAGCTAGTCAACATTCGACACTGTCATTGAGTTATGCGATACACTGCTAATTGTCCAGAGACGGACTGTTCTACTGTATCACAGTTGTAAAGGATGGTTAAACTAAAACTCATAAGAGCCAGTAATCTAATTTACAACTACCTTATCGACAGTAGACACTTTCACTGAGTTTACGTGTGTGTGTGTGTGTGTGTGTGTGTGTGTGTGTCTTTTTGTGTGTGTGTGGTTCGTTAACATTCGGCCTGTCTATTTTAAAATCGTTCGGGTATGCTGAAAACGAATATCGCAAGGCACAGACAAATAGTTTTCGAGATACTAATGCGTATATTTCGAGATACTAATGCGTATATTTTGAAATGTAAATCACTGGCGACCATGTTTGAACAGGCGG